>NW_026577898.1:2739054-3078109 GCF_029407905.1 Bubalus kerabau | reverse complement strand
GAAGGCAGGGATCTCGGGGTTGCATTCCAGGCTCCCCCGGGGAGTCAGGCCTCGTCTCGAGGGGAAGCCAAGGACTCCGCTCTCCTCTCGAGTCGCGACGCGGGTCTCTTGGAGCCCCCTGAGCGGCCTCAAGGGAGTCCAGCCTCCTCTTCCGTTTGGAGAGAGGACCCGGGATTGCTCTCCAGGCCATGCAGGAAAAGAAGGCCCTCAGCTCGCAAGGACGGGGGCGTCTCAGGGGTTTCCTCGAGCTGCGGCGCCCGTGGGGGTTTTCTCCCGAGGCACGACGAGGATCTCAGGGAGCCTCTCGTGCGGCGCCAGGGAAGTCAGGTCTCCATGCGCGTGGCGAGGGGGAGCGCGTCCTGGCTCTCGAGTCACGGGAGGGGACTAGGGCCTCGAGACGCCTTGAAGAAGGACTCTCGAGGTCTTTGTCGGGGGGCGGCGGGAAACCCTCGTTTCCCTCGCCTTCTGCCGGGGACCTTAGGGAACTTCCAGGGTGCCTCTGAGAGGCGAGGGATCCTGTGGAGGTGCGGGGCCCCTCGGGACTCCGCTGGGTCTGGCGCAACGGAAGAGGGCCTCACCTCGAGGGGAGGCAGGCACCTCAGGCTTCCCCTGCGTTTCGGACTCCGACCGCAGGGTCCCTGCAGAGTTGGGACAGGAGAGTCAGGCCTCGTCTTGTCTGAGGAAGGGAACCCCGCTGGCCTCTCGAGTTGCTCAGGGGGTCTCAGGCCCCTCGTCGAGCTGTGTGTGGAACCCGCGGGTCTTTGCGGACGATGCACGGGGGTGGCAGTGCCCTTCGTGTTGTGCCTTCACCCACAGGGTTGCCTTCGAAGAGGGGTCCGGGCCTCGGGTCCTTCTCAAGAGCGGACCGGGGAATCGGGGCGTTCGGCCTGTGGCCCCACCCACGTGGCTCGTCTCGAATTTCCTCGTGAGACCGGCCTCATCCTGAGGTGCGCCGGGAAGGCCGGGAACCCTTCCAGACACGCAGGGGAATCGCCTCTCCTGTCGCGATCAGGAGGGGAGAAGGGGCTCAGAGGAAGCGGTGCCGGGACCCTCGGTGTTCCCCTCGGGGGAACCCGGCGTGTCGGGGGACTTTTGGGGGTCGCAGGAAGGCTGTCAGGGACCGTCTCGCCCTTCAGGGCGGAACAGGGGACTTCCCTTGAGACGCCGTCGCGGGCAAGGGCCTCATCTTGCCAAGCGGTGGGAACCACGTGGTTTTTCTCGAGTTGCGGCGGCATTCTCGAGTTACGACGGGGATCTCAGCCTTCCCCTTGGGTTGGCCCTGGGAAGCCCAATCTTCCCCTCGGGTTGCGAGGGAAAGCTGGGGGTGGCGCTCGAGTCACTGCAGGGCCTAAGAGACCTCACCTAAGCGTGTGTCCGGGACCTAATTTTCCTCTCCAGGGAAGGCAGGGATCTCGGGGTTGCATTCCAGGCTCCCCCGGGGAGTCAGGCCTCGTCTCGAGGGGAAGCCAAGGACTCCGCTCTCCTCTCGAGTCGCGACGCGGGTCTCTTGGAGCCCCCTGAGCGCCTCAAGGGAGTCCAGCCTCCTCTTCCGTTTGGAGAGAGGACCCGGGATTGCTCTCCAGGCCATGCAGGAAAAGAAGGCCCTCAGCTCGCGAGGACGGGGGCGTCTCAGGGGTTTCCTCGAGCTGCGGCGCCCGTGGGGGTTTTCTCCCGAGGCACGACGAGGATCTCAGGGAGCCTCTCGTGCGGCGCCAGGGAAGTCAGGTCTCCATGCGCGTGGCGAGGGGGAGCGCGTCCTGGCTCTCGAGTCACGGAGGGGACTAGGGCCTCGAGACGCGTTGAAGAAGGACTCTCGAGGTCTTTGTCGGGGGGCGGCGGGAAACCCTCGTTTCCCTCGCCTTCTGCCGGGGACCTTAGGGAACTTCCCAGGGTGCCTCTGAGAGGCGAGGGATCCTGTGGAGGTGGCGGGGCCCCTCGGGACTCCGCTGGTCTGGCGCAACGGAAGAGGGCCTCACCTCGAGGGAGGCAGGCACCTCAGGCTTCCCCTGCGTTTCGGACTCCGACCGCAGGGTCCCTGCAGAGTTGGGACAGGAGAGTCAGGCCTCGTCTTGTCTGAGGAAGGGAACAGCGCTGGCCTCTCGAGTTGCTCAGGGGGTCTCAGGCCCCTCGTCGTGCTGTGTGTGGAACCCGCGGGTCTTTGCGGACGATGCACGGGGGTGGCAGTGCCCCTTCGTGTTGTGCCTTCAGCCACAGGGTTGCCTTCGAAGAGGGGTCCGGGCCTCGGGTCCTTCTCAAGAGCGGACCGGGGAATCGGGGGCGTTCGGCCTGTGGCCCCACCCACGTGGCTCGTCTCGAATTTCCTCGTGAGACCGCCTCATCCTGAGGTGCGCCGGAAGGCCGGAACCCCTTCCAGACCACGCAGGGGAATCGCCTCTCCTGTCGCGATCAGGAGGGGAGAAGGGGCTCAGAGGAAGCGGTGCGGGACCCTCGGTGTTCCCCTCGGGGAACCCGGCGTGTCGGGGGACTTTTGGGGGTCGCAGGAAGGCTGTCAGGGACCGTCTCGCCCTTCAGGGCGGAACAGGGGACTTCCCTTGAGACGCCGTCGCGGGCAAGGGCCTCATCTTGCCAAGCGGTGGGAACCACGTGGTTTTTCTCGAGTTGCGGCGGCATCTCGAGTTACGACGGGGATCTCAGCCTTCCCCTTGGGTTGGCCCTGGGGAAGCCCAATCTTCCCCTCGGGTTGCGAGGGAAAGCTGGGGGTGGCGCTCGAGTCACTGCAGGGCCTAAGAGACCTCACCTAAGCGTGTGTCCGGGACCTAATTTTCCTCTCCAGGGAAGGCAGGGATCTCGGGGTTGCATTCCAGGCTCCCCCGGGGAGTCAGGCCTCGTCTCGAGGGGAAGCCAAGGACTCCGCTCTCCTCTCGAGTCGCGACGCGGGTCTCTTGGAGCCCCCTGAGCGGCCTCCAAGGGAGTCCAGCCTCCTCTTCCGTTTGGAGAGAGGACCCGGGATTGCTCTCCAGGCCATGCAGGAAAAGAAGGCCCTCAGCTCGCGAGGACGGGGGCGTCTCAGGGGTTTCCTCGAGCTGCGGCGCCCGTGGGGGTTTTCTCCCGAGGCACGACGAGGATCTCAGGGAGCCTCTCGTGCGGCGCCAGGGAAGTCAGGTCTCCATGCGCGTGGCGAGGGGGAGCGCGTCCTGGCTCTCGAGTCACGGGAGGGGACTAGGGCCTCGAGACGCCTTGAAGAAGGACTCTCGAGGTCTTTGTCGGGGGGGCGGCGGTAAACCCTTGTTTCCCTCGCCTTCTGCCGGGGACCTTAGGGAACTTCCCAGGGTGCCTCTGAGAGGCGAGGGATCCTGTGGAGGTGGCGGGGCCCCTCGGGACTCCGCTGGGTCTGGCACAACGGAAGAGGGCCTCACCTCGAGGGGAGGCAGGCACCTCAGGCTTCCCCTGCGTTTCGGACTCCGACCGCAGGGTCCCTGCAGAGTTGGGACAAGAGAGTCAGGCCTCGTCTTGTCTGAGGAAGGGAACCCCGCTGGCCTCTCGAGTTGCTCAGGGGGTCTCAGGCCCCTCGTCGAGCTGTGTGTGGAACCCGCGGGTCTTTGCGGACGATGCACGGGGGTGGCAGTGCCCCTTCGTGTTGTGCCTTCAGCCACAGGGTTGCCTTCGAAGAGGGGTCCGGGCCTCGGGTCCTTCTCAAGAGCGGACCGGGGAATCGGGGGCGTTCGGCCTGTGGCCCCACCCACGTGGCTCGTCTCGAATTTCCTCGTGAGACCGGCCTCATCCTGAGGTGCGCCGGGAAGGCCGGGAACCCCTTCCAGACCACGCAGGGGAATCGCCTCTCCTGTCGCGATCAGGAGGGGAGAAGGGGCTCAGAGGAAGCGGTGCCGGGACCCTCGGTGTTCCCCTCGGGGGAACCCGGCGTGTCGGGGGACTTTTGGGGGTCGCAGGAAGGCTGTCAGGGACCGTCTCGCCCTTCAGGGCGGAACAGGGGACTTCCCGTTGAGACGCCGTCGCGGGCAAGGGCCTCATCTTGCCAAGCGGTGGGAACCACGTGGTTTTTCTCGAGTTGCGGTGGCATTCTCGAGTTACGACGGGGATCTCAGCCTTCCCCTTGGGTTGGCCCTGGGAAGCCCAATCTTCCCCTCGGGTTGCGAGGGAAAGCTGGGGGTGGCGCTCGAGTCACTGCAGGGCCTAAGAGACCTCACCTAAGCGTGTGTCCGGGACCTAATTTTCCTCTCCAGGGAAGGCAGGGATCTCGGGGTTGCATTCCAGGCTCCCCCGGGGAGTCAGGCCTCGTCTCGAGGGGAAGCCAAGGACTCCGCTCTCCTCTCGAGTCGCGACGCGGGTCTCTTGGAGCCCCCTGAGCGGCCTCAAGGGAGTCCAGCCTCCTCTTCCGTTTGGAGAGAGGACCCGGGATTGCTCTCCAGGCCATGCAGGAAAAGAAGGCCCTCAGCTCGCGAGGACGGGGGCGTCTCAGGGGTTTCCTCGAGCTGCGGCGCCCGTGGGGGTTTTCTCCCGAGGCACGACGAGGATCTCAGGGAGCCTCTCGTGCGGCGCCAGGGAAGTCAGGTCTCCATGCGCGTGGCGAGGGGGAGCGCGTCCTGGCTCTCGAGTCACGGGAGGGGACTAGGGCCTCGAGACGCCTTGAAGAAGGACTCTCGAGGTCTTTGTCGGGGGGCGGCGGGAAACCCTCGTGTCCCTCGCCTTCTGCCGGGGACCTTAGGGAACTTCCCAGGGTGCCTCTGAGAGGCGAGGGATCCTGTGGAGGTGGCGGGGCCCCTCGGGACTCCGCTGGGTCTGGCGCAACGGAAGAGGGCCTCACCTCGAGGGGAGGCAGGCACCTCAGGCTTCCCCTGCGTTTCGGACTCCGACCGCAGGGTCCCTGCAGAGTTGGGACAGGAGAGTCAGGCCTCGTCTTGTCTGAGGAAGGGAACCCCGCTGGCCTCTCGAGTTGCTCAGGGGGTCTCAGGCCCCTCGTCGAGCTGTGTGTGGAACCCGCGGGTCTTTGCGGACGATGCACGGGGGTGGCAGTGCCCCTTCGTGTTGTGCCTTCAGCCACAGGGTTGCCTTCGAAGAGGGGTCCGGGCCTCGGGTCCTTCTCAAGAGCGGACCGGGGAATCGGGGGCGTTCGGCCTGTGGCCCCACCCACGTGGCTCGTCTCGAATTTCCTCGTGAGACCGGCCTCATCCTGAGGTGCGCCGGGAAGGCCGGGAACCCCTTCCAGACCAAGTAGGGGAATCGCCTCTCCTGTCGCGATCAGGAGGGGAGAAGGGGCTCAGAGGAAGCGGTGCCGGGACCCTCGGTGTTCCCCTCGGGGGAACCCGGCGTGTCGGGGGACTTTTGGGGGTCGCAGGAAGGCTGTCAGGGACCGTCTCGCCCTTCAGGGCGGAACAGGGGACTTCCCTTGAGACGCCGTCGCGGGCAAGGGCCTCATCTTGCCAAGCGGTGGGAACCACGTGGTTTTTCTCGAGTTGTGGCGGCATTCTCGAGTTACGACGGGGATCTCAGCCTTCCCCTTGGGTTGGCCCTGGGAAGCCCAATCTTCCCCTCGGGTTGCGAGGGAAAGCTGGGGGTGGCGCTCGAGTCACTGCAGGGCCTAAGAGACCTCACCTAAGCGTGTGTCCGGGGACCTAATTTTCCTCTCCAGGGAAGGCAGGGATCTCGGGGTTGCATTCCAGGCTCCCCCGGGGAGTCAGGCCTCGTCTCGAGGGGAAGCCAAGGACTCCGCTCTCCTCTCGAGTCGCGACGCGGGTCTCTTGGAGCCCCCTGAGCGGCCTCAAGGGAGTCCAGCCTCCTCTTCCGTTTGGAGAGAGGACCCGGGATTGCTCTCCAGGCCATGCAGGAAAAGAAGGCCCTCAGCTCGCGAGGACGGGGGCGTCTCAGGGGTTTCCTCGAGCTGCGGCGCCCGTGGGGGGTTTCTCCCGAGGCACGACGAGGATCTCAGGGAGCCTCTCGTGCGGCGCCAGGGAAGTCAGGTCTCCATGCGCGTGGCGAGGGGGAGCGCGTCCTGGCTCTCGAGTCACGGGAGGGGACTAGGGCCTCGAGACGCCTTGAAGAAGGACTCTCGAGGTCTTTGTCGGGGGGCGGCAGGAAACCCTCGTTTCCCTCGCCTTCTGCCGGGGACCTTAGGGAACTTCCCAGGGTGCCTCTGAGAGGCGAGGGATCCTGTGGAGGTGGCGGGGCCCCCTCGGGACTCCGCTGGGTCTGGCGCAACGGAAGAGGGCCTCACCTCGAGGGGAGGCAGGCACCTCAGGCTTCCCCTGCGTTTCGGACTCCGACCGCAGGGTCCCTGCAGAGTTGGGACAGGAGAGTCAGGCCTCGTCTTGTCTGAGGAAGGGAACCCCGCTGGCCTCTCGAGTTGCTCAGGGGGTCTCAGGCCCCTCGTCAGGGCTGTGTGTGGAACCCGCGGGTCTTTGCGGACGATGCACGGGGGTGGCAGTGCCCCTTCGTGTTGTGCCTTCAGCCACAGGGTTGCCTTCGAAGAGGGGTCCGGGCCTCGGGTCCTTCTCAAGAGCGGACCGGGAATCGGGGGCGTTCGGCCTGTGGCCCCACCCACGTGGCTCGTCTCGAATTTCCTCGTGAGACCGGCCTCATCCTGAGGTGCGCCGGAAGGCCGGGAACCCTTCCAGACCAAGTAGGGGAATCGCCTCTCCTGTCGCGATCAGGAGGGGAGAAGGGGCTCAGAGGAAGCGGTGCCGGGACCCTCGGTGTTCCCCTCGGGGGAACCCGGCGTGTCGGGGGACTTTTGGGGGTCGCAGGAAGGCTGTCAGGGACCGTCTCGCCCTTCAGGGCGGAACAGGGGACTTCCCTTGAGACGCCGTCGCGGGCAAGGGCCTCATCTTGCCAAGCGGTGGGAACCACGTGGTTTTTCTCGAGTTGTGGCGGCATTCTCGAGTTACGACGGGGATCTCAGCCTTCCCCTTGGGTTGGCCCTGGGAAGCCCAATCTTCCCCTCGGGTTGCGAGGGAAAGCTGGGGTGGCGCTCGAGTCACTGCAGGGCCTAAGAGACCTCACCTAAGCGTGTGTCCGGGACCTAATTTTCCTCTCCAGGGAAGGCAGGGATCTCGGGGTTGCATTCCAGGCTCCCCCGGGGAGTCAGGCCTCGTCTCGAGGGGAAGCCAAGGACTCCGCTCTCCTCTCGAGTCGCGACGCGGGTCTCTTGGAGCCCCCTGAGCGGCCTCAAGGGAGTCCAGCCTCCTCTTCCGTTTGGAGAGAGGACCCGGGATTGCTCTCCAGGCCATGCAGGAAAAGAAGGCCCTCAGCTCGCGAGGACGGGGGCGTCTCAGGGGTTTCCTCGAGCTGCGGCGCCCGTGGGGGTTTTCTCCCGAGGCACGACGAGGATCTCAGGGAGCCTCTCGTGCGGCGCCAGGGAAGTCAGGTCTCCATGCGCGTGGCGAGGGGGAGCGCGTCCTGGCTCTCGAGTCACGGGAGGGGACTAGGGCCTCGAGACGCGTTGAAGAAGGACTCTCGAGGTCTTTGTCGGGGGGCGGCGGGAAACCCTCGTTTCCCTCGCCTTCTGCCGGGGACCTTAGGGAACTTCCCAGGGTGCCTCTGAGAGGCGAGGGATCCTGTGGAGGTGGCGGGGCCCCTCGGGACTCCGCTGGGTCTGGCGCAACGGAAGAGGGCCTCACCTCGAGGGGAGGCAGGCACCTCAGGCTTCCCCTGCGTTTCGGACTCCGACCGCAGGGTCCCTGCAGAGTTGGGACAGGAGAGTCAGGCCTCGTCTTGTCTGAGGAAGGGAACCCCGCTGGCCTCTCGAGTTGCTCAGGGGGTCTCAGGCCCCTCGTCGAGCTGTGTGTGGAACCCGCGGGTCTTTGCGGACGATGCACGGGGGTGGCAGTGCCCCTTCGTGTTGTGCCTTCACCCACAGGGTTGCCTTCGAAGAGGGGTCCGGGCCTCGGGTCCTTCTCAAGAGCGGACCGGGGAATCGGGGGCGTTCGGCCTGTGGCCCCACCCACGTGGCTCGTCTCGAATTTCCTCGTGAGACCGGCCTCATCCTGAGGTGCGCCGGGAAGTCCAGGAACCCTTCCAGACCACGCAGGGGAATCGCCTCTCCTGTCGCGATCAGGAGGGGAGAAGGGGCTCAGAGGAAGCGGTGCCGGGACCCTCGGTGTTCCCCTCGGGGGAACCCGGCGTGTCGGGGGACTTTTGGGGGTCGCAGGAAGGCTGTCAGGGACCGTCTCGCCCTTCAGGGCGGAACAGGGGACTTCCCTTGAGACGCCGTCGCGGGCAAGGGCCTCATCTTGCCAAGCGGTGGGAACCACGTGGTTTTTCTCGAGTTGCGGCGGCATTCTCGAGTTACGACGGGGATCTCAGCCTTCCCCTTGGGTTGGCCCTGGGAAGCCCAATCTTCCCCTCGGGTTGCGAGGGAAAGCTGGGGGTGGCGCTCGAGTCACTGCAGGGCCTAAGAGACCTCACCTAAGCGTGTGTCCGGGACCTAATTTTCCTCTCCAGGGAAGGCAGGGATCTCGGGGTTGCATTCCAGGCTCCCCCGGGGAGTCAGGCCTCGTCTCGAGGGGAAGCCAAGGACTCCGCTCTCCTCTCGAGTCGCGACGCGGGTCTCTTGGAGCCCCCTGAGCGGCCTCAAGGGAGTCCAGCCTCCTCTTCCGTTTGGAGAGAGGACCCGGGATTGCTCTCCAGGCCATGCAGGAAAAGAAGGCCCTCAGCTCGCGAGGACGGGGGCGTCTCAGGGGTTTCCTCGAGCTGCGGCGCCCGTGGGGGTTTTCTCCCGAGGCACGACGAGGATCTCAGGGAGCCTCTCGTGCGGCGCAGGGAAGTCAGGTCTCCATGCGCGTGGCGAGGGGGAGCGCGTCCTGGCTCTCGAGTCACGGGAGGGGACTAGGGCCTCGAGACGCCTTGAAGAAGGACTCTCGAGGTCTTTGTCGGGGGGCGGCGGTAAACCCTTGTTTCCCTCGCCTTCTGCCGGGGACCTTAGGGAACTTCCCAGGGTGCCTCTGAGAGGCGAGGGATCCTGTGGAGGTGGCGGGGCCCCTCGGGACTCCGCTGGGTCTGGCACAACGGAAGAGGGCCTCACCTCGAGGGGAGGCAGGCACCTCAGGCTTCCCCTGCGTTTCGGACTCCGACCGCAGGGTCCCTGCAGAGTTGGGACAGGAGAGTCAGGCCTCGTCTTGTCTGAGGAAGGGAACCCCGCTGGCCTCTCGAGTTGCTCAGGGGGTCTCAGGCCCCTCGTCGAGCTGTGTGTGGAACCCGCGGGTCTTTGCGGACGATGCACGGGGGTGGCAGTGCCCCTTCGTGTTGTGCCTTCAGCCACAGGGTTGCCTTCGAAGAGGGGTCCGGGCCTCGGGTCCTTCTCAAGAGCGGACCGGGGAATCGGGGGCGTTCGGCCTGTGGCCCCACCCACGTGGCTCGTCTCGAATTTCCTCGTGAGACCGGCCTCATCCTGAGGTGCGCCGGGAAGGCCGGGAACCCCTTCCAGACCACGCAGGGGAATCGCCTCTCCTGTCGCGATCAGGAGGGGAGAAGGGGCTCAGAGGAAGCGGTGCCGGGACCCTCGGTGTTCCCCTCGGGGGAACCCGGCGTGTCGGGGGACTTTTGGGGGTCGCAGGAAGGCTGTCAGGGACCGTCTCGCCCTTCAGGGCGGAACAGGGGACTTCCCTTGAGACGCCGTCGCGGGCAAGGGCCTCATCTTGCCAAGCGGTGGGAACCACGTGGTTTTTCTCGAGTTGCGGCGGCATTCTCGAGTTACGACGGGGATCTCAGCCTTCCCCTTGGGTTGGCCCTGGGAAGCCCAATCTTCCCCTCGGGTTGCGAGGGAAAGCTGGGGGTGGCGCTCGAGTCACTGCAGGGCCTAAGAGACCTCACCTAAGCGTGTGTCCGGGACCTAATTTTCCTCTCCAGGGAAGGCAGGGATCTCGGGGTTGCATTCCAGGCTCCCCCGGGGAGTCAGGCCTCGTCTCGAGGGGAAGCCAAGGACTCCGCTCTCCTCTCGAGTCGCGACGCGGGTCTCTTGGAGCCCCCTGAGCGGCCTCAAGGGAGTCCAGCCTCCTCTTCCGTTTGGAGAGAGGACCCGGGATTGCTCTCCAGGCCATGCAGGAAAAGAAGGCCCTCAGCTCGCGAGGACGGGGCGTCTCAGGGGTTTCCTCGAGCTGCGGCGCCCGTGGGGGTTTTCTCCCGAGGCACGACGAGGATCTCAGGGAGCCTCTCGTGCGGCGCCAGGGAAGTCAGGTCTCCATGCGCGTGGCGAGGGGGAGCGCGTCCTGGCTCTCGAGTCACGGGAGGGGACTAGGGCCTCGAGACGCCTTGAAGAAGGACTCTCGAGGTCTTTGTCGGGGGGCGGCAGGGAAACCCTCGTTTCCCTCGCCTTCTGCCGGGGACCTTAGGGAACTTCCCAGGGTGCCTCTGAGAGGCGAGGGATCCTGTGGAGGTGGCGGGGCCCCTCGGGACTCCGCTGGGTCTGGCGCAACGGAAGAGGGCCTCACCTCGAGGGGAGGCAGGCACCTCAGGCTTCCCCTGCGTTTCGGACTCCGACCGCAGGGTCCCTGCAGAGTTGGGACAGGGAGAGTCAGGCCTCGTCTTGTCTGAGGAAGGGAACCCCGCTGGCCTCTCGAGTTGCTCAGGGGTCTCAGGCCCCTCGTCGAGCTGTGTGTGGAACCCGCGGGTCTTTGCGGACGATGCACGGGGGTGGCAGTGCCCCTTCGTGTTGTGCCTTCAGCCACAGGGTTGCCTTCGAAGAGGGGTCCGGGCCTCGGGTCCTTCTCAAGAGCGGACCGGGGAATCGGGGGCGTTCGGCCTGTGGCCCCACCCACGTGGCTCGTCTCGAATTTCCTCGTGAGACCGGCCTCATCCTGAGGTGCGCCGGGAAGGCCGGGAACCCCTTCCAGACCAAGTAGGGGAATCGCCTCTCCTGTCGCGATCAGGAGGGGAGAAGGGGCTCAGAGGAAGCGGTGCCGGGACCCTCGGTGTTCCCCTCGGGGGAACCCGGCGTGTCGGGGGACTTTTGGGGGTCGCAGGAAGGCTGTCAGGGACCGTCTCGCCCTTCAGGGCGGAACAGGGGACTTCCCTTGAGACGCCGTCGCGGGCAAGGGCCTCATCTTGCCAAGCGGTGGGAACCACGTGGTTTTTCTCGAGTTGTGCGGCATTCTCGAGTTACGACGGGGATCTCAGCCTTCCCCTTGGGTTGGCCCTGGGAAGCCCAATCTTCCCCTCGGGTTGCGAGGGAAAGCTGGGGGTGGCGCTCGAGTCACTGCAGGGCCTAAGAGACCTCACCTAAGCGTGTGTCCGGGACCTAATTTTCCTCTCCAGGGAAGGCAGGGATCTCGGGGTTGCATTCCAGGCTCCCCCGGGGAGTCAGGCCTCGTCTCGAGGGGAAGCCAAGGACTCCGCTCTCCTCTCGAGTCGCGACGCGGGTCTCTTGGAGCCCCCTGAGCGGCCTCAAGGGAGTCCAGCCTCCTCTTCCGTTTGGAGAGAGGACCCGGGATTGCTCTCCAGGCCATGCAGGAAAAGAAGGCCCTCAGCTCGCGAGGACGGGGGCGTCTCAGGGGTTTCCTCGAGCTGCGGCGCCCGTGGGGGTTTTCTCCCGAGGCACGACGAGGATCTCAGGGAGCCTCTCGTGCGGCGCCAGGGAAGTCAGGTCTCCATGCGCGTGGCGAGGGGGAGCGCGTCCTGGCTCTCGAGTCACGGGAGGGGACTAGGGCCTCGAGACGCGTTGAAGAAGGACTCTCGAGGTCTTTGTCGGGGGGCGGCGGGAAACCCTCGTTTCCCTCGCCTTCTGCCGGGGACCTTAGGGAACTTCCCAGGGTGCCTCTGAGAGGCGAGGGATCCTGTGGAGGTGGCGGGGCCCCTCGGGACTCCGCTGGGGTCTGGCGCAACGGAAGAGGGCCTCACCTCGAGGGGAGGCAGGCACCTCAGGCTTCCTCTGCGTTTCGGACTCCGACCGCAGGGTCCCTGCAGAGTTGGGACAGGAGAGTCAGGCCTCGTCTTGTCTGAGGAAGGGAACCCCGCTGGCCTCTCGAGTTGCTCAGGGGGTCTCAGGCCCCTCGTCGAGCTGTGTGTGGAACCCGCGGGTCTTTGCGGACGATGCACGGGGGTGGCAGTGCCCCTTCGTGTTGTGCCTTCAGCCACAGGGTTGCCTTCGAAGAGGGGTCCGGGCCTCGGGTCCTTCTCAAGAGCGGACCGGGGAATCGGGGGCGTTCGGCCTGTGGCCCCACCCACGTGGCTCGTCTCGAATTTCCTCGTGAGACCGGCCTCATCCTGAGGTGCGCCGGGAAGGCCGGGAACCCCTTCCAGACCACGCAGGGGAATCGCCTCTCCTGTCGCGATCAGGAGGGGAGAAGGGGCTCAGAGGAAGCGGTGCCGGGACCCTCGGTGTTCCCCTCGGGGGAACCCGGCGTGTCGGGGGACTTTTGGGGGTCGCAGGAAGGCTGTCAGGGACCGTCTCGCCCTTCAGGGCGGAACAGGGGACTTCCCTTGAGACGCCGTCGCGGGCAAGGGCCTCATCTTGCCAAGCGGTGGGAACCACGTGGTTTTTCTCGAGTTGCGGCGGCATTCTCGAGTTACGACGGGGATCTCAGCCTTCCCCTTGGGTTGGCCCTGGGAAGCCCAATCTTCCCCTCGGGTTGCGAGGGAAAGCTGGGGGTGGCGCTCGAGTCACTGCAGGGCCTAAGAGACCTCACCTAAGCGTGTGTCCGGGACCTAATTTTCCTCTCCAGGGAAGGCAGGGATCTCGGGGTTGCATTCCAGGCTCCCCGGGGAGTCAGGCCTCGTCTCGAGGGGAAGCCAAGGACTCCGCTCTCCTCTCGAGTCGCGACGCGGGTCTCTTGGAGCCCCCTGAGCGGCCTCAAGGGAGTCCAGCCTCCTCTTCCGTTTGGAGAGAGGACCCGGGATTGCTCTCCAGGCCATGCAGGAAAAGAAGGCCCTCAGCTCGCGAGGACGGGGGCGTCTCAGGGGTTTCCTCGAGCTGCGGCGCCCGTGGGGGTTTTCTCCCGAGGCACGACGAGGATCTCAGGGAGCCTCTCGTGCGGCGCCAGGGAAGTCAGGTCTCCATGCGCGTGGCGAGGGGGAGCGCGTCCTGGCTCTCGAGTCACGGGAGGGGACTAGGGCCTCGAGACGCGTTGAAGAAGGACTCTCGAGGTCTTTGTCGGGGGGCGGCGGGAAACCCTCGTTTCCCTCGCCTTCTGCCGGGGACCTTAGGGAACTTCCCAGGGTGCCTCTGAGAGGCGAGGGATCCTGTGGAGGTGGCGGGGCCCCTCGGGACTCCGCTGGGTCTGGCGCAACGGAAGAGGGCCTCACCTCGAGGGGAGGCAGGCACCTCAGGCTTCCTCTGCGTTTCGGACTCCGACCGCAGGGTCCCTGCAGAGTTGGGACAGGAGAGTCAGGCCTCGTCTTGTCTGAGGAAGGGAACCCCGCTGGCCTCTCGAGTTGCTCAGGGGGTCTCAGGCCCCTCGTCGAGCTGTGTGTGGAACCCGCGGTCTTTGCGGACGATGCACGGGGGTGGCAGTGCCCCTTCGTGTTGTGCCTTCACCCACAGGGTTGCCTTCGAAGAGGGGTCCGGGCCTCGGGTCCTTCTCAAGAGCGGACCGGGGAATCGGGGGCGTTCGGCCTGTGGCCCCACCCACGTGGCTCGTCTCGAATTTCCTCGTGAGACCGGCCTCATCCTGAGGTGCGCCGGGAAGGCCGGGAACCCCTTCCAGACCACGCAGGGGAATCGCCTCTCCTGTCGCGATCAGGAGGGGAGAAGGGGCTCAGAGGAAGCGGTGCCGGGACCCTCGGTGTTCCCCTCGGGGGAACCCGGCGTGTCGGGGGACTTTTGGGGGTCGCAGGAAGGCTGTCAGGGACCGTCTCGCCCTTCAGGGCGGAACAGGGGACTTCCCTTGAGACGCCGTCGCGGGCAAGGGCCTCATCTTGCCAAGCGGTGGGAACCACGTGGTTTTTCTCGAGTTGCGGCGGCATTCTCGAGTTACGACGGGGATCTCAGCCTTCCCCTTGGGTTGGCCCTGGGAAGCCCAATCTTCCCCTCGGGTTGCGAGGGAAAGCTGGGGGTGGCGCTCGAGTCACTGCAGGGCCTAAGAGACCTCACCTAAGCGTGTGTCCGGGACCTAATTTTCCTCTCCAGGGAAGGCAGGGATCTCGGGGTTGCATTCCAGGCTCCCCCGGGGAGTCAGGCCTCGTCTCGAGGGGAAGCCAAGGACTCCGCTCTCCTCTCGAGTCGCGACGCGGGTCTCTTGGAGCCCCCTGAGCGGCCTCAAGGGAGTCCAGCCTCCTCTTCCGTTTGGAGAGAGGACCCGGGATTGCTCTCCAGGCCATGCAGGAAAAGAAGGCCCTCAGCTCGCGAGGACGGGGGCGTCTCAGGGGTTTCCTCGAGCTGCGGCGCCCGTGGGGGTTTTCTCCCGAGGCACGACGAGGATCTCAGGGAGCCTCTCGTGCGGCGCCAGGGAAGTCAGGTCTCCATGCGCGTGGCGAGGGGGAGCGCGTCCTGGCTCTCGAGTCACGGGAGGGGACTAGGGCCTCGAGACGCGTTGAAGAAGGACTCTCGAGGTCTTTGTCGGGGGGCGGCGGGAAACCCTCGTTTCCCTCGCCTTCTGCCGGGGACCTTAGGGAACTTCCCAGGGTGCCTCTGAGAGGCGAGGGATCCTGTGGAGGTGGCGGGGCCCCTCGGGACTCCGCTGGGGCTGGCGCAACGGAAGAGGGCCTCACCTCGAGGGGAGGCAGGCACCTCAGGCTTCCTCTGCGTTTCGGACTCCGACCGCAGGGTCCCTGCAGAGTTGGGACAGGAGAGTCAGGCCTCGTCTTGTCTGAGGAAGGGAACCCCGCTGGCCTCTCGAGTTGCTCAGGGGGTCTCAGGCCCCTCGTCGAGCTGTGTGTGGAACCCGCGGGTCTTTGCGGACGATGCACGGGGGTGGCAGTGCCCCTTCGTGTTGTGCCTTCACCCACAGGGTTGCCTTCGAAGAGGGGTCCGGGCCTCGGGTCCTTCTCAAGAGCGGACCGGGGAATCGGGGGCGTTCGGCCTGTGGCCCCACCCACGTGGCTCGTCTCGAATTTCCTCGTGAGACCGGCCTCATCCTGAGGTGCGCCGGGAAGGCCGGGAACCCCTTCCAGACCACGCAGGGGAATCGCCTCTCCTGTCGCGATCAGGAGGGGAGAAGGGGCTCAGAGGAAGCGGTGCCGGGACCCTCGGTGTTCCCCTCGGGGGAACCCGGCGTGTCGGGGGACTTTTGGGGGTCGCAGGAAGGCTGTCAGGGACCGTCTCGCCCTTCAGGGCGGAACAGGGGACTTCCCTTGAGACGCCGTCGCGGGCAAGGGCCTCATCTTGCCAAGCGGTGGGAACCACGTGGTTTTTCTCGAGTTGCGGCGGCATTCTCGAGTTACGACGGGGATCTCAGCCTTCCCCTTGGGTTGGCCCTGGGAAGCCCAATCTTCCCCTCGGGTTGCGAGGGAAAGCTGGGGGTGGCGCTCGAGTCACTGCAGGGCCTAAGAGACCTCACCTAAGCGTGTGTCCGGGACCTAATTTTCCTCACCAGGGAAGGCAGGGATCTCGGGGTTGCATTCCAGGCTCCCCCGGGGAGTCAGGCCTCGTCTCGAGGGGAAGCCAAGGACTCCGCTCTCCTCTCGAGTCGCGACGCGGGTCTCTTGGAGCCCCCTGAGCGGCCTCAAGGTAGTCCAGCCTCCTCTTCCGTTTGGAGAGAGGACCCGGGATTGCTCTCCAGGCCATGCAGGAAAAGAAGGCCCTCAGCTCGCGAGGACGGGGGCGTCTCAGGGGTTTCCTCGAGCTGCGGCGCCCATGGGGGTTTTCTCCCGAGGCACGACGAGGATCTCAGGGAGCCTCTCGTGCGGCGCCAGGGAAGTCAGGTCTCCATGCGCGTGGCGAGGGGGAGCGCGTCCTGGCTCTCGAGTCACGGGAGGGGACTAGGGCCTCGAGACGCGTTGAAGAAGGACTCTCGAGGTCTTTGTCGGGGGGCGGCGGGAAACCCTCGTTTCCCTCGCCTTCTGCCGGGGACCTTAGGGAACTTCCCAGGGTGCCTCTGAGAGGCGAGGGATCCTGTGGAGGTGGCGGGGCCCCTCGGGACTCCGCTGGGGCTGGCGCAACGGAAGAGGGCCTCACCTCGAGGGGAGGCAGGCACCTCAGGCTTCCTCTGCGTTTCGGACTCCGACCGCAGGGTCCCTGCAGAGTTGGGACAGGAGAGTCAGGCCTCGTCTTGTCTGAGGAAGGGAACCCCGCTGGCCTCTCGAGTTGCTCAGGGGGTCTCAGGCCCCTCGTCGAGCTGTGTGTGGAACCCGCGGGTCTTTGTGGACGATGCACGGGGGTGGCAGTGCCCCTTCGTGTTGTGCCTTCAGCCACAGGGTTGCCTTCGAAGAGGGGTCCGGGCCTCGGGTCCTTCTCAAGAGCGGACCGGGGAATCGGGGGCGTTCGGCCTGTGGCCCCACCCACGTGGCTCGTCTCGAATTTCCTCGTGAGACCGGCCTCATCCTGAGGTGCGCCGGGAAGGCCGGGAACCCCTTCCAGACCACGCAGGGGAATCGCCTCTCCTGTCGCGATCAGGAGGGGAGAAGGGGCTCAGAGGAAGCGGTGCCGGGACCCTCGGTGTTCCCCTCGGGGGAACCCGGCGTGTCGGGGGACTTTTGGGGGTCGCAGGAAGGCTGTCAGGGACCGTCTCGCCCTTCAGGGCGGAACAGGGGACTTCCCTTGAGACGCCGTCGCGGGCAAGGGCCTCATCTTGCCAAGCGGTGGGAACCACGTGGTTTTTCTCGAGTTGCGGCGGCATTCTCGAGTTACGACGGGGATCTCAGCCTTCCCCTTGGGTTGGCCCTGGGAAGCCCAATCTTCCCCTCGGGTTGCGAGGGAAAGCTGGGGGTGGCGCTCGAGTCACTGCAGGGCCTAAGAGACCTCACCTAAGCGTGTGTCCGGGACCTAATTTTCCTCTCCAGGGAAGGCAGGGATCTCGGGGTTGCATTCCAGGCTCCCCCGGGGAGTCAGGCCTCGTCTCGAGGGGAAGCCAAGGACTCCGCTCTCCTCTCGAGTCGCGACGCGGGTCTCTTGGAGCCCCCTGAGCGGCCTCAAGGGAGTCCAGCCTCCTCTTCCGTTTGGAGAGAGGACCCGGGATTGCTCTCCAGGCCATGCAGGAAAAGAAGGCCCTCAGCTCGCGAGGACGGGGGCGTCTCAGGGGTTTCCTCGAGCTGCGGCGCCCGTGGGGGTTTTCTCCCGAGGCACGACGAGGATCTCAGGGAGCCTCTCGTGCGGCGCCAGGGAAGTCAGGTCTCCATGCGCGTGGCGAGGGGGAGCGCGTCCTGGCTCTCGAGTCACGGGAGGGGACTAGGGCCTCGAGACGCGTTGAAGAAGGACTCTCGAGGTCTTTCTCGGGGGGCGGCGGGAAACCCTCGTGTCCCTCGCCTTCTGCCGGGGACCTTAGGGAACTTGCCAGGGTGCCTCTGAGAGGCGAGGGATCCTGTGGAGGTGGCGGGGCCCCTCGGGACTCCGCTGGGTCTGGCGCAACGGAAGAGGGCCTCACCTCGAGGGGAGGCAGGCACCTCAGGCTTCCTCTGCGTTTCGGACTCCGACCGCAGGGTCCCTGCAGAGTTGGGACAGGAGAGTCAGGCCTCGTCTTGTCTGAGGAAGGGAACCCCGCTGGCCTCTCGAGTTGCTCAGGGGGTCTCAGGCCCCTCGTCGAGCTGTGTGTGGAACCCGCGGGTCTTTGCGGACGATGCACGGGGGTGGCAGTGCCCCTTCGTGTTGTGCCTTCACCCACAGGGTTGCCTTCGAAGAGGGGTCCGGGCCTCGGGTCCTTCTCAAGAGCGGACCGGGGAATCGGGGGCGTTCGGCCTGTGGCCCCACCCACGTGGCTCGTCTCGAATTTCCTCGTGAGACCGGCCTCATCCTGAGGTGCGCCGGGAAGGCCGGGAACCCCTTCCAGACCACGCAGGGGAATCGCCTCTCCTGTCGCGATCAGGAGGGGAGAAGGGGCTCAGAGGAAGCGGTGCCGGGACCCTCGGTGTTCCCCTCGGGGGAACCCGGCGTGTCGGGGGACTTTTGGGGGTCGCAGGAAGGCTGTCAGGGACCGTCTCGCCCTTCAGGGCGGAACAGGGGACTTCCCTTGAGACGCCGTCGCGGGCAAGGGCCTCATCTTGCCAAGCGGTGGGAACCACGTGGTTTTTCTCGAGTTGCGGCGGCATTCTCGAGTTACGACGGGGATCTCAGCCTTCCCCTTGGGTTGGCCCTGGGAAGCCCAATCTTCCCCTCGGGTTGCGAGGGAAAGCTGGGGGTGGCGCTCGAGTCACTGCAGGGCCTAAGAGACCTCACCTAAGCGTGTGTCCGGGACCTAATTTTCCTCTCCAGGGAAGGCAGGGATCTCGGGGTTGCATTCCAGGCTCCCCCGGGGAGTCAGGCCTCGTCTCGAGGGGAAGCCAAGGACTCCGCTCTCCTCTCGAGTCGCGACGCGGGTCTCTTGGAGCCCCCTGAGCGGCCTCAAGGGAGTCCAGCCTCCTCTTCCGTTTGGAGAGAGGACCCGGGATTGCTCTCCAGGCCATGCAGGAAAAGAAGGCCCTCAGCTCGCGAGGACGGGGGCGTCTCAGGGGTTTCCTCGAGCTGCGGCGCCCGTGGGGGTTTTCTCCCGAGGCACGACGAGGATCTCAGGGAGCCTCTCGTGCGGCGCCAGGGAAGTCAGGTCTCCATGCGCGTGGCGAGGGGGAGCGCGTCCTGGCTCTCGAGTCACGGGAGGGGACTAGGGCCTCGAGACGCCTTGAAGAAGGACTCTCGAGGTCTTTCTCGGGGGGCGGCGGGAAACCCTCGTGTCCCTCGCCTTCTGCCGGGGACCTTAGGGAACTTGCCAGGGTGCCTCTGAGAGGCGAGGGATCCTGTGGAGGTGGCGGGGCCCCTCGGGACTCCGCTGGGTCTGGCGCAACGGAAGAGGGCCTCACCTCGAGGGGAGGCAGGCACCTCAGGCTTCCTCTGCGTTTCGGACTCCGACCGCAGGGTCCCTGCAGAGTTGGGACAGGAGAGTCAGGCCTCGTCTTGTCTGAGGAAGGGAACCCCGCTGGCCTCTCGAGTTGCTCAGGGGGTCTCAGGCCCCTCGTCGAGCTGTGTGTGGAACCCGCGGGTCTTTGCGGACGATGCACGGGGGTGGCAGTGCCCCTTCGTGTTGTGCCTTCAGCCACAGGGTTGCCTTCGAAGAGGGGTCCGGGCCTCGGGTCCTTCTCAAGAGCGGACCGGGGAATCGGGGGCGTTCGGCCTGTGGCCCCACCCACGTGGCTCGTCTCGAATTTCCTCGTGAGACCGGCCTCATCCTGAGGTGCGCCGGGAAGGCCGGGAACCCCTTCCAGACCACGCAGGGGAATCGCCTCTCCTGTCGCGATCAGGAGGGGAGAAGGGGCTCAGAGGAAGCGGTGCCGGGACCCTCGGTGTTCCCCTCGGGGGAACCCGGCGTGTCGGGGGACTTTTGGGGGTCGCAGGAAGGCTGTCAGGGACCGTCTCGCCCTTCAGGGCGGAACAGGGGACTTCCCTTGAGACGCCGTCGCGGGCAAGGGCCTCATCTTGCCAAGCGGTGGGAACCACGTGGTTTTTCTCGAGTTGCGGCGGCATTCTCGAGTTACGACGGGGATCTCAGCCTTCCCCTTGGGTTGGCCCTGGGAAGCCCAATCTTCCCCTCGGGTTGCGAGGGAAAGCTGGGGGTGGCGCTCGAGTCACTGCAGGGCCTAAGAGACCTCACCTAAGCGTGTGTCCGGGACCTAATTTTCCTCTCCAGGGAAGGCAGGGATCTCGGGGTTGCATTCCAGGCTCCCCCGGGGAGTCAGGCCTCGTCTCGAGGGGAAGCCAAGGACTCCGCTCTCCTCTCGAGTCGCGACGCGGGTCTCTTGGAGCCCCCTGAGCGGCCTCAAGGGAGTCCAGCCTCCTCTTCCGTTTGGAGAGAGGACCCGGGATTGCTCTCCAGGCCATGCAGGAAAAGAAGGCCCTCAGCTCGCGAGGACGGGGGCGTCTCAGGGGTTTCCTCGAGCTGCGGCGCCCGTGGGGGTTTTCTCCCGAGGCACGACGAGGATCTCAGGGAGCCTCTCGTGCGGCGCCAGGGAAGTCAGGTCTCCATGCGCGTGGCGAGGGGGAGCGCGTCCTGGCTCTCGAGTCACGGGAGGGGACTAGGGCCTCGAGACGCCTTGAAGAAGGACTCTCGAGGTCTTTCTCGGGGGGCGGCGGGAAACCCTCGTGTCCCTCGCCTTCTGCCGGGGACCTTAGGGAACTTGCCAGGGTGCCTCTGAGAGGCGAGGGATCCTGTGGAGGTGGCGGGGCCCCTCGGGACTCCGCTGGGTCTGGCGCAACGGAAGAGGGCCTCACCTCGAGGGGAGGCAGGCACCTCAGGCTTCCTCTGCGTTTCGGACTCCGACCGCAGGGTCCCTGCAGAGTTGGGACAGGAGAGTCAGGCCTCGTCTTGTCTGAGGAAGGGAACCCCGCTGGCCTCTCGAGTTGCTCAGGGGGTCTCAGGCCCCTCGTCGAGCTGTGTGTGGAACCCGCGGGTCTTTGCGGACGATGCACGGGGGTGGCAGTGCCCCTTCGTGTTGTGCCTTCAGCCACAGGGTTGCCTTCGAAGAGGGGTCCGGGCCTCGGGTCCTTCTCAAGAGCGGACCGGGGAATCGGGGGCGTTCGGCCTGTGGCCCCACCCACGTGGCTCGTCTCGAATTTCCTCGTGAGACCGGCCTCATCCTGAGGTGCGCCGGGAAGGCCGGGAACCCCTTCCAGACCACGCAGGGGAATCGCCTCTCCTGTCGCGATCAGGAGGGGAGAAGGGGCTCAGAGGAAGCGGTGCCGGGACCCTCGGTGTTCCCCTCGGGGGAACCCGGCGTGTCGGGGGACTTTTGGGGGTCGCAGGAAGGCTGTCAGGGACCGTCTCGCCCTTCAGGGCGGAACAGGGGACTTCCCTTGAGACGCCGTCGCGGGCAAGGGCCTCATCTTGCCAAGCGGTGGGAACCACGTGGTTTTTCTCGAGTTGCGGCGGCATTCTCGAGTTACGACGGGGATCTCAGCCTTCCCCTTGGGTTGGCCCTGGGAAGCCCAATCTTCCCCTCGGGTTGCGAGGGAAAGCTGGGGGTGGCGCTCGAGTCACTGCAGGGCCTAAGAGACCTCACCTAAGCGTGTGTCCGGGACCTAATTTTCCTCTCCAGGGAAGGCAGGGATCTCGGGGTTGCATTCCAGGCTCCCCCGGGGAGTCAGGCCTCGTCTCGAGGGGAAGCCAAGGACTCCGCTCTCCTCTCGAGTCGCGACGCGGGTCTCTTGGAGCCCCCTGAGCGGCCTCAAGGGAGTCCAGCCTCCTCTTCCGTTTGGAGAGAGGACCCGGGATTGCTCTCCAGGCCATGCAGGAAAAGAAGGCCCTCAGCTCGCGAGGACGGGGGCGTCTCAGGGGTTTCCTCGAGCTGCGGCGCCCGTGGGGGTTTTCTCCCGAGGCACGACGAGGATCTCAGGGAGCCTCTCGTGCGGCGCCAGGGAAGTCAGGTCTCCATGCGCGTGGCGAGGGGGAGCGCGTCCTGGCTCTCGAGTCACGGGAGGGGACTAGGGCCTCGAGACGCCTTGAAGAAGGACTCTCGAGGTCTTTCTCGGGGGGCGGCGGGAAACCCTCGTGTCCCTCGCCTTCTGCCGGGGACCTTAGGGAACTTGCCAGGGTGCCTCTGAGAGGCGAGGGATCCTGTGGAGGTGGCGGGGCCCCTCGGGACTCCGCTGGGTCTGGCGCAACGGAAGAGGGCCTCACCTCGAGGGGAGGCAGGCACCTCAGGCTTCCTCTGCGTTTCGGACTCCGACCGCAGGGTCCCTGCAGAGTTGGGACAGGAGAGTCAGGCCTCGTCTTGTCTGAGGAAGGGAACCCCGCTGGCCTCTCGAGTTGCTCAGGGGGTCTCAGGCCCCTCGTCGAGCTGTGTGTGGAACCCGCGGGTCTTTGCGGACGATGCACGGGGGTGGCAGTGCCCCTTCGTGTTGTGCCTTCACCCACAGGGTTGCCTTCGAAGAGGGGTCCGGGCCTCGGGTCCTTCTCAAGAGCGGACCGGGGAATCGGGGGCGTTCGGCCTGTGGCCCCACCCACGTGGCTCGTCTCGAATTTCCTCGTGAGACCGGCCTCATCCTGAGGTGCGCCGGGAAGGCCGGGAACCCCTTCCAGACCACGCAGGGGAATCGCCTCTCCTGTCGCGATCAGGAGGGGAGAAGGGGCTCAGAGGAAGCGGTGCCGGGACCCTCGGTGTTCCCCTCGGGGGAACCCGGCGTGTCGGGGGACTTTTGGGGGTCGCAGGAAGGCTGTCAGGGACCGTCTCGCCCTTCAGGGCGGAACAGGGGACTTCCCTTGAGACGCCGTCGCGGGCAAGGGCCTCATCTTGCCAAGCGGTGGGAACCACGTGGTTTTTCTCGAGTTGCGGCGGCATTCTCGAGTTACGACGGGGATCTCAGCCTTCCCCTTGGGTTGGCCCTGGGAAGCCCAATCTTCCCCTCGGGTTGCGAGGGAAAGCTGGGGGTGGCGCTCGAGTCACTGCAGGGCCTAAGAGACCTCACCTAAGCGTGTGTCCGGGACCTAATTTTCCTCTCCAGGGAAGGCAGGGATCTCGGGGTTGCATTCCAGGCTCCCCCGGGGAGTCAGGCCTCGTCTCGAGGGGAAGCCAAGGACTCCGCTCTCCTCTCGAGTCGCGACGCGGGTCTCTTGGAGCCCCCTGAGCGGCCTCAAGGGAGTCCAGCCTCCTCTTCCGTTTGGAGAGAGGACCCGGGATTGCTCTCCAGGCCATGCAGGAAAAGAAGGCCCTCAGCTCGCGAGGACGGGGGCGTCTCAGGGGTTTCCTCGAGCTGCGGCGCCCGTGGGGGTTTTCTCCCGAGGCACGACGAGGATCTCAGGGAGCCTCTCGTGCGGCGCCAGGGAAGTCAGGTCTCCATGCGCGTGGCGAGGGGGAGCGCGTCCTGGCTCTCGAGTCACGGGAGGGGACTAGGGCCTCGAGACGCCTTGAAGAAGGACTCTCGAGGTCTTTGTCGGGGGGCGGCGGGAAACCCTCGTGTCCCTCGCCTTCTGCCGGGGACCTTAGGGAACTTCCCAGGGTGCCTCTGAGAGGCGAGGGATCCTGTGGAGGTGGCGGGGCCCCTCGGGACTCCGCTGGGTCTGGCGCAACGGAAGAGGGCCTCACCTCGAGGGGAGGCAGGAACCTCAGTCTTCCTCTGCGTTTCGGACTCCGACCGCAGGGTCCCTGCAGAGTTGGGACAGGAGAGTCAGGCCTCGTCTTGTCTGAGGAAGGGAACCCCGCTGGCCTCTCGAGTTGCTCAGGGGGTCTCAGGCCCCTCGTCGAGCTGTGTGTGGAACCCGCGGGTCTTTGCGGACGATGCACGGGGGTGGCAGTGCCCCTTCGTGTTGTGCCTTCACCCACAGGGTTGCCTTCGAAGAGGGGTCCGGGCCTCGGGTCCTTCTCAAGGGCGGACCGGGGAATCGGGGGCGTTCGGCCTGTGGCCCCACCCACGTGGCTCGTCTCGAATTTCCTCGTGAGACCGGCCTCATCCTGAGGTGCGCCGGGAAGGCCGGGAACCCCTTCCAGACCACGCAGGGGAATCGCCTCTCCTGTCGCGATCAGGAGGGGAGAGGGGGCTCAGAGGAAGCGGTGCCGGGACCCTCGGTGTTCCCCTCGGGAGACCCCGGCGTGTCGGGGGACTTTTGGGGGTCGCAGGAAGGCTGTCAGGGACCGTCTCGCCCTTCAGGGCGGAACAGGGGACTTCCCTTGAGACGCCGTCGCGGGCAAGGGCCTCATCTTGCCAAGCGGTGGGAACCACGTGGTTTTTCTCGAGTTGCGGCGGCATTCTCGAGTTACGACGGGGATCTCAGCCTTCCCCTTGGGTTGGCCCTGGGAAGCCCAATCTTCCCCTCGGGTTGCGAGGGAAAGCTGGGGGTGGCGCTCGAGTCACTGCAGGGCCTAAGAGACCTCACCTAAGCGTGTGTCCGGGACCTAATTTTCCTCTCCAGGGAAGGCAGGGATCTCGGGGTTGCATTCCAGGCTCCCCCGGGGAGTCAGGCCTCGTCTCGAGGGGAAGCCAAGGACTCCGCTCTCCTCTCGAGTCGCGACGCGGGTCTCTTGGAGCCCCCTGAGCGGCCTCAAGGGAGTCCAGCCTCCTCTTCCGTTTGGAGAGAGGACCCGGGATTGCTCTCCAGGCCATGCAGGAAAAGAAGGCCCTCAGCTCGCGAGGACGGGGGCGTCTCAGGGGTTTCCTCGAGCTGCGGCGCCCGTGGGGGTTTTCTCCCGAGGCACGACGAGGATCTCAGGGAGCCTCTCGTGCGGCGCCAGGGAAGTCAGGTCTCCATGCGCGTGGCGAGGGGGAGCGCGTCCTGGCTCTCGAGTCACGGGAGGGGACTAGGGCCTCGAGACGCGTTGAAGAAGGACTCTCGAGGTCTTTCTCGGGGGGCGGCGGGAAACCCTCGTTTCCCTCGCCTTCTGCCGGGGACCTTAGGGAACTTCCCGGGGTGCCTCTGAGAGGCGAGGGATCCTGTGGAGGTGGCGGGGCCCCTCGGGACTCCGCTGGGTCTGGCGCAACGGAAGAGGGCCTCACCTCGAGGGGAGGCAGGCACCTCAGGCTTCCTCTGCGTTTCGGACTCCGACCGCAGGGTCCCTGCAGAGTTGGGACAGGAGAGTCAGGCCTCGTCTTGTCTGAGGAAGGGAACCCCGCTGGCCTCTCGAGTTGCTCAGGGGGTCTCAGGCCCCTCGTCGAGCTGTGTGTGGAACCCGCGGGTCTTTGCGGACGATGCACGGGGGTGGCAGTGCCCCTTCGTGTTGTGCCTTCACCCACAGGGTTGCCTTCGAAGAGGGGTCCGGGCCTCGGGTCCTTCTCAAGAGCGGACCGGGGAATCGGGGGCGTTCGGCATGTGGCACCACCCACGTGGCTCGTCTCGAATTTCCTCGTGAGACCGGCCTCATCCTGAGGTGCGCCGGGAAGGCCGGGAACCCCTTCCAGACCACGCAGGGGAATCGCCTCTCCTGTCGCGATCAGGAGGGGAGAGGGGGCTCAGAGGAAGCGGTGCCGGGACCCTCGGTGTTCCCCTCGGTGGAACCCGGCGTGTCGGGGGACTTTTGGGGGTCGCAGGAAGGCTGTCAGGGACCGTCTCGCCCTTCAGGGCGGAACAGGGGACTTCCCTTGAGACGCCGTCGCGGGCAAGGGCCTCATCTTGCCAAGCGGTGGGAACCACGTGGTTTTTCTCGAGTTGCGGCGGCATTCTCGAGTTACGACGGGGATCTCAGCCTTCCCCTTGGGTTGGCCCTGGGAAGCCCAATCTTCCCCTCGGGTTGCGAGGGAAAGCTGGGGGTGGCGCTCGAGTCACTGCAGGGCCTAAGAGACCTCACCTAAGCGTGTGTCCGGGACCTAATTTTCCTCTCCAGGGAAGGCAGGGATCTCGGGGTTGCATTCCAGGCTCCCCCGGGGAGTCAGGCCTCGTCTCGAGGGGAAGCCAAGGACTCCGCTCTCCTCTCGAGTCGCGACGCGGGTCTCTTGGAGCCCCCTGAGCGGCCTCAAGGGAGTCCAGCCTCCTCTTCCGTTTGGAGAGAGGACCCGGGATTGCTCTCCAGGCCATGCAGGAAAAGAAGGCCCTCAGCTCGCGAGGACGGGGGCGTCTCAGGGGTTTCCTCGAGCTGCGGCGCCCGTGGGGGTTTTCTCCCGAGGCACGACGAGGATCTCAGGGAGCCTCTCGTGCGGCGCCAGGGAAGTCAGGTCTCCATGCGCGTGGCGAGGGGGAGCGCGTCCTGGCTCTCGAGTCACGGGAGGGGACTAGGGCCTCGAGACGCGTTGAAGAAGGACTCTCGAGGTCTTTGTCGGGGGGCGGCGGGAAACCCTCGTTTCCCTCGCCTTCTGCCGGGGACCTTAGGGAACTTCCCGGGGTGCCTCTGAGAGGCGAGGGATCCTGTGGAGGCGGCGGGGCCCCTCGGGACTCCGCTGGGTCTGGCGCAACGGAAGAGGGCCTCACCTCGAGGGGAGGCAGGAACCTCAGGCTTCCTCTGCGTTTCGGACTCCGACCGCAGGGTCCCTGCAGAGTTGGGACAGGAGAGTCAGGCCTCGTCTTGTCTGAGGAAGGGAACCCCGCTGGCCTCTCGAGTTGCTCAGGGGCTCTCAGGCCCCTCGTCGAGCTGTGTGTGGAACCCGCGGGTCTTTGCGGACGATGCACGGGGGTGGCAGTGCCCCTTCGTGTTGTGCCTTCACCCACAGGGTTGCCTTCGAAGAGGGGTCCGGGCCTCGGGTCCTTCTCAAGAGCGGACCGGGGAATCGGGGGCGTTCGGCATGTGGCACCACCCACGTGGCTCGTCTCGAATTTCCTCGTGAGACCGGCCTCATCCTGAGGTGCGCCGGGAAGGCCGGGAACCCCTTCCAGACCACGCAGGGGAATCGCCTCTCCTGTCGCGATCAGGAGGGGAGAGGGGGCTCAGAGGAAGCGGTGCCGGGACCCTCGGTGTTCCCCTCGGGGGAACCCGGCGTGTCGGGGGACTTTTGGGGGTCGCAGGAAGGCTGTCAGGGACCGTCTCGCCCTTCAGGGCGGAACAGGGGACTTCCCTTGAGACGCCGTCGCGGGCAAGGGCCTCATCTTGCCAAGCGATGGGAACCACGTGGTTTTTCTCGAGTTGCGGCGGCATTCTCGAGTTACGACGGGGATCTCAGCCTTCCCCTTGGGTTGGCCCTGGGAAGCCCAATCTTCCCCTCGGGTTGCGAGGGAAAGCTGGGGGTGGCGCTCGAGTCACTGCAGGGCCTAAGAGACCTCACCTAAGCGTGTGTCCGGGACCTAATTTTCCTCTCCAGGGAAGGCAGGGATCTCGGGGTTGCATTCCAGGCTCCCCCGGGGAGTCAGGCCTCGTCTCGAGGGGAAGCCAAGGACTCCGCTCTCCTCTCGAGTCGCGACGCGGGTCTCTTGGACACCCTGAGCGGCCTCAAGGGAGTCCAGCCTCCTCTTCCGTTTGGAGAGAGGACCCGGGATTGCTCTCCAGGCCATGCAGGAAAAGAAGGCCCTCAGCTCGCGAGGACGGGGGCGTCTCAGGGGTTTCCTCGAGCTGCGGCGCCCGTGGGGGTTTTCTCCCGAGGCACGACGAGGATCTCAGGGAGCCTCTCGTGCGGCGCCAGGGAAGTCAGGTCTCCATGCGCGTGGCGAGGGGGAGCGCGTCCTGGCTCTCGAGTCACGGGAGGGGACTAGGGCCTCGAGACGCGTTGAAGAAGGACTCTCGAGGTCTTTGTCGGGGGGCGGCGGGAAACCCTCGTTTCCCTCGCCTTCTGCCGGGGACCTTAGGGAACTTCCCGGGGTGCCTCTGAGAAGGCGAGGGATCCTGTGGAGGCGGCGGGGCCCCTCGGGACTCCGCTGGGTCTGGCGCAACGGAAGAGGGCCTCACCTCGAGGGGAGGCAGGAACCTCAGGCTTCCTCTGCGTTTCGGACTCCGACCGCAGGGTCCCTGCAGAGTTGGGACAGGAGAGTCAGGCCTCGTCTTGTCTGAGGAAGGGAACCCCGCTGGCCTCTCGAGTTGCTCAGGGGCTCTCAGGCCCCTCGTCGAGCTGTGTGTGGAACCCGCGGGTCTTTGCGGACGATGCACGGGGGTGGCAGTGCCCCTTCGTGTTGTGCCTTCACCCACAGGGTTGCCTTCGAAGAGGGGTCCGGGCCTCGGGTCCTTCTCAAGAGCGGACCGGGGAATCGGGGGCGTTCGGCATGTGGCCCCACCCACGTGGCTCGTCTCGAATTTCCTCGTGAGACCGGCCTCATCCTGAGGTGCGCCGGGAAGGCCGGGAACCCCTTCCAGACCACGCAGGGCAATCGCCTCTCCTGTCGCGATCAGGAGGGGAGAGGGGGCTCAGAGGAAGCGGTGCCGGGACCCTCGGTGTTCCCCTCGGGGGAACCCGGCGTGTCGGGGGACTTTTGGGGGTCGCAGGAAGGCTGTCAGGGACCGTCTCGCCCTTCAGGGCGGAACAGGGGACTTCCCTTGAGACGCCGTCGCGGGCAAGGGCCTCATCTTGCCAAGCGGTGGGAACCACGTGGTTTTTCTCGAGTTGCGGCGGCATTCTCGAGTTACGACGGGGATCTCAGCCTTCCCCTTGGGTTGGCCCTGGGAAGCCCAATCTTCCCCTCGGGTTGCGAGGGAAAGCTGGGGGTGGCCCTCGAGTCACTGCAGGGCCTAAGAGACCTCACCTAAGCGTGTGTCCGGGACCTAATTTTCCTCTCCAGGGAAGGCAGGGATCTCGGGGTTGCATTCCAGGCTCCCCCGGGGAGTCAGGCCTCGTCTCGAGGGGAAGCCAAGGACTCCGCTCTCCTCTCGAGTCGCGACGCGGGTCTCTTGGAGCCCCCTGAGCGGCCTCAAGGGAGTCCAGCCTCCTCTTCCGTTTGGAGAGAGGACCCGGGATTGCTCTCCAGGCCATGCAGGAAAAGAAGGCCCTCAGCTCGCGAGGACGGGCGCGTCTCAGGGGTTTCCTCAAGCTGCGGCACCCTTGGGGGTTTCTCCCGAGGCACGACGAGGATCTCAGGGAGCCTCTCGTGCGGCGCCAGGGAAGTCAGGTCTCCATGCGCGTGGCGAGGGGGAGCGCGTCCTGGCTCTCGAGTCACGGGAGGGGACTAGGGCCTCGAGACGCGTTGAAGAAGGACTCTCGAGGTCTTTGTCGGGGGGCGGCGGGAAACCCTCGTGTCCCTCGCCTTCTGCCGGGGACCTTAGGGAACTTCCCAGGGTGCCTCTGAGAGGCGAGGGATCCTGTGGAGGTGGCGGGGCCCCTCGGGACTCCGCTGGGTCTAGCGCAACGGAAGAGGGCCTCACCTCGAGGGGAGGCAGGAACCTCAGGCTTCCTCTCCGTTTCGGACTCCGACCGCAGGGTCCCTGCAGAGTTGATACAGGAGAGTCAGGCCTCGTCTTGTCTGAGGAAGGGAACCCCGCTGGCCTCTCGAGTTGCTCAGGGGGTCTCAGGCCCCTCGTCGAGCTGTGTGTGGAACCCGCGGGTCTTTGCGGACGATGCACGGGGGTGGCAGTGCCCCTTCGTGTTGTGCCTTCACCCACAGGGTTGCCTTCGAAGAGGGGTCCGGGCCTCGGGTCCTTCTCAAGGGCGGACCGGGGAATCGGGGGCGTTCGGCCTGTGGCCCCACCCACGTGGCTCGTCTCGAATTTCCTCGTGAGACCGGCCTCATCCTGAGGTGCGCCGGGAAGGCCGGGAACCCCTTCCAGACCACGCAGGGGAATCGCCTCTCCTGTCGCGATCAGGAGGGGAGAGGGGGCTCAGAGGAAGCGGTGCCGGGACCCTCGGTGTTCCCCTCGGTGGAACCCGGCGTGTCGGGGGACTTTTGGGGGTCGCAGGAAGTCTGTCAGGGACCGTCTCGCCCTTCAGGGCGGAACAGGGGACTTCCCTTGAGACGCCGTCGCGGGCAAGGGCCTCATCTTGCCAAGCGGTGGGAACCACGTGGTTTTTCTCGAGTTGCGGCGGCATTCTCGAGTTACGACGGGGATCTCAGCCTTCCCCTTGGGTTGGCCCTGGGAAGCCCAATCTTCCCCTCGGGTTGCGAGGGAAAGCTGGGGGTTGCGCTCGAGTCACCGCAGGTCCGAAGAGACCTCACCTAGGCGTGTGTCCGGGACCTAATATTCCTCTCCAGGGAAGGCAGGGATCTCGGGGTTGCATTCCAGGCGCCCCCGGGGAGTCAGGCCTCGTCTCGAGGGGAAGCCAAGGACTCCGCTCTCCTCTCGAGTCGCGACGCGGGTCTCTTGGAGCCCCCTGAGCGGCCTCAAGGGAGTCCAGCCTCCTCTTCCGTTTGGAGAGAGGACCCGGGATTGCTCTCCAGGCCATGCAGGAAAAGAAGGCCCTCAGCTCGCGAGGATGGGGTCGTCTCAGGGGTTTCCTCGAGCTGCGGCGCCCGTGGGGGTTTTCTCCCGAGGCACGACGAGGATCTCAGGGAGCCTCTCGTGCGGCGCCAGGGAAGTCAGGTCTCCATGCGCGTGGCGAGGGGGAGCGCGTCCTGGCTCTCGAGTCACGGGAGGGGACTAGAGCCTCGAGACGCGTTGAAGAAGGACTCTCGAGGTCTTTGTCGGGGGGCGGCGGGAAACCCTCGTGTCCCTCGCCTTCTGCCGGGGACCTTAGGGAACTTCCCAGGGTGCCTCTGAGAGGCGAGGGATCCTGTGGAGGTGGCGGGGCCCCTCGGGACTCCGCTGGGTCTGGCGCAACGGAAGAGGGCCTCACCTCGAGGGGAGGCAGGCACCTCAGGCTTCCTCTGCGTTTCGGACTCCGACCGCAGGGTCCCTGCAGAGTTGGGACAGGAGAGTCAGGCCTCGTCTTGTCTGAGGAAGGGAACCCCGCTGGCCTCTCGAGTTGCTCAGGGGGTCTCAGGCCCCTCGTCGAGCTGTGTGTGGAACCCGCGGGTCTTTGCGGACGATGCACGGGGGTGGCAGTGCCCCTTCGTGTTGTGCCTTCAGCCACAGGGTTGCCTTCGAAGAGGGGTCCGGGCCTCGGGTCCTTCTCAAGAGCGGACCGGGGAATCGGGGGCGTTCGGCATGTGGCACCACCCACGTGGCTCGTCTCGAATTTCCTCGTGAGACCGGCCTCATCCTGAGGTGCGCCGGGAAGGCCGGGAACCCCTTCCAGACCACGCAGGGGAATCGCCTCTCCTGTCGCGATCAGGAGGGGAGAGGGGGCTCAGAGGAAGCGGTGCCGGGACCCTCGGTGTTCCCCTCGGGGGAACCCGGCGTGTCAGGGGACTTTTGAGGGTCGCAGGAAGGCTGTCAGGGACCGTCTCGCCCTTCAGGGCGGAACAGGGGACTTCCCTTCAGACGCCGTCGCGGGCAAGGGCCTCATCTTGCCAAGCGATGGGAACCACGTGGTTTTTCTCGAGTTGCGGCGGCATTCTCGAGTTACGACGGGGATCTCAGCCTTCCCCTTGGGTTGGCCCTGGGAAGCCCAATCTTCCCCTCGGGTTGCGAGGGAAAGCTGGGGGTGGCGCTCGAGTCACTGCAGGGCCTAAGAGACCTCACCTAAGCGTGTGTCCGGGACCTAATTTTCCTCTCCAGGGAAGGCAGGGATCTCGGGGTTGCATTCCAGGCTCCCCCGGGGAGTCAGGCCTCGTCTCGAGGGGAAGCCAAGGACTCCGCTCTCCTCTCGAGTCGCGACGCGGGTCTCTTGGACACCCTGAGCGGCCTCAAGGGAGTCCAGCCTCCTCTTCCGTTTGGAGAGAGGACCCGGGATTGCTCTCCAGGCCATGCAGGAAAAGAAGGCCCTCAGCTCGCGAGGACGGGGGCGTCTCAGGGGTTTCCTCGAGCTGCGGCGCCCGTGGGGGTTTTCTCCCGAGGCACGACGAGGATCTCAGGGAGCCTCTCGTGCGGCGCCAGGGAAGTCAGGTCTCCATGCGCGTGGCGAGGGGGAGCGCGTCCTGGCTCTCGAGTCACGGGAGGGGACTAGGGCCTCGAGACGCGTTGAAGAAGGACTCTCGAGGTCTTTCTCGGGGGGCGGCGGGAAACCCTCGTGTCCCTCGCCTTCTGCCGGGGACCTTAGGGAACTTCCCAGGGTGCCTCTGAGAGGCGAGGGATCCTGTGGAGGTGGCGGGGCCCCTCGGGACTCTGCTGGGTCTAGCGCAACGGAAGAGGGCCTCACCTCGAGGGGAGGCAGGAACCTCAGGCTTCCTCTCCGTTTCGGACTCCGACCGCAGGGTCCCTGCAGAGTTGATACAGGAGAGTCAGGCCTCGTCTTGTCTGAGGAAGGGAACCCCGCTGGCCTCTCGAGTTGCTCAGGGGGTCTCAGGCCCCTCGTCGAGCTGTGTGTGGAACCCGCGGGTCTTTGCGGACGATGCACGGGGGTGGCAGTGCCCCTTCGTGTTGTGCCTTCACCCACAGGGTTGCCTTCGAAGAGGGGTCCGGGCCTCGGGTCCTTCTCAAGGGCGGACCGGGGAATCGGGGGCGTTCGGCCTGTGGCCCCACCCACGTGGCTCGTCTCGAATTTCCTCGTGAGACCGGCCTCATCCTGAGGTGCGCCGGGAAGGCCGGGAACCCCTTCCAGACCACGCAGGGGAATCGCCGCTCCTGTCGCGATCAGGAGGGGAGAGGGGGCTCAGAGGAAGCGGTGCCGGGACCCTCGGTGTTCCCCTCGGTGGAACCCGGCGTGTCGGGGGACTTTTGGGGGTCGCAGGAAGGCTGTCAGGGACCGTCTCGCCCTTCAGGGCGGAACAGGGGACTTCCCTTGAGACGCCGTCGCGGGCAAGGGCCTCATCTTGCCAAGCGGTGGGAACCACGTGGTTTTTCTCGAGTTGCGGCGGCATTCTCGAGTTACGACGGGGATCTCAGCCTTCCCCTTGGGTTGGCCCTGGGAAGCCCAATCTTCCCCTCGGGTTGCGAGGGAAAGCTGGGGGTTGCGCTCGAGTCACCGCAGGTCCGAAGAGACCTCACCTAGGCGTGTGTCCGGGACCTAATATTCCTCTCCAGGGAAGGCAGGGATCTCGGGGTTGCATTCCAGGCGCCCCCAGGGAGTCAGGCCTCGTCTCGAGGGGAAGCCAAGGACTCCGCTCTCCTCTCGAGTCGCGACGCGGGTCTCTTGGAGCCCCCTGAGCGGCCTCAAGGGAGTCCAGCCTCCTCTTCCGTTTGGAGAGAGGACCCGGGATTGCTCTCCAGGCCATGCAGGAAAAGAAGGCCCTCAGCTCGCGAGGATGGGGTCGTCTCAGGGGTTTCCTCGAGCTGCGGCGCCCGTGGGGGTTTTCTCCCGAGGCACGACGAGGATCTCAGGGAGCCTCTCGTGCGGCGCCAGGGAAGTCAGGTCTCCATGCGCGTGGCGAGGGGGAGCGCGTCCTGGCTCTCGAGTCACGGGAGGGGACTAGAGCCTCGAGACGCGTTGAAGAAGGACTCTCGAGGTCTTTGTCGGGGGGCGGCGGGAAACCCTCGTGTCCCTCGCCTTCTGCCGGGGACCTTAGGGAACTTCCCAGGGTGCCTCTGAGAGGCGAGGGATCCTGTGGAGGTGGCGGGGCCCCTCGGGACTCCGCTGGGTCTGGCGCAACGGAAGAGGGCCTCACCTCGAGGGGAGGCAGGCACCTCAGGCTTCCTCTGCGTTTCGGACTCCGACCGCAGGGTCCCTGCAGAGTTGGGACAGGAGAGTCAGGCCTCGTCTTGTCTGAGGAAGGGAACCCCGCTGGCCTCTCGAGTTGCTCAGGGGGTCTCAGGCCCCTCGTCGAGCTGTGTGTGGAACCCGCGGGTCTTTGCGGACGATGCACGGGGGTGGCAGTGCCCCTTCGTGTTGTGCCTTCAGCCACAGGGTTGCCTTCGAAGAGGGGTCCGGGCCTCGGGTCCTTCTCAAGAGCGGACCGGGGAATCGGGGGCGTTCGGCATGTGGCACCACCCACGTGGCTCGTCTCGAATTTCCTCGTGAGACCGGCCTCATCCTGAGGTGCGCCGGGAAGGCCGGGAACCCCTTCCAGACCACGCAGGGGAATCGCCTCTCCTGTCGCGATCAGGAGGGGAGAGGGGGCTCAGAGGAAGCGGTGCCGGGACCCTCGGTGTTCCCCTCGGGGGAACCCGGCGTGTCGGGGGACTTTTGGGGGTCGCAGGAAGGCTGTCAGGGACCGTCTCGCCCTTCAGGGCGGAACAGGGGACTTCCCTTGAGACGCCGTCGCGGGCAAGGGCCTCATCTTGCCAAGCGATGGGAACCACGTGGTTTTTCTCGAGTTGCGGCGGCATTCTCGAGTTACGACGGGGATCTCAGCCTTCCCCTTGGGTTGGCCCTGGGAAGCCCAATCTTCCCCTCGGGTTGCGAGGGAAAGCTGGGGGTGGCGCTCGAGTCACTGCAGGGCCTAAGAGACCTCACCTAAGCGTGTGTCCGGGACCTAATTTTCCTCTCCAGGGAAGGCAGGGATCTCGGGGTTGCATTCCAGGCTCCCCCGGGGAGTCAGGCCTCGTCTCGAGGGGAAGCCAAGGACTCCGCTCTCCTCTCGAGTCGCGACGCGGGTCTCTTGGACACCCTGAGCGGCCTCAAGGGAGTCCAGCCTCCTCTTCCGTTTGGAGAGAGGACCCGGGATTGCTCTCCAGGCCATGCAGGAAAAGAAGGCCCTCAGCTCGCGAGGACGGGGGCGTCTCAGGGGTTTCCTCGAGCTGCGGCGCCCGTGGGGGTTTTCTCCCGAGGCACGACGAGGATCTCAGGGAGCCTCTCGTTCGGCGCCAGGGAAGTCAGGTCTCCATGCGCGTGGCGAGGGGGAGCGCGTCCTGGCTCTCGAGTCACGGGAGGGGACTAGGGCCTCGAGACGCGTTGAAGAAGGACTCTCGAGGTCTTTCTCGGGGGGCGGCGGGAAACCCTCGTGTCCCTCGCCTTCTGCCGGGGACCTTAGGGAACTTCCCAGGGTGCCTCTGAGAGGCGAGGGATCCTGTGGAGGTGGCGGGGCCCCTCGGGACTCCGCTGGGTCTGGCGCAACGGAAGAGGGCCTCACCTCGAGGGGAGGCAGGAACCTCAGGCTTCCTCTGCGTTTCGGACTCCAACCGCAGGGTCCCTGCAGAGTTGGGACAGGAGAGTCAGGCCTCGTCTTGTCTGAGGAAGGGAACCCCGCTGGCCTCTCGAGTTGCTCAGGGGGTCTCAGGCCCCTCGTCGAGCTGTGTGTGGAACCCGCGGGTCTTTGCGGACGATGCACGGGGGTGGCAGTGCCCCTTCGTGTTGTGCCTTCAGCCACAGGGTTGCCTTCGAAGAGGGGTCCGGGCCTCGGGTCCTTCTCAAGAGCGGACCGGGGAATCGGGGGCGTTCGGCCTGTGGCCCCACCCACGTGGCTCGTCTCGAATTTCCTCGTGAGACCGGCCTCATCCTGAGGTGCGCCGGGAAGGCCGGGAACCCCTTCCAGACCACGCAGGGGAATCGCCTCTCCTGTCGCGATCAGGAGGGGAGAAGGGGCTCAGAGGAAGCGGTGCCGGGACCCTCGGTGTTCCCCTCGGGGGAACCCGGCGTGTCGGGGGACTTTTGGGGGTCGCAGGAAGGCTGTCAGGGACCGTCTCGCCCTTCAGGGCGGAACAGGGGACTTCCCTTGAGACGCCGTCTCGGGCAAGGGCCTCATCTTGCCAAGCGGTGGGAACCACGTGGTTTTTCTCGAGTTGCGGCGGCATTCTCGAGTTACGACGGGGATCTCAGCCTTCCCCTTGGGTTGGCCCTGGGAAGCCCAATCTTCCCCTCGGGTTGCGAGGGAAAGCTGGGGGTGGCGCTCGAGTCACTGCAGGGCCTAAGAGACCTCACCTAAGCGTGTGTCCGGGACCTAATTTTCATCTCCAGGGAAGGCAGGGATCTCGGGGTTGCATTCCAGGCTCCCCCGGGGAGTCAGGCCTCGTCTCGAGGGGAAGCCAAGGACTCCGCTCTCCTCTCGAGTCGCGACGCGGGTCTCTTGGAGCCCCCTGAGCGGCCTCAAGGGAGTCCAGCCTCCTCTTCCGTTTGGAGAGAGGACCCGGGATTGCTCTCCAGGCCATGCAGGAAAAGAAGGCCCTCAGCTCGCGAGGACGGGGGCGTCTCAGGGGTTTCCTCGAGCTGCGGCGCCCGTGGGGGTTTTCTCCCGAGGCACGACGAGGATCTCAGGGAGCCTCTCGTGCGGCGCCAGGGAAGTCAGGTCTCCATGCGCGTGGCGAGGGGGAGCGCGTCCTGGCTCTCGAGTCACGGGAGGGGACTAGGGCCTCGAGACGCGTTGAAGAAGGACTCTCGAGGTCTTTGTCGGGGGGCGGCGGGAAACCCTCGTTTACCTCGCCTTCTGCCGGGGACCTTAGGGAACTTCCCGGGGTGCCTCTGAGAAGGCGAGGGATCCTGTGGAGGCGGCGGGGCCCCTCGGGACTCCGCTGGGTCTGGCGCAACGGAAGAGGGCCTCACCTCGAGGGGAGGCAGGAACCTCAGGCTTCCTCTGCGTTTCGGACTCCGACCGCAGGGTCCCTGCAGAGTTGGGACAGGAGAGTCAGGCCTCGTCTTGTCTGAGGAAGGGAACCCCGCTGGCCTCTCGAGTTGCTCAGGGGCTCTCAGGCCCCTCGTCGAGCTGTGTGTGGAACCCGCGGGTCTTTGCGGACGATGCACGGGGGTGGCAGTGCCCCTTCGTGTTGTGCCTTCACCCACAGGGTTGCCTTCGAAGAGGGGTCCGGGCCTCGGGTCCTTCTCAAGAGCGGACCGGGGAATCGGGGGCGTTCGGCATGTGGCACCACCCACGTGGCTCGTCTCGAATTTCCTCGTGAGACCGGCCTCATCCTGAGGTGCGCCGGGAAGGCCGGGAACCCCTTCCAGACCACGCAGGGCAATCGCCTCTCCTGTCGCGATCAGGAGGGGAGAGGGGGCTCAGAGGAAGCGGTGCCGGGACCCTCGGTGTTCCCCTCGGGGGAACCCGGCGTGTCGGGGGACTTTTGGGGGTCGCAGGAAGGCTGTCAGGGACCGTCTCGCCCTTCAGGGCGGAACAGGGGACTTCCCTTGAGACGCCGTCGCGGGCAAGGGCCTCATCTTGCCAAGCGGTGGGAACCACGTGGTTTTTCTCGAGTTGCGGCGGCATTCTCGAGTTACGACGGGGATCTCAGCCTTCCCCTTGGGTTGGCCCTGGGAAGCCCAATCTTCCCCTCGGGTTGCGAGGGAAAGCTGGGGGTGGCCCTCGAGTCACTGCAGGGCCTAAGAGACCTCACCTAAGCGTGTGTCCGGGACCTAATTTTCCTCTCCAGGGAAGGCAGGGATCTCGGGGTTGCATTCCAGGCTCCCCCGGGGAGTCAGGCCTCGTCTCGAGGGGAAGCCAAGGACTCCGCTCTCCTCTCGAGTCGCGACGCGGGTCTCTTGGAGCCCCCTGAGCGGCCTCAAGGGAGTCCAGCCTCCTCTTCCGTTTGGAGAGAGGACCCGGGATTGCTCTCCAGGCCATGCAGGAAAAGAAGGCCCTCAGCTCGCGAGGACGGGCGCGTCTCAGGGGTTTCCTCAAGCTGCGGCACCCTTGGGGGTTTCTCCCGAGGCACGACGAGGATCTCAGGGAGCCTCTCGTGCGGCGCCAGGGAAGTCAGGTCTCCATGCGCGTGGCGAGGGGGAGCGCGTCCTGGCTCTCGAGTCACGGGAGGGGACTAGGGCCTCGAGACGCGTTGAAGAAGGACTCTCGAGGTCTTTGTCGGGGGGCGGCGGGAAACCCTCGTGTCCCTCGCCTTCTGCCGGGGACCTTAGGGAACTTCCCAGGGTGCCTCTGAGAGGCGAGGGATCCTGTGGAGGTGGCGGGGCCCCTCGGGACTCCGCTGGGTCTAGCGCAACGGAAGAGGGCCTCACCTCGAGGGGAGGCAGGAACCTCAGGCTTCCTCTCCGTTTCGGACTCCGACCGCAGGGTCCCTGCAGAGTTGGGACAGGAGAGTCAGGCCTCGTCTTGTCTGAGGAAGGGAACCCCGCTGGCCTCTCGAGTTGCTCAGGGGGTCTCAGGCCCCTCGTCGAGCTGTGTGTGGAACCCGCGGGTCTTTGCGGACGATGCACGGGGGTGGCAGTGCCCCTTCGTGTTGTGCCTTCACCCACAGGGTTGCCTTCGAAGAGGGGTCCGGGCCTCGGGTCCTTCTAAAGGGCGGACCGGGGAATCGGGGGCGTTCGGCCTGTGGCCCCACCCACGTGGCTCGTCTCGAATTTCCTCGTGAGACCGGCCTCATCCTGAGGTGCGCCGGGAAGGCCGGGAACCCCTTCCAGACCACGCAGGGGAATCGCCGCTCCTGTCGCGATCAGGAGGGGAGAGGGGGCTCAGAGGAAGCGGTGCCGGGACCCTCGGTGTTCCCCTCGGTGGAACCCGGCGTGTCGGGGGACTTTTGGGGGTCGCAGGAAGGCTGTCAGGGACCGTCTCGCCCTTCAGGGCGGAACAGGGGACTTCCCTTGAGACGCCGTCGCGGGCAAGGGCCTCATCTTGCCAAGCGGTGGGAACCACGTGGTTTTTCTCGAGTTGCGGCGGCATTCTCGAGTTACGACGGGGATCTCAGCCTTCCCCTTGGGTTGGCCCTGGGAAGCCCAATCTTCCCCTCGGGTTGCGAGGGAAAGCTGGGGGTTGCGCTCGAGTCACCGCAGGGCCGAAGAGACCTCACCTAGGCGTGTGTCCGGGACCTAATATTCCTCTCCAGGGAAGGCAGGGATCTCGGGGTTGCATTCCAGGCGCCCCCGGGGAGTCAGGCCTCGTCTCGAGGGGAAGCCAAGGACTCCGCTCTCCTCTCGAGTCGCGACGCGGGTCTCTTGGAGCCCCCTGAGCGGCCTCAAGGGAGTCCAGCCTCCTCTTCCGTTTGGAGAGAGGACCCGGGATTGCTCTCCAGGCCATGCAGGAAAAGAAGGCCCTCAGCTCGCGAGGACGGGGTCGTCTCAGGGGTTTCCTCGAGCTGCGGCGCCCGTGGGGGTTTTCTCCCGAGGCACGACGAGGATCTCAGGGAGCCTCTCGTGCGGCGCCAGGGAAGTCAGGTCTCCATGCGCGTGGCGAGGGGGAGCGCGTCCTGGCTCTCGAGTCACGGGAGGGGACTAGGGCCTCGAGACGCGTTGAAGAAGGACTCTCGAGGTCTTTGTCGGGGGGCGGCGGGAAACCCTCGTGTCCCTCGCCTTCTGCCGGGGACCTTAGGGAACTTCCCAGGGTGCCTCTGAGAGGCGAGGGATCCTGTGGAGGTGGCGGGGCCCCTCGGGACTCCGCTGGGTCTGGCCCAACGGAAGAGGGCCTCACCTCGAGGGGAGGCAGGAACCTCAGGCTTCCTCTCCGTTTCGGACTCCGACCGCAGGGTCCCTGCAGAGTTGGGACAGGAGAGTCAGGCCTCGTCTTGTCTGAAGAAGGGAACCCCGCTGGCCTCTCGAGTTGCTCAGGGGGTCTCAGGCCCCTCGTCGAGCTGTGTGTGGAACCCGCGGGTCTTTGCGGCGATGCACGGGGCTGGCAGTGCCCCTTCGTGTTGTGCCTTCACCCACAGGGTTGCCTTCGAAGAGGGGTCCGGGCCTCGGGTCCTTCTCAAGGGCGGACCGGGGAATCGGGGGCGTTCGGCCTGTGGCCCCACCCACGTGGCTCGTCTCGAATTTCCTCGTGAGACCGGCCTCATCCTGAGGTGCGCCGGGAAGGCCGGGAACCCCTTCCAGACCACGCAGGGGAATCGCCTCTCCTGTCGCGATCAGGAGGGGAGAAGGGGCTCAGAGGAAGCGGTGCCGGGACCCTCGGTGTTCCCCTCGAGGGAACCCGGCGTGTCGGGGGGCTTTTGGGGGTCGCAGGAAGGCTGTCAGGGAACGTCTCGCCCTTCAGGGCGGAACAGGGGACTCCCCTGAGACGCCGTGGCGGGCAAGGGCCTCATCTTGCCAAGAGGTGGGAACCACGTGGTTTTTCTCGAGTTGCGGCGGGATTCTCGAGTTACGACGGGGATCTCAGCCTTCCCCTTGGGTTGGCCCTGGGAAGCCCAATCTTCCCCTCGGGTTGCGAGGGAAAGCTGGGAGTTGCGCTCGAGTCACTGCAGGGCCTAAGAGACCTCACCTAGGCGTGTGTCCGGGACCTAATATTCCTCTCCAGGGAAGGCAGGGATCTCGGGGTTGCATTCCAGGCGCCCCCGGGGAGTCAGGCCTCGTCTCGAGGGGAAGCCAAGGACTCCGCTCTCCTCTCGAGTCGCGACGCGGGTCTCTTGGAGCCCCCTGAGCGGCCTCAAGGGAGTCCAGCCTCCTCTTCCGTTTGGAGAGAGGACCCGGGATTGCTCTCCAGGCCATGCAGGAAAAGAAGGCCCTCAGCTCGCGAGGACGGGGGCGTCTCAGGGGTTTCCTCGAGCTGCGGCGCCCGTGGGGGTTTTCTCCCAAGGCACGACGAGGATCTCAGGGAGCCTCTCGTGCGGCGCCAGGGAAGTCAGGTCTCCATGCGCGTGGCGAGGGGGAGCGCGTCCTGGCTCTCGAGTCACGGGAGGGGACTAGGGCCTCGAGACGCGTTGAAGAAGGACTCTCGAGGTCTTTCTCGGGGGGCGGCGGGAAACCCTCGTGTCCCTCGCCTTCTGCCGGGGACCTTAGGGAACTTCCCAGGGTGCCTCTGAGAGGCGAGGGATCCTGTGGAGGTGGCGGGGCCCCTCGGGACTCCGCTGGGTCTGGCGCAACGGAAGAGGGCCTCACCTCGAGGGGAGGCAGGAACCTCAGGCTTCCTCTCCGTTTCGGACTCCGACCGCAGGGTCCCTGCAGAGTTGGGACAGGAGAGTCAGGCCTCGTCTTGTCTGAGGAAGGGAATCCCGCTGGCCTCTCGAGTTGCTCAGGGGGTCTCAGGCCCCTCGTCGAGCTGTGTGTGGAACCCGCGGGTCTTTGCGGACGATGCACGGGGGTGGCAGTGCCCATTCGTGTTGTGCCTTCACCCACAGGGTTGCCTTCGAAGAGGGGTCCGGGCCTCGGGTCCTTCTCAAGGGCGGACCGGGGAATCGGGGGCGTTCGGCATGTGGCCCCACCCACGTGGCTCGTCTCGAATTTCCTCTTGAGACCGGCCTCATCCTGAGGTGCGCCGGGAAGGCCGGGAACCCCTTCCAGGCCACGCAGGGGAATCGCCTCTCCTGTCGCGATCAGGAGGGGAGAAGGGGCTCAGAGGAAGCGGTGCCGGGACCCTCGGTGTTCCCCTCGAGGGAACCCGGCGTGTCGGGGGGCTTTTGGGGGTCGCAGGAAGGATGTCAGGGACCGTCTCGCCCTTCAGGGCGGAACAGGGGACTTCCTTTGAGACGCCGTGGCGGGCAAGGGCCTCATCTTGCCAAGAGGTGGGAACCACGTGGTTTTTCTCGAGTTGCGGCGGGATTCTCGAGTTACGACGGGGATCTCAGCCTTCCCCTTGGGTTGGCCCTGGGAAGCCCAATCTTCCCCTCGGGTTGCGAGGGAAAGCTGGGGGTTGCGCTCGAGTCACTGCAGGGCCGAAGAGACCTCACCTAGGCGTGTGTCCGGGACCTAATATTCCTCTCCAGGGAAGGCAGGGATCTCGGGGTTGCATTGCAGGCGCCCCCGGGGAGTCAGGCCTCGTCTCGAGGGGAAGCCAAGGACTCCGCTCTCCTCTCGAGTCGCGACGCGGGTCTCTTGGAGCCCCCTGAGCGGCCTCAAGGGAGTCCAGCCTCCTCTTCCGTTTGGAGAGAGGACCCGGGATTGCTCTCCAGGCCATGCAGGAAAAGAAGGCCCTCAGCTCGCGAGGACGGGGGCGTCTCAGGGGTTTCCTCGAGCTGCGGCGCCCGTGGGGGTTTTCTCCCGAGGCACGACGAGGATCTCAGGGAGCCTCTCGTGCGGCGCCAGGGAAGTCAGGTCTCCATGCGCGTGGCGAGGGGGAGCGCGTCCTGGCTCTCGAGTCACGGGAGGGGACTAGGGCCTCGAGACGCGTTGAAGAAGGACTCTCGAGGTCTTTCTCGGGGGGCGGCGGGAAACCCTCGTGTCCCTCGCCTTCTGCCGGGGACCTTAGGGAACTTCCCAGGGTGCCTCTGAGAGGCGAGGGATCCTGTGGAGGTGGCGGGGCCCCTCGGGACTCCGCTGGGTCTGGCGCAACGGAAGAGGGCCTCACCTCGAGGGGAGGCAGGAACCTCAGGCTTCCTCTCCGTTTCGGACTCCGACCGCAGGGTCCCTGCAGAGTTGGGACAGGAGAGTCAGGCCTCGTCTTGTCTGAGGAAGGGAACCCCGCTGGCCTCTCGAGTTGCTCAGGGGGTCTCAGGCCCCTCGTCGAGCTGTGTGTGGAACCCGCGGGTCTTTGCGGACGATGCACGGGGGTGGCAGTGCCCCTTCGTGTTGTGCCTTCAGCCACAGGGTTGCCTTCGAAGAGGGGTCCGGGCCTCGGGTCCTTCTCAAGGGCGGACCGGGGAATCGGGGGCGTTCGGCATGTGGTCCCACCCACGTGGCTCGTCTCGAATTTCCTCGTGAGACCGGCCTCATCCTGAGGTGCGCCGGGAAGGCCGGGAACCCCTTCCAGGCCACGCAGGGGAATCGCCTCTCCTGTCGCGATCAGGAGGGGAGAAGGGGCTCAGAGGAAGCGGTGCCGGGACCCTCGGTGTTCCCCTCGAGGGAACCCCGCGTGTCGGGGGGCTTTTGGGGGTCGCAGGAAGGCTGTCAGGGACCGTCTCGCCCTTCATGGCGGAACAAGGGACTTCCCTTGAGACGCCGTGGTGGGCAAGGGCCTCATCTTGCCAAGAGGTGGGAACCACGTGGTTTTTCTCGAGTTGTGGCGGGATTCTCGAGTTACGACGGGGATCTCAGCCTTCCCCTTGGGTTTGCCCTGGGAAGCCCAATCTTCCCCTCGGGTTGCGAGGGAAAGCTGGGGGTTGCGCTCGAGTCACTGCAGGGCCGAAGAGACCTCACCTAGGCGTGTGTCCGGGACCTAATATTCCTCTCCAGGGAAGGCAGGGATCTCGGGGTTGCATTCCAGGCTCCCCCGGGGAGTCAGGCCTCGTCTCGAGGGGAAGCCAAGGACTCCGCTCTCCTCTCGAGTCGCGACGCGGGTCTCTTGGAGCCCCCTGAGCGGCCTCAAGGGAGTCCAGCCTCCTCTTCCGTTTGGAGAGAGGACCCGGGATTCCTCTCCAGGCCATGCAGGAAAAGAAGGTCCTCAGCTCGCGAGGACGGGGGCGTCTCAGGGGTTTCCTCGAGCTGCGGCGCCCGTGGGGGTTTTCTCCCGAGGCACGACGAGGATCTCAGGGAGCCTCTCGTGCGGCGCCAGGGAAGTCAGGTCTCCATGCGCGTGGCGAGGGGGAGCGCGTCCTGGCTCTCGAGTCACGGGAGGGGACTAGGGCCTCGAGACGCGTTGAAGAAGGACTCTCGAGGTCTTTCTCGGGGGGCGGCGGGAAACGCTCGTGTCCCTCGCCTTCTGCCGGGGACCTTAGGGAACTTCCCAGGGTGCCTCTGAGAGGCGAGGGATCCTGTGGAGGTGGCGGGGCCCCTCGGGACTCCGCTGGGTCTGGCGCAACGGAAGAGGGCCTCACCTCGAGGGGAGGCAGGAACCTCAGGCTTCCTCTCCGTTTCGGACTCCGACCGCAGGGTCCCTGCAGAGTTGGGACAGGAGAGTCAGGCCTCGTCTTGTCTGAGGAAGGGAACCCCGCTGGCCTCTCGAGTTGCTCAGGGGGTCTCAGGCCCCTCGTCGAGCTGTGTGTGGAACCCGCGGGTCTTTGCGGACGATGCACGGGGGTGGCAGTGCCCCTTCGTGTTGTGCCTTCACCCACAGGGTTGCCTTCGAAGAGGGGTCAGGGCCTCGGGTCCTTCTCAAGGGCGGACCGGGGAATCGGGGGCGTTCGGCCTGTGGCCCCACCCACGTGGCTCGTCTCGAATTTCCTCGTGAGACCGGCCTCATCCTGAGGTGCGCCGGGAAGGCCGGGAACCCCTTCCAGGCCACGCAGGGGAATCGCCTCTCCTGTCGCGATCAGGAGGGGAGAAGGGGCTCAGAGGAAGCGGTGCCGGGACCCTCGGTGTTCCCCTCGAGGGAACCCGGCGTGTCGGGGGGCTTTTGGGGGTCGCAGGAAGGATGTCAGGGACCGTCTCGCCCTTCAGGGCGGAACAGGGGACTTCCCTTGAGACGCCGTCGCGGGCAAGGGCCTCATCTTGCCAAGAGGTGGGAACCACGTGGTTTTTCTCGAGTTGCGGCGGGATTCTCGAGTTACGACGGGGATCTCAGCCTTCCCCTTGGGTTGGCCCTGGGAAGCCCAATCTTCCCCTCGGGTTGCGAGGGAAAGCTGGGGGTTGCGCTCGAGTCACTGCAGGGCCGAAGAGACCTCACCTAGGCGTGTGTCCGGGACCTAATATTCCTCTCCAGGGAAGGCAGGGATCTCGGGGTTGCATTGCAGGCGCCCCCGGGGAGTCAGGCCTCGTCTCGAGGGGTAGCCAAGGACTCCGCTCTCCTCTCGAGTCGCGACGCGGGTCTCTTGGAGCCCCCTGAGCGGCCTCAACGGAGTCCAGCCTCCTCTTCCGTTTGGAGAGAGGACCCGGGATTGCTCTCCAGGCCATGCAGGAAAAGAAGGCCCTCAGCTCGCGAGGACGGGGGCGTCTCAGGGGTTTCCTCGAGCTGCGGCGCCCGTGGGGGTTTTCTCCCGAGGCACGACGAGGATCTCAGGGAGCCTCTCGTGCGGCGCCAGGGAAGTCAGGTCTCCATGCGCGTGGCGAGGGGGAGCGCGTCCTGGCTCTCGAGTCACGGGAGGGGACTAGGGCCTCGAGACGCGTTGAAGAAGGACTCTCGAGGTCTTTGTCGGGGGGCGGCGGGAAACCCTCGTGTCCCTCGCCTTCTGCCGGGGACCTTAGGGAACTTCCCAGGGTGCCTCTGAGAGGCGAGGGATCCTGTGGAGGTGGCAGGGCCCCTCGGGACTCCGCTGGGTCTGGCGCAACGGAAGAGGGCCTCACCTCGAGGGGAGGCAGGAACCTCAGGCTTCCTCTCCGTTTCGGACTCCGACCGCAGGGTCCCTGCAGAGTTGGGACAGGAGAGTCAGGCCTCGTCTTGTCTGAGGAAGGGAACCCCGCTGGCCTCTCGAGTTGCTCAGGGGGTCTCAGGCCCCTCGTCGAGCTGTGTGTGGAACCCGCGGGTCTTTGCGGACGATGCACGGGGGTGGCAGTGCCCCTTCGTGTTGTGCCTTCACCCACAGGGTTGCCTTCGAAGAGGGGTCCGGGCCTCGGGTCCTTCTCAAGGGCGGACCGGGGAATCGGGGGCGTTCGGCCTGTGGCCCCACCCACGTGGCTCGTCTCGAATTTCCTCGTGAGACCGGCCTCATCCTGAGGTGCTCCGGGAAGGCCGGGAATCCCTTCCAGACCACGCAGGGGAATCGCCTCTCCTGTCGCGATCAGGAGGGGAGAAGGGGCTCAGAGGAAGCGGTGCCGGGACCCTCGGTGTTCCCCTCGGGGGAACCCGGCGTGTTGGGGGACTTTTGGGGGTCGCAGGAAGGCTGTCAGGGACCGTTTCGCCCTTCAGGGCGGAACAGGGGACTTCCCTTGAGACGCCGTCGCGGGCAAGGGCCTCATCTTGCCAAGCGGTGGGAACCACGTGGTTGTTCTCGAGTTGCGGCGGCATTATCGAGTTACGACGGGGATCTCAGCCTTCCCCTTGGGTTGGCCCTGGGAAGCCCAATCTTCCCCTCGGGTTGCGAGGGAAAGCTGGGGGTGGCGCTCGAGTCACTGCAGGGCCTAAGAGACCTCACCTAAGCGTGTGTCCGGGACCTAATTTTCCTCTCCAGGGAAGGCAGGGATCTCGGGGTTGCATTCCAGGCTCCCCCGGGGAGTCAGGCCTCGTCTCGAGGGGAAGCCAAGGACTCCGCTCTCCTCTCGAGTCGTGACGCGTTTCTCTTGGAGCCCCCTGAGCGGCCTCAAGGGAGTCCAGCCTCCTCTTCCGTTTGGAGAGAGGACCCGGGATTCCTCTCCAAGCCATGCAGGAAAAGAAGGCCCTCAGCTCGCGAGGACGGGGGCGTCTCAGGGGTTTCCTCGAGCTGCGGCGCCCGTGGGGGTTTTCTCCCGAGGCACGACGAGGATCTCAGGGAGCCTCTCGTGCGGTGCCAGGGAAGTCAGGTCTCCATGCGCGTGGCGAGGGGGAGCGCGTCCTGGCTCTCGAGTCACGGGAGGGGACTAGGGCCTCGAGACGCGTTGAAGAAGGACTCTCGAGGTCTTTGTCGGGGGGCGGCGGGAAACCCTCGTTTTCCTCGCCTTCTGCCAGGGACCTTAGGGAACTTCCCGGGGTGCCTCTGAGAGGGGAGGGATCCTGCGGAGGTGGCGGGGCCCCTCGGGACTCCGCTGGGTCTGGCGCAACGGAAGAGGGCCTCACCTCGAGGGGAGGCAGGAACCTCAGGCTTCCTCTGCGTTTCGGACTCCGACCGCAGGTTCCCTGCAGAGTTGGGACAGGAGAGTCAGGCCTCGTCTTGTCTGAGGAAGGGAACCCCGCTGGCCTCTCGAGTTGCTCAGGGGGTCTCAGGCCCCTCGTCGAGCTGTGTGTGGAACCCGCGGGTCTTTGCGGACGATGCACGGGGGTGGCAGTGCCCCTTCGTGTTGTGCCTTCACCCACAGGGTTGCCTTCGAAGAGGGGTCCGGGCCTCGGGTCCTTCTCAAGAGCGGACCGGGGAATCGGGGGCGTTCGGCCTTTGGCCCCACCCACGTGGCTCGTCTCGAATTTCCTCGTGAGACCGGCCTCATCCTGAGGTGCGCCGGGAAGGCCGGGAACCCCTTCCAGACCACGCAGGGGAATCGCCTCTCCTGTCGCGATCAGGAGGCGAGAAGGGGCTCAGAGGAAGCGGTGCCGGGACCCTCGGTGTTCCCCTCGGGGGAACCCAGCGTGTCGGGGGACTTTTGGGGGTCGCAGGAAGGCTGTCAGGGACCGTCTCGCCCTTCAGGGCGGAACAGGGGACTTCCCTTGAGACGCCGTCGCGGGCAAGGGCCTCATCTTGCCAAGCGGTGGGAACCACGTGGTTTTTCTCGAGTTGCGGCGGCATTCTCGAGTTACGACGGGGATCTCAGCCTTCCCCTTGGGTTGGCCCTGGGAAGCCCAATCTTCCCCTCGGGTTGCGAGGGAAAGCTGGGGGTGGCGCTCGAGTCACTGCAGGGCCTAAGAGACCTCACCTAAGCGTGTGTCCGGGACCTAATTTTCCTCTCCAGGGAAGGCAGGGATCTCGGAGTTGCATTCCAGGCTCCCCCGGGGAGTCAGGCCTCATCTCGAGGGGAAGCCAAGGACTCCGCTCTCCTCTCGAGTCGCGACGCGGGTCTCTTGGAGCCCCCTGAGCGGCCTCAAGGGAGTCCAGCCTCCTCTTCCGTTTGGAGAGAGGACCCGGGATTGCTCTCCAGGCCATGCAGGAAAAGAAGGCCCTCAGCTCGCGAGGACGGGGGCGTCTCAGGGGTTTCCTCGAGCTTCGGCGCCCGTGGGGGTTTTCTCCCGAGGCACGACGAGGATCTCAGGGAGCCTCTCGTGCGGTTCCAGGAAAGTCAGGTCTCCATGCGCGTGGCGAGGGGGAGCGCGTCATGGCTCTCGAGACACGGGAGGGGATTAGGGCCTCGAGACGCGTTGAAGAAGGACTCTCGTGGTCTTTCTCGGGGGGCGGCAGGAAACCCTCGTTTTCCTCGACTTCTGCCGGGGACCGTAGGGAACTTCCCAGGGTGCCTCTGAGAGGCGAGGGATCCTGTGGAGGTGGCGGGGCCCCTCGGGACTCCGCTGGGTCTGGCGCAACGGAAGAGGGCCTCACCTCGAGGGGAGGCAGGAACCTCAGGCTTCCTCTCCGTTTCGGACTCCGACCGCAGGGTCCCTGCAGAGTTGGGACAGGAGAGTCAGGCCTCGTCTTGTCTGAGGAAGGGAACCCCGCTGGCCTCTCGAGTTGCTCAGGGGGTCTCAGGCCCCTCGTCGAGCTGTGTGTGGAACCCGCGGGTCTTTGCGGACAAAGCACGGGGTTGGCAGTGCCCCTTCGTGCTGTGCCTTCACCCACAGGGTTGCCTTCGAAGAGGGATCCGGGCCACGGGTCCTTCTCAAGAGCGGACCGGGGAATCGGGGGCGTTCGGCCTGTGGCCCCACCCACGTGGCTCGTCTCGAATTTCCTCGTGAGATCGGCCTCATCCTGAGGTGCGCCGGGAAGGCCGGGAACCCCTTCCAGACCACGCAGGGGAATCGCCTCTCCTGTCGCGATCAGGAGGGGAGAAGGGGCTCAGAGGAAGCGGTGCCAGGACCCTCGGTGTTCCCCTCGGGGGAACCCGGCGTGTCGGGGGACTTTTGGGGTCGCAGGAAGGCTGTCAGGGACCCTTTCGCCCTTCAGGGCGGAACAGGGGACTTCCCTTGAGACGCCGAGGCGGGCAAGGGCCTCATCTTGCCAAGAGGTGGGAACCACGTGGTTTTTCTCGAGTTGCGGCGGGATTCTCGAGTTACGACGGGGATCTCAGCCTTCCCCTTGGGTTGACCCTGGGAAGCCCAATCTTCCCCTCGGGTTGCCAGGGAAAGCTGGGGGTTGCGCTCGAGTCACTGCAGGTCCGAAGAGACCTCACCTAGGCGTTTGTCCGGGACCTAATTTTCCTCTCAAGGGAAGGCAGGGATCTCGGGGTTGCATTCCAGGCTTCCCCGGGGAGTCAGGCCTCGTCTAGGGGGGAAGCCAAGGACTCCGCTCTCCTCTCGAGTCGCGACGCGGGTCTCTTGGAGCCCCCTGAGCGGCCTCAAGGGAGTCCAGCCTCCTCTTCCGTTTGGAGAGAAGACCCGCGATTGCTCTCCAGGCCATGCAGGAAAAGAAGGCCCTCAGCTCGCGAGGACGGCGGCGTCTCAGGGGTTTCCTCGAGCTGCGGCTCCCGTTTGGATTTTCTCCCGAGGCACGACGAGGATCTCAGGGAGCCTCTCGTGCGGCCCCAGGGAAGTCAGGTCTCCATGCGCGTGGCGAGGGGGAGCGCGTCATGGCTCTCGAGTCACGGGAGGGGACTAGGGCCTCCAGACGCGTTGAAGAAGGACTCTCGAGGTCTTTCTCGGGGGGCGGCGGAAAAACCTCGTTTCCCTCGCCTTCTGCCGGGGACCTTAGGGAACTTCACAGGGTGCCTCTGAGAGGCGAGGGATCCTGTGGAGGTGGCGGGGCCCCTCGGGACTCCGCTGGGTCTGGCGCAACGGAAGATGGCCTCACCTCGAGGGGAGGCAGGAACCTCAGGCTTCCTCTCCGTTTCGGACTCCTACCACAGGGTCCCTGCAGAGTTGGGACAGGAGAGTCAGGCCTCGTCTTGTCTGAGGAAGGGAACCCCGCTTGCCTCTCGAGTTGCTCAGGGTGTCTCAGGCCCATCTTCGAGCTCTGTGTGGAACCCACGGGTCTTTGAGGATGAGGCACTGGGGTGGCAGTGCCCGTTCTTGTTGTGCCTTCACCCACAGGGTTGCCTTCGAAGAGGGGTCCGGGCCGCGGGTCCTTCTCAAGAGCGGACCGGGGAATCGGGGTCGTTCGGCATGTGGCCCCACCCACGTGGCTCGTCTTGAATTTCCTCGTGAGACCGGCCTCATCCTTAGGTGCCCCGGGAAGGCCTGGAACCCCTTCCAGAGAACTCAGGGGAATCAACTATCCTGTCGCGATCAGGAGGGGAGAAGGGGTCAGAGGAAGCGGTTGCGGGACCCTCGGTGTTCCCCTCGAGGGAACCCGGCGTGTCAGGGAACTTTTGGGGGTCGCATGAAGGCTGGCAGGATCCTTTCCGCCCTTCAGGGCGGAAGAGGGGACTTCCCTTGAGACGCCGTCGCGGGCAAGGGTCTCATCTTGCCAAGAGTTGGGAACCACGTGGTTTTTCTCGAGTTGCGGCGGGATTCTCGAGTTACAATGGGGATCTCAGCCTTCCTCTTGGGTTGGCCCTGGGAAGCCCAAACTTCCCCTCGAGTTGCAAGGGAAATCTGGGGGTTGCGCTCGAGTCACTGCAGGGCCGAAGAGACCTCACCTAAGCGTGTGTCCAGGAACTACTATTCCTCTCCAGGGAAAGCAGGCATCTCGGGGTTGCATTCCAGGCTCCCCCAGGGAGTCAGACCTCGTCTCGAGGGGAAGCCAAGGACTCCGCTCTCCTCTCGAGTCGCGACAGGGATCTGTTGGAGCCCCCTGAGCGGCCTCAACGGAGTCCAGCCTGCTCTTCAGTTTGGAGAGAGGACTCGTGATTGGTCTCCAGGCCATGCAGGAATATAAGGCCCTCATCTCGCGATGACCGGGGTGTCTCATGTGTTTCCTCGAGCTGCCACGGCAGTGTGGGTTTCCTCACGAGGTACGATGAGGATCTCAGGGAGCCTCTCGTGCAGTGCCAGGTTAGCCAGGTCTCCATGCGCGTGAAGAGGGGGCGCGTGTCATGGCTCTCGAGTCATGGTAGGGGAATCGCGACTCAACACATTTTGAAGCACTCTCGAGGTCTTTCTCGAGTCATGGCAGAAAACCCAGGGTTCCCTCGACTTGTGCCTGTGACCTCAGGGAGCTTCTCATTGTGCCTCTGAGAACTCAGGGATACTGTGGAGTTGGTAGCGGCCTCTCGGGACTCCACTGGGTGTGGTGCAATGGAAGAGGGCCTCATCTCGAGTGGACGCAGGAACCTCAGGCTTCCTCTCCATTTCTGACTCGGATCCCATGGTCCCTGCAGAGTAGGGACAAGAGAGTCACACCTAGTCTTCTGTTGAGGAATGTACCTTCGTTTGCCTTTCGAGTTGTTTACAGGGTGACAGGCCACTTGTCGAAATGTCTGTGGGACCTGCGGGTTTTTCTGGACGATGCACGCGGGTGTCAGTGCCCCTTCGTGTTGTGCCTTCATCCACAGGTTTTCCTTCAAAGAGGTGTGCTGGCATCGGGTTCTTTTCAAGAGTGGACCGTGAAATTGGGGTCTTTCGGCATGTGGCACCACCCACGAGGCTACGTCTCGAACTTCCTCATGAGACCGGCCTCATCCTGAGGTGCGCCCGGAAGGTCGGGAACCCCTTGCAGACAGAGAAGGGGAGTCGACCCTCCTGTCGCAATCAGGAGAGGAGAAGGGGTCAGATGAAGTGGTGCCGGGAACCTCGGTGTTCCCCTTGAGTGAGTCTGGTATGTCGTGGAACTTCTGGGGTCGCATCAAGGGTGCCAAGTACCGTTTCGCACTTCAGGATGGAACGTGGGACTTCTCTTAAGATGCTGTAGCGGACAAAGGGCCTCATCTTGCGATGACGAGGGAAGCACGTGGATTTTCTCGAGTTTCGGTGGGATTCTCGAGTTACGACGGGGAATTCAGGCTTCCTCTTGTGTTGGCCCAGGAAGTCTAATCTTCCATTCGAGTTGCCAGGGAGAGCTGGGGATTGGGCTCCATTCACTGAAGGGCAAACTAGACCTCATCTAGGCTTGTATCCAGGACTTAATGTTCCTCTCCATAGGCGACAGGGATTTGGGGTTGCATTCCATACTCACCCGGGGAGTCAGGCCTCATCTCGAGGGGAAGCAAAGGACTCCACTCTCTTCTCGAGCCGCGACAGGTATCTCTTGGAGCCCACTGAGTGGTCTTTGCTCTGTAGGAGAGCTCTAGTGTACATAAGCCTGTACATAAGTGAACACAGACATTCTGTGTGCATGTTGCTGCGTACCCAAAATAGGGCCACAAGGAGCCTCATGCTCTCCATGCAGCGCAGAAGCTGTGCAGCCACGCAGCAGCTGAAGAATCCAACCAATTGCTCTTTTCTTACCTCTGACAGAGCTCGCATTGCCGTAGCCCTTGGCAGTTTGGAAACACTGGACCCTAACCCCTCTCAAAGTAGGCCTGGGTTCTAGTTCGAATAGAAAGTTAATAGCGGAGCTGAGGACAGGAACGCGGCAGTCATTTATCACACGCTCCTGCAGCCTGCTACTACAGGGACACTAACGCTAGAAGCTAGGAATGTCTTTGCAAGGTGCGCAAAGGACAAGGGAGAACCTCGACCCTGACTCTAGTATTTCAGCCCCCTGAGCAGATCTGAGGTTCTCCCGCTGTAGAAGCTAACCCATTCCTTTCAAATACAGGCTTCCTAAGACAGGGCCAGTTGGCTGCTTGCTCTTCCACGAAGCAGGCTTCCTTAACTTGCAAACTGCGAATTCCGCTTAACAGCCTGGAGGAAAAATCGCTTCTTGGAAGATTTTTTTCAGAGGCTGTATCCCCGGAGCTGGGGCCAAGCTAGGGGACCCATACTGGCAAGGGAAGGCAAAACCACATCCAATGTCTTTGCTCTGGAGGACAGCTTTGGTGAGCCTAAGTCTTTCAGGAATATTTCTGGCTCCAACAGAGTCAAATTCTGTGTGTGAAGCTGCACAGCCAAAATAGGGGAACAGAGAGCCTGATTCTCTCTGTGTAGCTTTGAAGCTGTCATTCAAACAACAGCTTGAGAATCCATACAATGCTCTCCCTTACTGCTAAGAGAATTCTCATTGCTGTAGTCCTTGACAGTTTGTAGAAATCCGCACCCTAACCCTTCTCCAAGTAGGCCTGGGTCCTAGCTCGGAACAACAGGCAACGGCGGAGCTGAGGCCAGTAAGGCACAAGTGAGGTCTCACAGACTCTTGCAGCCTGATCGTCCAGGAGCAGTAAGGCCTCTTTTTCCCTGCAGGAGGCTCGCTTGCCTTGCCTCCTGTGAACTGCATTTCCCAGCCTGGGCGCAAAGCTGTTCCTGGAGATTTTTTCTCAGGGGCTGTTTCCCTGGAGCTGGGTCGGACCTCGGGGGCCCAACTCACAGGGGAAGACAAAACCACATGGACAGGTCTATGCTCTGTAGGAGAGCTCTAGTGAACCTCATCTCTCAGGAACATTCTTGGCTTCTACAGAGACACCTCTGTGCATGAAGCTACACACCCAACATAGTGGCAAAGGGAGTCTGATTCTCTCCGTGGGTGCTGATGCTTTGTGGCAAAGCACCTGCTAAGAATCCATCCGCATAGGCTTCCCTCACCTTGACAGAGGTCTCATTGCTGTAGTCCTTGGCAGTTTGGAAAGAAGCAGACCCTTACCCTTCACCAAGTAGGCCCTTGTCCTTGTTTGAATGGAAAGGCAGTAGCTGAGCTGAGGCCAATAAGGCGCCAGTCAAGTCTGACATATTCCCGATGCCTGCTCCTTCATGGAAAATAACGTTAGAATCTGGGAATGTCTTTGCAAGGCTGGCAAAGGGCAGTCAGGAACCTCGACCCTGCCTCTGGAATTTCTATCTTCTCAGCACATCCGGAGGTCTCGGTCAGGAGAAACTAACCCATTCCTTGCAAATATAGGCTTCCAAACACAGGCCGGTTGGCTGTCTCTTCTTGCCGAAGGAAGCTTGCTTATCCCACCTCCTGCGAACTCCGCTTCCCAGCCTGGGGGATAAGAGGTTCTTGGAGATCTTTTCTCAGAGGCTGTTTCCACGGAGCAGGGGCTGATCCCGGAGCCCACACGCACAGGGGAAGGGAAAACCGCATGGATAAGTCTTTGCTCTCTAGGAGTGCTCTAGTGAACCTCAGTCTATGCGGAATGTTCTTGGCTCCAACGGGGACATCTCTGTGTGGGAAGCTGCATAGCCAACATAGAGACACAGAGACCTGACTCTCTCTGTGCAGCTTTGACGCTGTCGTTCAAACAACAAATTGAGAATCCACACAATGCTCTCCCTTACCACTGAGAGAGTTATCATTGCTGTAGCCCTTCGCAGTTTCTGGAAATCGGCACACAAACACTTCTCCAAGTAGGCCTGGGTTCAAGTTCAGATGAACATGCAATAGCGGAGCTGAGGCCAGTAAGGCACCAGTCAGGTGTCACACACTCTGGCAGCCTGCTCCTCCAGGGACAGTAAGGCCTCTATTTCCCTTCAGGAGGCTCGCTTGCCTTACTTCCTGTGAACAGCGTTTCCCAGCCTGGGCGGAAAGCAGTTCCTGGAGATCTTTTCTCAGGGGCTGTTTCCCCGGAGTTGGGGCGGACCTCGGGGACCCAACTCACAGGGGAAGGCAAAACCAAATGGACAGGTCTATGCTCTGTAGGAGATCTCTAGTGAACTGCCGGGGTCCAGCCCCAGCTGATCCAGGGTATTTGAAGCAGAGACGGCGTAGGCGAGGGTCAGGGAACAACTGCTTAATTAAACGTTAATTAAGGATATAAAGAGTAATAAAATGAGGATAGCTCAGTAGGAAAATTCATTGGAGAAAAGAGGCTGAGTAGCTTGGTTTACGCGGGGGACCAATAAAACTTCAAGACAAGAAGCTTGCACCACTTACGTAGGCCGCAGGCGTCCTTCCATTCTCCCGAAGAAGAGGAGACACTGAGGCCTCCCCGGTCGGATCTTAGAAGCCCAGGCAAAATTAGTAAGCTTGGTGGGTTCCGCGCTCCAGATGGAGACTCAACCAGAGTGGGAGAGAGAGAGAGAGACATGGGGAGACCAGTATTTCGAGAAACTGATCCCAATTCTTTATTTTCCATGGTCTACTTTTATACACTGAGATGTTATGCAAAAGTCACGTGGGGTCAGCAGTCCTGACTTTTATCAAAGTCAGGTGCTTCATACAAAAGTATACAGAGGTCTTAGGGGTGTTACATCATCTTCTGGCCGGGGGGCCTGCTGACAATTTACGACCCTCTCCTTGTGACAGCGGTCAGTCAACCAGGACACTTATTTCTCCAGGGGTGATTATTCTTAAAACAGACGCCACCCAAATAAAGTTACATTCCTATAGGGTGAGGGTGTAGTGGGTTTTAGTTAAGGAAAGAATTTACTTAGCCTAAGGTCTAACGTGATTTATATCAAAGGTTAATACTTATTTCTTCTATATATTCATTAATGTGTATAAGGGCAGGGGATGTGGAGACTTAGCAGTAAACATCAGCTCAACAAATGAAAAACCCTTCACCAATATGATTTCTAATCAGCCCATTATACTTATACTAATAATTTTCTAACTTTTCTAAGGAACCTGTTTTTAGAAGGTTTAAAGCATCTCGTGCCTCTCATGGTTGGGAGGCTGTGAGCAATCACATGTGGCCGGACAAGCCTGTCAGGCAGGCTAGAGAACCTTCAGAGGAGTTTGTAGGTTAAAACACTCTTGTCACACCCAGGGGTTTTTATCAACTGGAGCTCTAGGTTAACTCCTTCTCCGAAAGAGGTGGTGGGGGACAGCCCCCCGTAAAGTCAGAGGTGTAGGTGAGAGCACAAAGTAGTAAGGTAGGCAGGCTCTGGTTATGGGGGTAGATGCTCGAGGATTTCCAGGGGGACTCCTGAGGCTCGATCCCGCCTTTGCGTATGTCGAGCCTCCTTCCTCATGACCTTTGCCATGGGCGGAGTGCCTCACTCTGGCCCCCAACAGTGAACCTCCTCTCTCAGGAACATTCTTGGCTCCTATCGAGACACCTCTGTGTGTAGCTACACACGCAACGTAGGGGCAAAGGGAGCCAGATTCTTTCCGTGGGGTGCTGATGCTTTGTGGCAAAGCACCTGCTTGAAAATCCATCAGCTTACGCTTCCCTCGCCTTGACAGAGGTCTCATTACTGTAGCCCTTGGCAGTTTGGAAAGAAGAGGACCCTTACCTCTCATAAAGTGGGCCCTTGTCCTAGTTTGAAAGGAAAGGCAAGAGCTGAGCTGAGGCCAATAAGGCGCCAGTCAAGTCTGACATATTCCCGAAGCCTGCTCCTTCATGGAAAATAACGCTGTAATCTAGGAATGTCTCTGCAAGGCTGGCAAAGGGCAGTCAGGAGCCTGCACCCTGCCTCTGGAATTACCGACTTCTGAACAGATCTGGAGGTCTCCCTTAGGGGAAGCTAACCCATTCTTCCAAATAGAGGCTTCCAAACGCAGGCCGCTTGGCTGCCTCTTGCTCTCTGAAGGAGGCCTGCTTTTCCCGCCTCCTATGAATCCCACATCCCAGCCTCTGGGAAAAGCGGATCTTGAAGATCTTTTCTCAGGGGTTGTTTCCACGGAGCTGGGGCTAAGCCTGGAGACCCAAACTAACAGGGGAAGAAAAACCACATGTACAAGTCTTTGCTCTCTAGGAGAGCTCTAGTGAACTTCACTCTGTCACGAACATTCTTGATTCATATGGAGACACCCCTATGTGTGAAGCTGCGTACCCAACATGGGGGCACAGAGAGCCTGATTCTCTCTGTGTAGCTTTAAAGATGTCGTTCAAAAAACACCTTGAAAATCCATACAATGCTCTTCCTTACCCGTGACAGAGTTCTCATTGCTGTAGCCCTTGGCAGTTTTTAGAAATCCGCACCCAAACCCTTCTCCAAGTAGTCCTGGGTCCTAGTTCGGAGGAACATGCAATGGCGGAGCTGAGGCCAGTAAGGCACCAGTCAGGTCTCACACACTCTGCAGCCTGATCGTCCAGGGACAGTAAGCCCTCTTTTTCCCTGCAGGAGGCTCACTTGACTTCCCTCCTGTGAGCTGCATTTCCCAGCCTGGGGGAAAAGAGGTCCCTGGAGATCTTTTCTCAGGGGCTCCTTAACCGGAGCTGGGGAGGACCTCGAGGACCCAACTCACAGGGGAAGGCAAAAGCATATGGACAGGTCTATGCTCTGTAGGAGAGCTCTAGTGAACCTCATCTCTCAGGAACATTCTGGCCTCCTATAGAGACACCTCTGTATGTGAAGCTACACACCCAACATAGGGGCAAATGGAGCCTGATTCTCCCCGTGGGGTGCTGATGCTTTGTGGCAAAGCACCTGCTTGATGATCCATCCACTTAGGCTTCCCTCGCCTTGACAGAGGTCCCATTGCTGTAGCCCTTGGCAGTTTGGAAAGAAGAAGACCCTTACCCTTCATAAAGTAGGCCTTTGTCCTAGTTTGAATGGAAAGGTAATAGCTGAGCTGAGGCCAATAAGGTGCCTGCCAAGTCTGACATACTCCCGTAGCCTTCACCTTCATGGAAAATAACTCTAGAATCTGGGAATGTCTTTGCAAGGCTGGCAAAGGGCAGTCAGGAACCAGCACCCTGCCTCTGGAATTACCGACTTCTGAGCAGATCTGGAGGTCTCCTTTAGGAGAAGCTAACCCATTCTTTCCAAATAGAGGCTTCCAAACAGGCCAGTTGGCTGCCTTTTCGCGCCCGAAGGAGGCCTGCTTTTCTCGCATCCTATGAAGCCCTGTTCCCAGCCTCTGGGAAAAGCGGATCTTGAAGATATTTTCTCAGGGGTTGTTTCCATGGAGCTGGGGCCGAGACCAGAGACCCAATCGCACAGGGGAAGGAAAACCACATGGACAAGTCTTTGCTCTCCAGGAGACCTCTAAGTGAAACTTACTGTGTCAGGAACGTTCTTGACTCCTATGGAGACACCCCTGTGTGTGAAGCTGTGTACCCAACAAGGGGGCACACAGGGCCTGATTCTCTCTTTGCAGCTTTGAAGCTGTCGTTCAAACAACAGCTTGAGAATCCATACAATGCTCTCCCTTACATCTGAGAGATTTCTCATTGCTGTAGCCCTTGGCAGTTTTTAGAAATCCGCACCCAAACCCTTCTCCAAGTAGGCCTGGGTCCTGGTTTGGATGGCCATGCAATGGCGGAGCTGAGGTCAGTAAGGCACCAGTCAGGTGTCACACACTCTGGCAGCCTGCTCCTCCAGGGACAGTAAGGCCTATTTTTCCCTGCAGGAGGCTCGCTTGCCTTGCCTCCTGTGAACTGCGTTTCCCAGCCTGGGCAAAAAGCGGTTCCTGGAGATCTTTTCTCAGGGGCTCTATCCCCAGAGCTGGGGTGGACCTCGGGGACCCATCTCACAGGGGAAGGAAAAACCACATGGACAGGTCTATGCTCTGTAGGAGACGTCAGTGTGTTTCATCTCTTAGGAACATTCTTGGCTCGTACAGAGACACCTCTGTGTGTAAAGCTACACACCGAACATAGGGGCACAGGGAGCCTGATTCTCTCCGTGGGGTGCTGATGCTTTGTGGCAAAGCACCTGTTTGAGAATCCATCTGCTTACGCTTCCCTCGCCTTGACAGAGGTCTCATTGCTGTGTCTCTTGGCAGTTGGGAAAGAAGTAGACCCTTACCCTTCACCAAGTAGGCCCTGATCCTAGTTTGAAAGGAAAGGCAATAGCTGAGCTGAGGCCAGTAAGGCACCCGTCAACTCTGACATATTCCCGATGCCTGCTCCTTCATGGAAAATATTGCTAGAATCTAGGAATGTCTTTGCAAGGCTGGCAAAGGGCAGTCAGGAACCTCGACCCTGCCTCTGGAATATCTATCTTCTGAGCAGATCTGGAGGTCTCCTTCTGGAGAAGCTAACCCATTCCTTGCAAATAGAGGCTTCCAAACACAGGCTAGTTGGCTGCCTCTTCTTGCCTGAAGGAGGCTTGCTTTTCCTGCCTCCTATGATCCCTGGTTTCCAGCATGGGGGAAAAGCAGATCTTGGAGATCTTTGCTCAGGGGTTGTTTCCACGGAGCTGGGGTTGGGCCCAGAGACCCACACATACAGGGGAAGGCAAAACCACATGAACAAGTCTTTGCTCTCTAAGAGAGCTCTAGTGAACCTCAGTTTTTGACGAACGTTCTTGGCTCCTATGCGGACACCTCTGTGTGTGAAACTGCGTACCCAACATGGCGGCAAAGAGCCTGATTCTCTCTGTGCAGGTTTAATGCTGTCGTTCAGAAAACAGCTTGAGAATCCATACAATTCTCGCCCTTACCTCTGAGAGAGTTCTCATTGCAGTAGCCCTTGGAAGTTTGTAGAAATCTGCACCTAAACCCTTCTCCAAGTAGGCCTGAGTCCCAGTTCGGAGGAACAAGCAATGGCGGAGCTAAGACCAGTATGGCACCAGACAGTTTTCACACACTCTGGCAGCCTGCTCCTCCAGGGACAGTAAGGCTTCTTTTTCTCTGCAGGAGGCTCACTTGCCTTACTTCCTGTGAACAGCTTTTCCCAGCCTGGGTGAAAAGCGGTTCCTGGAGATCTTTTCTCAGAGGCTGTTTTCTCGGAGCTGGGGTGGACCTCGGGCACCCAACTCACAGGGGAAGGCGAAACCACATGTACAGGTGAGCACTCTGTAGGAGAGCTCTTGTGAGCCTCATCTCTCAGGAACATTCTTGGCTCCTGTAGAGACACCACTGTGTGTGAATCTACACACCCCACATAGGGGCAAAGGGAGCCTGATTCTCTCCGTGGGGTGCTGATGCTTGGTGGCAAAGAACCTTCCTGATAATCCATCCGCTTATGCTTCCCTCGCATTTACGGAGGTCTCATTGCTGTAGCCCTCGGCAGTTTGGAAAGAAGAAGACCCTTACCCTTCATAAAGTAGGGCCTTGTCCTACTTTGAATGGAAAGGCAATAGCTGAGCTGAGGCCAATAAGGCGCCAGTCAAGTCTGACATATTCCCAAAGCCTGCTTCTTCAGGAAGATAACTGTAGAATCTAGGAATGTCTTTGCAAGGCTGGCAAAGGGCAGTCAGGACCCTGCACACTGCCTCTGGAATTACCGACTTCTGAACAGATCTGGAGGTCTCCCTTAGGGGAAGCTAACCCATTCTTCCAAATAGAGGCTTCCAAACGCAGGCCGCTTGGCTGCCTCTTGCTCTCTGAAGGAGGCCTGCTTTTCCCGCCTCCTATGAACCCCACATCCCAGCCTCTGGGAAAAGCGGATCTTGAAGATCTTTTCTCAGAGGTTGTTTCCACGGAGCTGGGGCCGAGCCTGGAGCCCCAAACGCACAGGGGAAGAAAACCACATGGACAAGTCTTTGCTCTCTAGGAGAGCTCTAGTGAACCTCACTCTGTCAGGAACGTTCTTGTTTCCTATGGAGACACCCCTGTCTGTGAAGCTGTGTACCGAACATGGAGACACAGAGTCTGATCCTCTCTGTGCATCTTTGAAGCTGTCGTTCAAACAACAGCTTGAAAATCCATACAATGCTCTTCCTTACCCGTGACACAGTTCTCATTGCTATACCCCTTGGCAGTATTTAGAAATCCATACCCAAACCCTTCTCCTAGTAGGCCTGGGTCCTAGTTCAGAGGAACATGCAATGGCGGAGCTGAGGCCAGTAAGGCACCAGTCAGGTCTCACACACTCTTGCAGCCTGATCGTCCAGGGACACTAAGGCCTGTTGTGCCTTGCAGGAGGCTCGCTTGCGTTACCTCCTGTGAACTGCGTTTGCCAGCCTGGGGGAATAGTGGTCCCTGGAGATCTTTTCTCAGGGGCTCCTTCCCCTGAGCTGGGGCGGACCTCAGGGACCCAACTCACAGGGCAAGGCAAAACCATATGGACAGGTCTATGCTCTGTAGCAGACTTCTAGTGAACCTCATCTCTCAGGAACATTCTTGGCTCCTATAGAGACACTTCTGTGTGTGAAGCTGCGTACCTAACATAGGGGCACAGAGAGCCTGATTCTCTCAGTTCATTTTGACCCTGTCGTTCAGAAAACAGCTTGAGAATCCATAAAATGCTCTCCCTGACCACTGAGAGAATTCTCACTGCTGTAGCCCTTGGCACTTTGTAGAAATCCGCAGCCAAACGCTTCTCCAAATAGGCCTGGGTCCTAGTTCGGAGGAACAGGCAATGGTGGAACTGAGGCCAGCAAGGCAACAGTCAGGTTTCACACACTCTGGCAGCCTGCTCCTCCAGGGACAGTAAGGCCTCTTTTTCTCTGCAGGAGATTCGCTTGCCTTACTTCCTGTGAACAGCGTTTCCCAGCCTCAGCGAAGCCGTTCCTGGAGATCTTTTCTCAGGGACAGTTTCCCCGGAGGTGTGGTGGACCTCGAGGACCCAACTCACAGGGGAAGGAAAAACCACATGGACAGGTCTATGCTCTGTAGGAGAGGTTTAGTGAACCTAATCTCTCAGGAACATTCTTGGCTCCTATAGAGACAACTCTGTGTGTGAAGCTACACTCCCAACACTGGGGAACAGGGATCTTGGTTCTCTCCGTGGGGTGCTGATGCTTTGTAGCAAAGCACCTGCTTGAGAATCCGTCCTCTTAGGCTTCCCTCGCCTTGACAGAAGTCTCATTGCTGTAGCCCTTGGCAGTTTCAAAGAAGAAGACCCTTACACTTCATAAACTAGGCCCTTGTCCTAGTTTGAATGGAAAGGCAATAGCTGAGCTGAGGCCAATAAGGAGCCAGTCCCCTCTGACACATTCCCAAAGCCTGCTCCTTCATGGAATATAACTCTAGAATCTTGGAATGTCTTTGCAAGGCTGGCAAAGGGCAGTCAGGAACCAGCACCCTGCCTCTGGAATTACCGACTTCTGAGCAGATCTGGAGGTCTCCTTTAGGAGAAGCTAACCCATTCCTTCCAAATAGAGGCTTCAAAACACAGGCAGGTTGGCTGCATTTCGTGCCCGAAGGAGGCTTGCTTTTCTCTCCTCCTATGAACTCCAGTTCCCAGCCTCTGGGAAAAGCGTATCTTGAAGATATTTTCTCAGGGCTTGTTTCCACGGAGCTGGGGCCGAGCCCGGGGCCCAAAGGCACAGGGGAAGGCAAGACCACATGGACAGGTCTATGCTCTGTAGCAGACCTCTTGTGAACCTCATCTCTCAGGAGCATTCTTGGCTCCTATAGAGACACCTCTGTGTGTGAAGCTGCGTACCTAACATAGGGGCACAGAGAGCCTGATTCTCTCTGTTCATTTTGACGCTGTCATTCAGAAAACAGCTTGAGAATCCATAAAACGCTCTCCCTTACCACTGAGAGAATTCTCACTGCTGTAGCCCTTGGCACTTTGTAGAAATCTGCACCCAAATGCTTTTCCAAGTAGGCCTGGGTGCTAGCTCGGATGAACAGGCAATGGCGGAGCTGAGGCCAGTAAGGCAACAGTCAGGTTTCACACACTCTGGCAGCCTGCTCCTCCAGGGACTGTAAGGCCTCTTTTACTCTGCAGGAGATTCGCTTGCCTTACTTCCTGTGAACAGCATTTCCCAGCCTCGGCGAAGCAGTTCCTGGAGATCTTTTCTCAGGGACAGTTTCCCCGGAGGTGTGGCGGACCTCGAGGACCCAACTCACAGGGGAAGGCAAAACCACATTGACAGGTCTATGCTCTGTAGGAGAGGTTTAGTGAACCTAATCTCTCAGGAACATTCTTGGCTCCTATAGAGACAACTCTGTGTGTGAAGCTACACTCCCAACATTGGTGCACAGGGAGCTTGATTCTCTCCGTGGGGTGCTGATGCTTTGTGGCAAAGCACCTGCTTGAGAATCCATCCTCTTAGGCTTCCCTCACCTTGACAGAGGTCTCATTGCTGTAGCCCTTGGCAGTTTGCAAAGAAGAAGACCCTTACCCTTCATAAAGTAGGGCCTTGCCCTAGTTTGAATGGAAAGGCAATAGCTGAGCTGAGGTCAATAAGGAGCCAGTCCCGTCTGACACATTCCCGAAGCCTGCTTCTTCATGGAAAATAACTCTAGAATCTAGGAATATCTTTGCAAGGCTAGCAAAGGGCAGTCAGGAACCAGTACCCTGCCTCTGGAATTACCAACTTCTGAGCAGATCTGGAGGTCTCCTTTAGGAGAAGCTAACCCATTCCTTCCAAATAGAGGCTTCAAAACACAGGCAGGTGGGCTGCCTTTTTGTTCCCGATGGAGGCGTGCTTTTCTCTCCTCCTACGAACCCCGGTTCCCAGACACTGGGAAAAGTGGATCTTGAAGATATTTTCTCAGGGGTTGTTTCCACGGAGCTGGGGCCGAGCCTGGAGACCCAAAGGCACAGGGGAAGGCAAGACCACATGGACAAGCCTTTGCTCTTTAGTATAGCTCTAATGAACCTCACCCTGTCAGGATCTTTCTTGATTCCTACGGAGACACACCTGTGTGTGAAGCTGCGGCTACAGAGAGCCTGATTCCCTCCGTTTACCGCTGAGTCTGCATTGCCAAGCAACAGCTTGGGAACGCAGCCTGGGGCACTTCCCTTCCCTCGGACAGAGCTCTCCTTGCGGTAGGCCTTGGTAGTTTGCATACAATGGGGCCCTAAGCCCTCTGCAAGTTGGCCTGGCTCCTAGGTCCAAAGGGCAGGCCAGAGCGGAGCTGAGGCTGTCAGGCTCCAGACACATCTCGCATACTCCTACATCCTGCTCCTACCCGGGCGTGAACGCTAGAAGCTGGGAAGGTACCTGGACCGTGTAGGGGCGGGGCGAACGCGGGCGGCGTGGGGCGGGGGTCGGCTTCTGGCGGGGGTGGGGGCGGGCTTCCCAGTTGTGCTCTCAGAGGTGGACACTGAGGCTGAAAACTCGCCGGGAGCGCACCCGGGACAGGTAAACCCGGGCTGCGGGGGTCGAGATTCAGATGGCTTTGGGTGGGGGTCGGTCCCAGTTGTGCTCCCGGGGTCGCCACTGCGGCTGGGAACGCGCAGGGAGCGCGGCAGGGGCGGGGCTAAACCTGGCGGAGCGGGGCGGGGTCGGCTCACGGGGGGGATGGGGAGGGGTTCCCAGTTGCGCTCTCGGGGGTTGCAACTGCGGCTGGGAACGCCCATTTCGTCCGCTCCTGGGTCCCCAAGGATCGCCATCCCGTGGGTGCAGCGGAGGGCTGCAGACCACAGGTAAGGGAACTGGGACTGCGTGGAGCAGGGAACCAAGTATTCCGCCGTCTGTTGACACATTCTCGGAGCTCCCCAACCTGGCGGTCGCAGAAAGGCCTTGCCTTTGGGGTCAAGGCCTTTACCGCTCCACCCCTCTGCTGAAAAATCTCAGAGTCTGCGCGGTTTTTCCAAGCAGCCTAGTGTCCGCTGGAAGTCCAAGGGACAGAACACTGAACTCTGGCCGGCTGGCCCAGCCCTCTTCTGGCACTTTGTAAGCCAGCGGGCCCTTGAGCACCTGCTGGGATGGGAAAGGGAAGGGTCCATGGATTGCACCCTAGAAACTTAGTAGGGTGCATGGATTTCAAACCCTGGTGGCCGCCCAGGCAGCAAAGAAGTGGGGAGGGCACCTTGCTGCCCTTTCATGGCAGAATCTGTGGTTGTCCAGCTGCGTGGGCCTTTTCATGAGGACCCTGTGCAATAAAAGTTTGGTGTTTTGGAACTGAATAATTAGAACGTGTAAAAGCTTTAAATTATGTGGTGGTGTAATTAAAAAACAAAACAAAACAAAACCAAGCTCCAAGTGTTTTGCAAATGGAGGTTTAAATATTGAAGGACTGTATTCCTTGCACTGTGGCATTCTATCAAGAAGTGTGCAGGATTTTTTTTTTAAGAAAAGTGTTCGATGTGAGGGAAACAGGAAACCCAGAGGTGCCCCTGTATTTTGGGGAAGGCCTTAGGAGGTCACTTGGAAATGCTGCTGGCTGTGCGGGAGGGGGGCAGATGGGCTGTGCAGGCTTGTCCTTTGCATGGATGTTCTTGTGTGTGGAAACCCAGCTCGGAGCCATCTCCTGATGTGTAAGAATTTCGCAGACAAACCTTGAGCTAAGCAATGCATTTTTTCCTAAGAAAATGTTTGTCTTAAGCGATGTAAATATCCTATGTATTTCCGCTAGACTCTGGCTTCAGGTCGGTTCCCCCAAAAGGCTCAGAAGCGATTTGAACAAAACAGCATGTTTTCCTCCTAGCTTGTTCTCCTTATCTATGTTAAGGAAATGATATATTTGCCTGCAATACTGCCTTTCTTCAAGATTCATGTCAATCAAGTTTTGGCCCGGGATGACTCACCTGCTGCCAATATTATCTCAATGCATGTCGTGGGGGAGGGGCCTGGTGCCATTCCCTGAAACAGTTCCTTTCTTTCCTTAGCTGACTGCTAGTGCCTGTAGAATATCTGGCTAAAGACCAGCAGGGGGTACTCTTACTACCCCCCCCACCCCGCCTCGAGTCTAAGTCAGCAGCTTTCTCTATCTCTTTAATACTTTAATAACACTTGATGACACAAAAGCTCTGAGCGATCAAATCATATCAAATCTTCATTTTAGATTGAAGATGCATTCCATGGTATTGCCATCTTAAGTCTTTCCATCGTTATGGAATATCTGTCCATGTATTCAGGATAGTTTTCAGCCAGGGTGTATAATTTCCAGTGTGCCAGTCTTGTCATCCTCGTTACATCCATGGCAAAGTGTTTTATTCATGTTGATATTATTGAAAGGGAATTTTTTAAAATTCCTTTTCAGATTATTATCTGCTAATGTATACAGATAAAACTGTGTAATCATTCATTTTTATCAGTTTGGACAGCTTGATAGTTGTCTTTAATTTCTTTACTTTCTGACACTTTAAGATTATCCTGGGACACATATGTAATGCCTCACCCCTAAATTCAGACATGTGTTCAAAGAACTTCTGTCCTTTTATTTATTTATTTATTTATTTATTCTTTAACATTGAAATCGTTTTGACTATGCTGGGTGTTTGTTGCTAGATGGAAGTAGCTAGGACCTCTGGACTGCAGTCTCTCATCTCTTGCTGACCTCTTGTTGACCTCTGCAGATTCCTGGTAGGTGGGAGCTTGTTAGTTCCTTGTTCCTTATCAGAACCTCCTGTGGTAAGTGTTTTTCTCTTCTCTGTTGCCTGGTAAGGGTGGGTGGTCATGGGCATCCCAAAGTTGGCTAGAAGTCAATTATTTAGGCAGGCTTGTGCACAGATATGGGAGAAGGCAATGGCACCCCACTCCTCGAAAATCCCAAGGATGGAGGAGCCTGGTAGGCTGCAGTCCATGGGGTGGCTAAGAGTCGGACACCACTGAGTGACTTCGTTTTCACTTTTCACTTTCATGCATAGGAGGAGGATATGGCAACCCACTCCAGTGATCTTGCCTAGAGAACCCCAGAGACTGCGGGGCCTGGTGGGCTGCCATCTATGGCGTGGCACAGGGTCGGCCTCAACTGAACCACTTAGCAGCTGCAGCAGCAGCAGCAGCAGTGCATAGATATCAAAGGGGATGAGAACAGTCAGGTAGGATCACATATGTCATCGTGAAACAATACTTCTCCTCTTAGCCAAAGCTAACGAAAGATTTCTGTTCTAGGTCAACCTAGAAGAGATCACTTAAGAGGTAAAGAAACTTAAACTCCATTAGCAAAGGCAGTTCAACATCTCAAGAAAACTTGTGCTAGGCACAAAACTCTTTTCTGGGGGCCTACTTTCCCTACAACCTCCTTATCCCATTCTGTACCCATTCCTTTGCTTCTCCCGTCCTGAAAATGCCACCTCTAAGACAGAACTACTTCGTTTTCCTTCTTAAAGTGTGATTGCATTCCATACATTCTTGTAATAACAAGTCATACATTTCCCTTCAGCAACCAAGAACTGACTCTTATATTGGCATTTGATAGATTGGTGAGCATACCTATCAGTGATAATAGCGCCCACCCCGCTTCCTGCAAGAACAGAACAAAACAAAACAAAACAAAAAACTTGCTTTCTTACATTTAATATGTTCGGATGGTGCCAGTCACTATTCATGCAGAGTCAAAAATCTCTTTTGTTTCTGTGTAAAAGGGAGGTCCTTTCAAGTCGTGAATGTTTAAGAAGTTTCATTTATTTGGAAGTGACCTAGCTATTCAATACACTGTCGTCACTTAGTTTAGCACCAGGATAGAAACTCAGGTAACCAAAACACCTGGAGGAACGATTGTAAGTTCAGTTCAGTTCAGTTGCTCAGTCGAGTCTGACTCTTTGTGACCCCGTGGCCTGAAGGACGCCAGGCTTCCGTGTCCGTCACCAGCTCCAGGGGCTTGCTCAAACTCATGTCCATCGAGTCAGTGATGCCATCCAACCATCTTATCCTCTGTCATCCCCTTCTCCTCTGCCTTCAATCAAGACTATGAGAGGCAGATATTTTAGAGTATAATTATTGTTAAGAGTTTATCTAAAAGCTCATATCACATTTACATATTTTACATTGGTTGTTGCTGTTTCCAGGTACTTTCTTGCTGACAAGCTTGTGACACATATAACAATAGAGCAATTTTTACCTCAAAAGAAACCTAGGCACTATGTACATGTTGTGCTTAATGTTGTTGACTCTTAGACATGTCTATAGTGGAGGAGCAAAACCAAAAATACTAGATATTTAATATTGACTAGTTCCCAGTTCACGGGACTCTGACATTCATTTAGGTCAATGTTTTCTTGTATTTCCAGCAGTTTGATTTGGAAGGGCTGCCTTGTCTTGAGACCATTGAAATCAGAACTCAGAACTTGAGCAATATTATCAAAAAACACAAGGCTCACACTGACATATACCTTAATCCAGACAGACAGACAAGACATCTTCCAGTTTTCCGCCTGAGATTTAAAATATTTCTTTGAGCCGTTTTCCTGGGAAGTGGGGGGGGGGGGGGAGTGGGGGTGGCAGCGAGGCAGGCTTGGGTAACAAGCTAATTGTTGGTCATTGCATATGCAAAGAACCAGCTTTCCGGGTTCCAAGGAAAAAAGCTTCCTTGGTACCCAATTTTGTTTGGATCTATAGACTCTCATGGCCCTCCTAGGTCAGGACATCTTTCCTTTCTGTAGTCCTCGTTTGAACCCTAAATCATAGACAGCTTGGATTGTCTCTGTGGGGTGGATGTATTGTCCTCGTGTTTGACCTGGCGGCAGTAGCGAGGTCCGAGAGCCTCTCCTGGAACCGGGCGTGGGGACAGGGCTCACCGGGAGCCCCTGGTGGAAGTGGGCAATGCGCCGGGAGCGCGCCAGGGGCGGGGCGATCCCAGGCGGCGCGGGTCGGGGTTCCGGTCGGGAGGGGGTGGGGGGTGGTAACAGTTGTGCTCTCGGGGGTCCCCACTGCAGCTGGAAACGCGCTGGGAGTGCGGCAGGGGCGGGGTAAACCTGGGCTGCGCGGGTCGAGATTTAGATGGCTGTGGGTGGGGGTTCGGTCCCAGTTGTGCTCTCCGGGGTCGCCACTGCGGCTAGGAACGCCCATTTCCTATGCTAATGTGTCCCCAAGGATCCACATCTAGTGGGTGCAGCGGAGGGCTGCGGGCCACAGGTCAGAGAACTGGGACTGCTTGGAGCAGGGAACCACGTATTCCGCCCTCTGTTGGCACATTCTCGGAGCTCCCCAACCTGGCGGTTGCAGAAAGGCCTCGCCCTTGGTGTCAAGGCCTTTACCGATCCACCCCTTTGCTGAAAAATCTCAGTCTGCACGGTTTTCCCAAGCAGCCTAGTGTCCCCTGGAAGTCCAAGGGACAGAACCCTGAACTCTGGCCGGCTGGCCCAGCCCTGCTTCTGGCACTTTGTAGGCCAGCGGGCCCTGGAGCACCTGCTAGGATGAGAAAGGGAAGGGTCCTCGAATTGCACCCTAGAAAGTTAGTAGGGTGCATGGATTTCAAACCCTGGTGGCCGCCCAGGCAGCAAAGAAGTGGGGAGGGCACCTTGCTGCCCTTTCATGGCAGAATCTGTGGCTGTCCTGATGCGTGGGCCTTTTCATAGGGACCTTGTGCAATAAAAGTTTGGTGTTTTGGTACTGAATAATTAGAAATTGTAAAAAGTTTAAATTATGTGGTGGTGTAATTAAAAAACAAAACAAAACAAAACCAAGCCCCAAGTGTTTGGCACAGGGAGGTTTAAGTATTGAAGGCCTGTTTTCCTTGCACTGTGGCATTCTATCAAGAAGTGTGCAGGATTTTTTTTTTTTTAAGAAAAGTGTTCGAAGAGCTTGAAACAGGAAACCCAGAGGTGCCCCTGTATTTTGGGGAAGGCCTTAGGAGGTCACTTGGAAATGCTGCTAGCTGTGGGGGAGGGGTCAGATGGGCTGTGCAGGCTTGTCCTTTGCATTCGTGTTCTTGTGTGTAGAAACCCAGCTCGGAGCCATCTCCTGATGTGTAAGAATTTCGCAGACAAACCTTGAGCTAAGCAATGCATTTGTTCCTGAGGAAATGTTTGTCTTAAGCGATGTAAATATCCTATGTATATCTGCTGGATCTGGCTTCAGGTCGGTTCCCCCAGTAGGCTCAGAAGCGACTTGAACAAAACAGTATGTTTTCCTCGTACCTTGTTCTCCTAATCTATGTTAAGGAAATGATATATTTGCCTGGAATACTGCCTTTCTTCAAGATTCATGTCAATCAGTTTTTGGCCCAGGATGACTCACCTGCTGCCAATGTGACCTCAAGGCATGTCGTGGGGGAGGGGCCTGGTGCCATTCCCTGAGACAGTGCCTTTCTTTCCTTAGCTGACTGCTAGTGCCTGTAGAATATCTGGCTAGAGACCAGCAGGGCGTACACCCCGCCTCAAGTCTAAGTCAGCAGCTTTCTCTATCTCATTTATACTTTAATAACAATTGATGACACAAAAGCTCTGAGCGATCAAATCATATCAAATCTTCATTTCAGATTGAAGATGCATTCCATGGTATTGCCATCTTAAGTCTTTCCATTGTTATGGAATATCTGTCCATGTATTCAGGATAGTTTTCAGCCAGGGTGTATAATTTCCAGTGTACCAGTCTTGTCATCCTCGTTACATCCATGGCAAAGTGTTGTATTCATGTTGACATTATTGAAAGGGATTTTTTTTAAATTCCTTTTCAGATTATTATCTGCTAATATATACAGAAAAAACTGTGTAATCTTTCGTTTTTATCAGTTCGGACAGCTTGATAGTTGTCTTTAAATTCTTTCCTTTCTCATACTTTAAGATTTTCCGGGCACCGTACATGTACTGCCTCACCCCTAATCTCAGTCATGTGTTCAAAGGACTTCTGTCCTTTATTTGTTTACTTATTTTTTGCAACATTGAATTCGTTTTGACTATGCTGGGTCTCTGCTGCAAGATGGAAGTTGCTAGGACCTCTGGACTGCAGTCTTCCATCTCTTACTGACCTCTTGTTGACCTCTGCAGAATCCTGGTTGGCGGGAGCTTGTTAGTTCCTCGTTCCTTACCAGGACCTCCTGTGGTAAGTGTTTTTCTCTTCTCTGTTGCCTTGTAAGGGTGGATGGTCATTGGCATCCCAAAGCTAGCTAGAAGTCAATTATTTAGGCAGGCTTGTGCATAGATATGGGAGAAGGCAATGGCACCCCACTCCAGTACTCTTGCGTGGAAAATCCCATGGATGGAGGAGCCTGGTAGGCTGCAGTCCATGGGGTGGTTAAGAGTCGGACACCACTGAGCGACTTCACGTTCACTTTTCACTTTCATGCATGGGAGGAGGAAATGGCAACCCACTCCAGTGTTCTTGCCTAGAGAACCCCAGGGACTGCGGGGCCTGGTGGGCTGCCGTCTATGGGGTCGCACAGAGTCGGACACGACTGAAACGACTTAGCAGCAGCGGCGGCGGCAGCAGCAGCAGAAGCAAGGCATCGATATCAAAAGGGCTGCAAACAGTCAGGAAGGATCACATATGTCACCGTGAAACACTACTTCTCCACTTAGCCAAAGCTAACCAAAGATTTCTGTTCTAGGTCAACCTAGAAGAGATCACTTAAGAGGTAAAGAAACTTAAACTCCATTAGCAAAGGCAGTTCGACATCTCAAGAAAACTTGTGCTAGGCACAGAACTCTTTTCTGGGGGTCCACTTTCCCTACAACCTCCTTATCCCATTCTGTACCCATTCCTTTGCTTCTCCCATCCTGAAACTGCCACCTGCAAGACAGAACTACTTCGTTTTCCTTCCTCAAGTGCCATTGCATTCCACATACTTTCTTGATATAACAAGTCATACATTTCCCTTCAGCAACCAAGAACTGACTTTTATATTGGCATTGGCTATAGCCCGCCCCCCTCCCCCCACCCCCAAGAACAGAACAAAACAAAACAAAACAATTGCTTTCTTACATTTAACATGTCAGGATGGTGCCAGACACTATTCATGGAGAGTCAAAAATCTCTTTTGTTTCTGTGTAAAAGGGAGGTCCTTTCAAGTCGTGAATGTTTCAGAACTTTCATTTATTTGGAAATGACCTAGCTATTCAATACACTGTCGTCACAAGGATAGAAACTCGGGTAACCAAAACACCTGGAGAAACGTTTGTTAGTTCAGTTCAGTTCAGTTGCTCAGTCGTGTCTGACTCTTTGGGACCCCGTGGCCTGAAGGACGCCAGGCTTCCGTGTCCGTCACCAGCTCCAGGGGCTTGCTCAAACTCATGTCCATCGAGTCAGTGATGCCATCCAACCATCGTACCCTTGTCATCCCCTTCTCCTCTGCCTTCAATCAAGACTATGAGAGGCAGATATTTTAGAGTATAATTATTGTAAAGAGTTTGTCTAAAAGCTCATATCACATTTACATTTTTTACTTTTGTTGTTGTCGTTTCCAGGTAGTTTCTTGCTGACAAGCTTGTGACAGATATAACAATAGAGCAATTTTTACCTCAAAAGAAACCTAGGCACTATGAACATGTTGTGCTTAATGTTGTTGACTCTTAGACATGTCTATAATGGAGGAGCAAAACCAAAAATACTAGATATTTAATATTGACTAGTTCCCAGTTCACGGGACTCTGACATTCATTTAGGTCAATGTTTTCTTGTATTTCCAGCAGTTTGATTTGGAAGGGCTGCCTTGTCTTGAGACCATTGAAATCAGAACACAGAACTTGAGCAATATTATCAAAAAACACAAGGCTCACACTGACACATACCTTAATCCAAACAGACAGACAAGACATCTTCCAGGTTTCCGCCTGAGATTTAAAATATTTCTTTGAGCCAGTCTTCTGGGGAGTGGGGGGATGGGGGTGGCAGTAAGGCAGGCTTGGGTAACAAGCTAATTGTTGGTCATTGCATATGCAAAGAACCAGCTTTCCGGGTTCCAAGGAAAAAAGTTTCCTTGGTAACCAACTTTGTCTGGTTCTATAGAATATCATGGCCCTCCTAGGTCAGGTCATCTTGCCTTTCTGTAGTCCTCGTTTTATCCCTAAATCATAGACAGCTTGGATTGTCTCTGTGGGGTGTATGTATTGTCCTCATGTTTGACCTGGCGGCAGCAGCGAGGTCCAAGAGCCTCTCCTGGAACCGGGCGTGGGGACGGGGCTCACCGAGAGCCGCTGGTGAAGGTGGGCAGCGCCTCTGGAGCGCGGCAGGGGTGGGGCGCCCCGGGCGGCGCAGGGCGGGTGTCGGCTCCTGGCGGTGGTAGGGGAGGGCTTCCCAGTTGTGCTCTCGGAGATGGCCACTGCGGCTGGAAACGCGCCGGGAGCACAGCCAGGGTGGGGTAAACCTGGGCTGCACAGGTCGAGATTCCGCTCGCTGTGGGTGGGGGGTCGGTCCCTGTTGTGCTCCCGGGGGTCGCCAATATGGCTGGGAACCCGCCGGGAGCCCGGCAGGGCCGGGACGAACCCTGGCGGCGCGGGGCGGGGTTGGGGTCCGTTCGCAGCGGGGGTCGGCTCCTGGCGGGGGTGGGGGAGGGCTTTCCAGATGTGCTGTTGGGGGTCGCCATTGCGGCTGGGAATGCCCATTTCGTGAACTCCTGGATCCCCAAGGATCGGCATCCATCGGCCACAGCGGAGGGGTGCGGAACACAGGTAAGGGAACGGGGACTGCGTGGAGCAGGGAACCATGTATTCCGCCCTGTGTTGGCACAGTCTCAGAGCTCCCCAACCTGGCGGTCGCAGGAAGGCCTCGTCTTTGGGGTCAAGGCCTTTACCACTCCACCCCTCTGCTGAAAATCCTCAGAGTCTGCGCGGTTTTCCCAAGCAGCCTAGTGTCTACTGGAAGTCCAAGGGACAGAACCCTGAATTCTGGCCGGCTGGCCCAGCCCTGCTTCTGGCACTTTGTAGGCCAGCGGGCCCTGGAGCACCTGCTAGGATGGGAAAGGGAAGGGGATGCGAATTGCACCCTGGTGGCCGCCGAGGCAGCAAAGAAGAGGGGAGGGCACCTTACTGCCCTTTAATGGCAGACAGAATCTGTGGCTGTCCTGCTGCGTGGGCCTTTTCATGGGGACCTTGTGCAATAAAAGTTTACCGGTGAACTTAGGGAACTTCCCAGTGTGCTTCTGACAGATGAGGGATGCTGTGGAGTTGGCGGGGCCTCTCAGGACTCTGCTGGGTTTGGCGCAATGGAAGAGGGCCTCATCTCCAGGGAAGGCAGGAACCTCAGGCTTCCTCTCCGTTTCGGACTCCGACCGCAGGGTACCTGCAGAGTTGGGACAGGAGAGTCAGGAATCGTCTTGTCTGAGGAAGGGAACTCCGCTTGCCTCTCGAGGTGCTCAGGGGGTCTCAGGCCCCTTGTTGAGCTGTGTGTGGAACCTGCGGGTATTTCCGGAAATGCACGACGGTGACAGTGCCCCTTCGTGTTGTGCCTTCACCCACTGGGTTGCCTTCGAAGAGGTGTCTGGGCCTCGGGTTCTTTTTAAGAGCGGACCGGGAAATCGGGGTCTTTCGGCATGTGGGACCACCCACGGTGCTAGTCTCAAATTTCCTAGTGAGGCCGGCTTCATCCTGACGTGTGCCAGGAAGGCCGGGGACCCTTCCAGACAACGCAGGGGGATCGACTCTCCTGTCGCCATCAGGAGGGGAGAAGGGGCTCAGATGAAGTGGGGCCGGAACCCTCGGTGTTACCCTCGAGGGAAACCGGCGTGTGGGGGACTTTTGGGGGTTGCATGAAAGGAGTCAGGTACCATTTCGCACTTCAGGACAGAACCTGGGACTTCCCTTGAGACGCCGTAGTGGGCAAGGGCCTCATCTTGCGAAGACGTTGGAACCATGTGGATTTTCTCGAGTTGCGGCGGGATTCTAGAGTTACGACGGGGATTTCAGGCTTCCTCTTGTGTTGGCCCCGGGAAGCCTAATCTTCCATTCGAGTTGCGAGGAAAAGCTTGGGGTTGCACTCGAGTCACTGCAGGGCCAAAGAGACCTCATCTAGGCCTGTGTCCCGGACTTAACGTTCCTCTCAAGGGAAGACAGGGATCTCAGGGTGGCATTCCAGACTCCCCCGGGGAGTCAGGCCTAGCCTCGAGGGCAAGCAAAGGATGCCGCTCTCCTCTCAAGTCGCGACGCAGATCTCTTGGAGCCCACTGAGTGGCCTCAAGGGTGTCAGGCCTTCTCTTCAGTTTGGAGAGAGGACTCAGGATTGCGGTCTGGGTCAGGCAGGAAAAGAAGGCCCTCACCTCGCGAGGATGGGGGCTTCTCAGGGGTTTCCTCGAGCTGCGGCGCCCGTGGGGGTTTTTCACGAGGCAAGACGAGGATCTCAGGGAGCCTCTCGTGCGGTGCCAGGAAGTCAGGTCTCTGTGCGGGTGGCGAGGGGGAGCGCGTCATGGCTCTCGAGTCACGGGAGGGGACTAGGGCCTCGAGACGCGTTGAAGAGGGACTATCGAGGTCTTTCTCGGGTTGTGTCGGGAAAAGTCATTTCCCTCGACTTCTGCCGGGGACCTTAGGGAACTTCCCAGGGTGTCTCTGAGAGTTGATGGATACTGTGGAGTTGGCGGGGCCTCTCGGGACTCCGCTGGGTTTGTCGCAATGGAAGAGGGCCTCATCTCGAGGGGAGGCAGGAACCTCAGACTTCCTCTCTGTTTCGGACTCAGACCGCAGGGTCCCTGCAGAGTTGGGACAGGAGAGTCAGGCTACGTCTTTTCTGAGGAATGGAACTCCGCTTGCCTCTCGAGTTGTTCATCGGGTTTCAGGCCCCTTGTCAAACTGTGTGTGGAATCTGCAGGTTTTTCCAGATGATGCACGGGGGTGTCAGTGATCCTTCGATTTGTGCCTTCATCCACAGGGTTGCCTTCGAAGAGGTGTCCGGGCATCGGGTTCTTATGAAGAGCGGACTGGGAAATCGGGGTCGTTCAGCATTTGGCAGCACCCACGTGGGTTGTCTCGAATTTCCTCATGAAACCGGCCTCATCCTGAGGTGTGCCGCGAAGGTCATGAAACTCTTCCAGACAAAGCAGAGGAATCGACCCTCCTTTGGCGATCAGGAGGGGAGAAGTGGCTCAGATGAAGTGCTGCTGGGAACCTCGGTGTTTCCCTCAAGTGAGACAGGTATGTCGGGTAACTTTTGGGGTTGCATAAAGCGTTCCAAGTACCATTTCACTCTTCAAAATGGAACGTTGGACTTCTCTTGGGGTGCTCCAGCGGGCAAGGGCCTCATCTTGGAATGACTGCGGAACCACTTGGTTTTTCTCGAGTTGCGGTGGGATATTTGAGTTACCACAGGGAATTCATGCTTCCTCTTGTGTTGGCCCACAAAAGTCTTATCTTCCATTCGAGATTCGAGGAAGAGCTGGAGGTGCGCTCTAGTCACTGAAGGCAAAAGAGACCCCACCAAGGCTTGTGTGCAGGACCTAATGTTCATCTCAAGACTCGACAGAAATCTCGGGGTTGCATTCCAGACTCACCTTGGAGTCAGGCCTCGTCTCGAGGGGAAGCAAAGGACTCTGCTCTCCTCTCGAGTCGGACGGGTATGTCTTGGAGCCCACTGAGTGGCTTAAAGGGAGTCAAACCTCCTCTGGTGTTTGGAGGGAGGACACGGGATTGCTCTCCAGGCAATGCATGAAATGAAGGCCCTCATCTCCCAATGACTGGGGCGTCTCGTAGGTTTTCTCGAGCTGTGGCGCTAGTGTGGGGTTTCTCACGAAGTAAGACTGGGAACTCAGTGAGCCTCTCACGTGGTGCCAGGGCAGTCAGGTCTCTATGCACGTGGTGAGAGGGAGCCCGTCATTGTTCTCGAGTCATGGTAGTGGAATTGGGCCTGAAGACGTGTTAAAGAAGGACTCTCAAGGTCTTTCTTGGGTTGCAGCAGGAAACCCTGGGTTCCATCGACTTGTGCCAGTGACCTCAGGAAGCTTCTCAGCGTGCCTCTGAGAAGTCAGGGTCACTGTGGAGTTGGGAGGGGCCTCTCGGAACTCCACTGGGTTTGGTGCAATGGAAGAGGGCCTCATGACAAGTTGAGGCAGGAACCTCAGGGTTCCTCTCCTGGCTTCGAATGCGCCGGATCTGACTCGGATCGCAGAGTCCCTGCAGAGTTGGGACAGGAGAGTCAGGCCTCGTCTTGTGTGGAGGAATGGAACTCCGCTTGACTCTCGCGTTGTTCATGGGGTGACAGGCCACTTGTCGATTTGTATGTGGAACTTGCGGGTTTTTCTGGACGATGCACCGGGGTGTCACTGCCCCTTCGTGTTGTGCCTTGATCCACAGGATTGCCTTCGAGTTGGGTTCTGCCATCGGGTTCTTATCAAGAGCGGACCAGGGAATCGGGGTCTTTTGGCATGTCGCACCACCCATGAGGCTATGTCTCGAATTTCCTCGTGAGACTGGCCTCATCTTGATGTGCACCAGGAAGGTCGGGAACGCCTTCCAGACAAAGCAGGGGAATCGAACCTCCTGTCGCGATCAAGAGGGGAGAAGAGTCTCAGATGAAGTGGTGCCGGGAACCTCGGTGTTCTCCTCAAGTGAGACTGGTATGTCGGGGAACTTTTGGGGTCGCATCAAGGGTTCCAAGTAACTTTTCGCTCTTCAATACGGAACGTGGGACTTCTCTTGAGACGCTGTAGCGGGCAAGGGCCTCATCTTTCGATGACGGGGGAACCACGTGGTTTTTCTTGAGTTGTGGCGGGTTTCTCGAGTTACGACGGGGAATTCAGGCTTCCTCTTCAACTGGCCCAGGGAAGTCCAGTTTTCATTCGAATTGCGAGTTAGAACTGGGGATTGCTCTCGAGACACTGCAGGGCCAAATAGACCTCATCTAGGCTTGTGTCCAGGACCTAATGTTCCTCTGCTGGGGCGACAGCGATCTCGGCATTGCATTCTCGACTCACCCTGGGAATCAGGCCTCGTCTCGAGGGGAAGCCAAGGACACCGCTCTCCTCTCGAGTCGCGACGGGTATAACTTGGAGCTCACTGTGTGGCCTAAAATGAGTCAAGCCTCCTGTGGAGTTTGGAGAGAGGACTCAGGATTGCTCTCCAGGCCATACAGCAAAAGAAGGCCCTCATCTCGTGAGGACTGGGGCGTCTCGTGGGTATTCTCGAGCTGCGGCTCCAGTGTGGTGTTGCTCACGAGGTATAATGGGGAGCTCAGGGAGCCTCTCCTGTGGCGCCAGGGAAGTCAGGTTTCTATGCGCGTGGCTAGGGGGAGCGCGTCATTGCTCTCGAGTCATGGTAGGGGAATCGCACCTCAAGACGCGTTGAAGAAGGACTCTCGAGGTCTTTTACGGGTTGGGGCAGGAAACCCTTGGTTCCCTCGACTTGTGCCGGTGATCTCAGGAAGGTCTAAGGGTGCCTCTGAGAAGTCAGGGATACTGTGCAGTTGGGAGGGGCCTCTCGGGACTCCACTGGGTTCGGTGCAATGGAAGAGGGCCTCATCTCAAGTGGAGGCAGGAAACTCATGTTTCCTCTCCTGACTTCCCCTGGGCCAGATCTGACTCGGATCGCAGTTTCCCTGCAGAGTTCGAACAGGAGAGTCAGGCCTCGTCTTGTGTGGAGGAATGGAACTCTGCTTGCCTCTCCAGTTGTTCACGGGGTGACAGGTCACTTCTCGAGCTGTGTGTGGTACCTGCGGGTTTCTCCGGATGATACCTGGGGGTGTCAGTGCCCCTTCCTGTTGTGCCTTCATCAAAAGGGTTATCTTCAAAGAGGTGTCCGGGCATTGGGATCTTATCAAGAGTGAACCGGGAAATCGGGGTCTTTCGGCATGTGTCACCATCCACGAGGCTATGTCTCGAATATCCTCGTGAGACCGGCCTCATCCTGAGATGCACCGGGAAAGGCGGGAACCCCTTCAAGACAAAACAGGGGAATCAACCCTCCTGTCACGATCCGGAGGGGAGAAGGGGCCCAGATGTAGTGGTGCCGGGAACCTCGGTGTTCTCCTCGAGTCAGACCGGTGTGTCGAGGAACTTTTGAGGTCGCATCAAGGGTGCCAATACCGTTTCGCACTTCAAGACGGAACGTGGGACTTCTCTTGAGACGCTGTAGGGGGCAAGGGCCTCATCTTGGGATGACGGGGGAACCACGTGGCGTTTCTCGAGTTGTGGCGGGATTCTCGAGTTTCGACGGGGAATACAGTCTTCCTCATGTGTTGGCCCAGGGAAGTCCTATCTTCCATTCGAGTTTCAAGGGAGAGCTGGGGATTGTCCACGAGTCACTGCAGGGCAAAATAGACCTCATCTAGGCTTGTGTCCAGGACTTAATGTTCGTCCCTAGGGGCGACAGGGATCTGGGGGTTGCATACCAGACTCACCCGGGGAATCAGGCCTCGTCTCGAGGGGAAGCAAAGAACTCCGCTGTCCTTTTGAGTCGCGATGGGTATCTCTTGGAGCCCACTGTGTGCCCTAAAGGGAGTCAAGCCTCCTGTGGAGTTTGGAGAGAGGACTCGGGATTGGACTCCAGGCCATGCAGGAAAAGGAGGCCCTCATCTCGAGATGACGGTGGTGTCTCGTGGGTTTTCTCGAGCTGCGGCGCCAGTGTGGGGTGTCTCATGAAGTACCACGGGGATCTCAGGGAGCCTCTTGTGTGGCGCCAGGAAAATCCAGTATTCCTTTCGAGTTGCGAGTTAGAACTGGGGATTGCTCTCCAGTCACTGCAGGGCAAAATAGACATCATCTACGCTTGTGTCCAGGACCTAGTGTTCCACTACTGCGCCGACAGGGATCTCAGGGTTGCATTCTCGACTCACCCGGAGAGTCAGGCCTCGTCTTGAGGGGAAAAAAAGGACTCCACTCTCCTGTCGATTCGCGACGGGTATCTCTTGGAGCCCACTGCGTGGCGTAAAGGGAGTGAAGCCTCCTATGGAGTTTGGAGAGATGACTCAGGATTGTTTTCCTGGCCATGCAGGAAAAAAGGCCCTCATCTCGCCATGACGGGGGCGTCTCGTGGGTTTTCTCCAGCTGCGGCGCCAGTATCAGATTTCTCACGAGGTACGACGGGGAACTCAGAGAGCCTCTCGTGTGGTGCTAGGGACGTCAGGTCTCCGTGCATGTGGTGAAGGGGAGTGCGTGATTGCTCTCGAGTCATAGTAGGCGAATTGGGCCTCAAGACGCATTGAAGAAGGACTCTCGAGGTCTTTCTCGGGTTGCGGCAGGGAACCCTGGGTTCCCTCGACTTGTGTCGGTGACCTCAGGCAACTTCTCAGGGTGCCTCTGAGAAGTCAGGGACACTGTGGATTTGGGAGGGGCCTTTCGTTACTCAACTGGGTTTGGTGCAATCGAAGAGGGCCTCATCTCGAATGGAGGCAAGAACCTCAGGGGTCCTCTCCATTTCTGACTCGGGTCGCAGAGTATCTGCTGAGTATGGACAAGAGAGTCACGCCTCGTCTTCTGTGGAGGAATGGATCTCCGCTTGCCTTTCGAGTTGTTCACGGAGTGACAGGCCACTTGTTGAGCTGTGTGTGGAACCTGCGGGTTTTTCCAGACGATGCACAGGGGTGTCAGTGCCCCTTCGTGTTGTGCCTTCATCCAAAGGGTTGCCTTCAAAGAGGTGTCCGGGCATCGGGTTCTTTTCAAGAGCGTACCAGAAAATTGGGGTCTTTCAGCATGTGGTACCACCCACGAGGCTACGTCTCGAATTTCCTCGGGAGACCGGCCTCATCCTGAGGTTCGGCGGGAATGTAGGGAACCCCTTGCAGACAAAGCAGGGGAATCGACCCACCGGTCACGATCAGAAGGGGAGAAGGGGCTCAGATGAAGTGGTGCCGGGAACCTCGGTGGTCCCCTCGAGTGAGACCGGTATGTCACGGCACTTTTGAGGTCGCATCAAGGGTGCCAAGTACAGTTTTGCACTTCAAGACGGAACGTGGGAATTCTCTGGAGATGCTCTAGCGGGCAAGGGCCTCATATTGCGATGACGAGGGAAACACGTGGTTTTTCTCGAGATGCGGCGGGATTCTCGAGTTACGACGGGGAATTCAGGCTTCCTCTTGTGTTGGCCCAGGAAGTCCAATCTTCCATTCAACTTGTCAGAGAGAGCTGTGGGTTGCTCTCGAGTCACTTCAGGGCAAAGAGTCCTCATCTAGGCTTGGGTCCAGGACGTAGTGTTCCTCTCCAGGGGCAACAGGGATATCGGGGTCGCATTCCAGTCTCACCTGGTGGGTCACGCCTCGTCTCGAGTGGAAGCAAAGGACTCCACTATCCTCTCGAGTCACGACGTGTAACTCTTGGAGCCCAATGAGTGGCCTAACGGGAGTCAAGCGTCCTGTGTAGCTTGGACAGAAGGTTCACGCTTGATCTGCATACCATTCAGTTAAAGATGGCCCTCCTCTCTTGATGACGGGAGCATCTCATGGGTTTTCTCGAGCTGCGGCATCAGTGTGGGGTTTCTCAAGAGATATGATGGGGAGCTCAGGGAGCCTCTCGTGTGGCGCCAGAGAAGTCAGTCCTCCATGCGTGTGGCCAGGCAGATCGCGTCATTGCTCTGGAGTCATGGGAGGGACTAGGGCCTCAAGACGCATTTAAGAAGGACTCTCGAGGTCTTTCTTGGGTAGGGGCGGGAAACACTTATTTCCCTCGACCTCTACCGGGGACCTTAGGGAACTTCCCAGGTGCCTCTGAGAGGTGAGGGATACTGAGGAATTAGAGGGGCCTCTCGGGACTCGACTAGGTTTGACGAAATGAAAGAGGGCCTCATCTCGATTGGAGGCAGGAACCTCAGGCTTCCTCTCCATTTCTGACTCCGACCGCAGGGTCCCTGCAGGGTTGGGACAGGAGAGTCAGGCCTCGTCTTGTCTGAGTAATGGAACTCTGCTTGCCTCTTGACTCGTTCAGTGGGTTTCAGGCCCCTTGTCGAGCTGTGTGTGGAACCTGCGGGTGTTTCCAGAAGATGCACAGGGGTGTCATTGCCCCTTCATTTTGTGCCTTCCCCCACAGGGTTGCCTTCAAAGAGGTGTCCGGGCATCGGGTTCATTTCAAGAGCGGACCAGGAAATCGGGGTCGTTCGGCATGTGGCAGCACCCACGTGGCTCATCTCGAATTTCCTCGTGAGACCAGCATCATCCTGAGGTGCGCCGGGAAGGCTGGGAACACCTTCCACACAAAGAAGGGGAATCGACTCTCCTGTCGTGATCAGGTGGGGAGATGGGGCTCAGATGAAGTGGGGCCGGGATTCTAGGTGTTCCACTCGAGGGAACCCGGCATTTCAGGGAACTTTAGGGGTCGCAACAAGGGAGCCAAGTACCGTTTCCCACTTCAGGACGGAACATGTGACTTCCCTGGGGACGCTGTAGCGGGCAAGGGCCTCATTCTGTGAAGACGTTGGAACCACGTCGTTTTTCTCGAGTTGAGTCTGGATTCTCGAAAACGACGGGGATTTCAGGCTTCCTCTTGGGTTGGCCCTGGGAAGCCCAATCTTCCCCTGGAGTTGCGAGGGAAAGCTGGGGGTTCTGCTCGAGTCACTACAGGGCCAAAGAGACCTCATCGAGGCGTGTGTCCAGGACCTAATATTCCTCTCAAGGGAAGACAGGGATCTCGGGTTTCCATTCCAGACTCCCCCAGGGAGTCAGGCCTCGCCTCGAGGGGAAGCAGAGGACTCCGCTTTCCTCTCAAGTCGCGACACGAATCTCTTGGAGCCCAATGAGTGGACTCAAGGGTGTCGAGCCTCCTCTTCAGTTTGGAGAGAGGACTCGGGATTGCTCTCCAGGCCAGGCAGGAAAAGAAGGCCCTCATCTAGCGATGACGGGGGCGTCTCATGTGTTTCCTCAGGCTGCGGCGCCCTTGGGGGTTTTCTCACGAGGCACGACGAGGACCTCAGGGAGCCTCTCGTGCGGTGCCAGGGAACTCATGTCTCCATGCGCATGGCGAGGGGGAGCTGGTCATCACTCTCGAGTCATGGGAAGTGACTAGGGCCTCAAGACGCGTTGAAGAAGGACTCTCAAGGTCTTTCTCGGGTGGCGGCGGGAAACCCTCGTTTCCCTCGACTTCTGCAGGGGACTATAGGGAACTTCCCATGGTGACTCTGAGAGGTGAGGGATGCTGTGGAGTTGGCAGGGCCTCTCGGGACTCTGCTGGGTTCGGCGCAATGGAAGAGGGCCTCATCTCGAGGGGAGGCAGGAACCTCAGGCTTCCTCTCCGATTCTGACTCCGACTGCACGGTCCCTGCAGTGTTGGGACAGGAGAGTCATGCCTCGTCTTGTCTGAGGAATGGAATTCTGGTTGCCTCTCGAGTTGTTCCGGGAGTTTCAGGCCCCTTGTCGAGCTGTGTGTAGACCCTGCGGGTTTTTCCGGATGATGCACGGGGGTGTCAGTGCCCCTTCGTGTTGTGCCTTCACTCACAGGGTTGCCTTCGAAGAGGTGTCCGGGCATCGGGTTCTTATCAAGAGCGGACCGGATAATCGGGGTCGTTCGGCACGTGGCACCTCACACATGGCTAGTCTCGAATTTCCTCCTGAGACCGGCCTCATCCTGAGGTGCACCAGGAAGGCCGGGAACCCCTTCCAGAGAAAGCAGGGGAATCGACTCTCCTGTCGCGATCAGGAGGGGAGAAGGGGCTCAGATGAAGTGGTGCCGGGACCCTCGGTGTTCCCCTCGAGGCACCCAGCGTGTCGGCGAACTTTTGCGGTCTCATCAAGGGTGTCAAGTACCGTTTCACACTTAAGGACGGAACATGGGACTTCCCTGGAGATGCCGGGAATTTCGGTCTTCCCCTGGAGTGAGACCGGTATGTTGGGGAACTTTGGGGTCGCATCAAGGGTGCCAAGTAGCATTTCGAACTTTAAGATGGAACGTGGGACTTCTCTTGAGACTCTAGCTGGCAAGGGCCTCATATTGCAATGAAGGGGGAACCACATGGTTTTTAAGACTTGAGGCTGAATTCTCGAATTACGATGGGAAATTCAGACTTCCTCTTGTGTTGACCGTGGGAAGACCAATCTTCCATTCAAATTGTGAGGGAGAGATGGAGGTTGCTCTCGAGTCACTGTAGGGCAAAATAGACCTCATCTAGGCTTGTGTCTAGGACATAATGTTCCACTCCAGGGGCGACAGGGATCTCGGGGTTGCATTCCAAACTCACCCGGGAAGTCAGGCCTCGTCTCGAGGGAAGCAAAGGACTCCGCTCTCCTCTCGAGTCGCACCGGGTATTTCTTGGACCCAACTGAGTGGCCTAAAGGGAGTCAATCCTCCTGTGAAGTTTGGAGAGAGGACCAGGGATTGCTCTCCAGGTCAGGCAGGAAAAGAAGGCCCCCATCTCTCCTTGACGGGGGCATCTTGTGGTTTTTCTCGAACTGCGGCGCCACTGTGTGTTTTCTCACGAGGTACGATGGGGTACTCAGGGAGCCTCTTGTGTGGTACTAGGGAAGTCAGTTTTCCTGCTTGTGGCAAGGGGAGCGCGTCCTTGCTCTGGAGTCATGGTAGGGGAATCGGGCATCAAGAGACGTTGAAAAAGGACACTCCAAGTCTTTCTCGGGTTACTTCAGGAAACTCTGGGTTCCCTCGACTTGTGCCAGTGACCTCAGGTAGCTTCTCAGGGAGCCTCTGAGAATTCAGGGATACTGTGGTGTTGGGAGGGGCCTCTCGGGACACCACTGAGTTTGGTTCAATGGAAGAGGGCCTCTTCTCTAGTTGAGGCAGGAACCTCAGGGTTCCTCTCCATTTCTGACTCCGATCGCAGGGTCCCTGAAGAGTTGGGACAGGAGGGTAAGGCCTCGTCTTGTGTGAAGGAATGCAAATTCACTTGCCTCTCGAGTTGTTCACGGGGTGACAGTCCACATTTGGAGCTGTGAGTGGAATCGGCGGGTTTTTCCAGACGATGCATGGGGATGTCAGTGTCCCTTCGTGTTGTGCCTTCATCCACAGGGTTGCCTTCGAAGAGATGTCCGGGTGTCAGGTTCTTATCTAGAGTGGACCGGGAATTCGGGATCTTTCAGCATGTGGCACCAACCATGAGGCTACTTTTCGAATTTCCTCATGAGACCGGCCTCATCCAGAGGTTCGCGGGGAACGTCGGGAACCCCTTGCAGACAAAGCATGGGAGTCGGCCCTCCTGTTGCGATCAGGAGGGGTGAAGGGGCTCACAGGAAGTGGTGCCGTGAACTTTGGTGTTTCCCTCGAGTGAGACCGGTATGTCAGGGAACTTTGGGGGTCGCATCAAGGGTGTCAAGTACCGTTTTGTACTTCAGGATGGAACGTGGGACTTCTCTTGATACGCTGTAGCGGCCAAGGGCCTCATCTTGCGATGACGGGGGAGCCACGTGGTTTTTCTCGAGTTGCAGTGGGATTCTCGAGTTACGACGGGGATTTCAGGCTTCCTCTTGTGTTGGGCCAGGGAAGTCCAATCATCCATTCGAGTTGCGAGGGAGAGCTGGGGGTTGCGCTCGAGTCACTGCAAGGCAAAGGAGACCTCATCTAGGCTTGTGTCCAGGACCTAATGTTCCTCTCCAAGGGCCACAGGGATCTCAGGTTTGCATTCCAGACTCACCCAGGGAGTCAGGCCTCGTGTCGAAGGGAAGCAAAGGACTCCGCTCTCCTTTCGAGTCGCGACGGGCACCTCTTGGAGCCCACTTTGTGGCCTAAAGGGAGTCAAGCCTCCTGTGAAGTTTGGAGAGAGGACTTGGGACTGCTCTCCAGGCCATGCAGGAAAAGATGGCCCTCATCTTGCGATGATGGAGGGGTCTTGTGGGTTTTCTCGAGCTGCGGCGCCAGTGTGGGGTTTCACACGAGGTACGTCAGGGAGCTCAGGGAGCCTCTCATGTGGCGCCAGGGAAGTCAGGTCTCCATGTGCGTGGCGAGGGGGAGCGCGTTATTGCTCTCGAGCCATGGTAGGGGAATCTGACCTCAAGACGCATTGAAGAAGGACTCTCGAGTTCTTTCTTCGATTGTGGCAGGAAACCCTTATTTCCCTCGACGTTTGCCGGTGGCCTCAAGGAGCTTATCAGAATCCCTTGAGAAGTCAGGGATACTGTGGAGATGGGAGTGGCCTCTCGGGACTCCACTGGGTTTGTTTTAATGGAAGAGGGCCTCATCTCGGGTTGAGGCAGGAACCTCAGGTTTCCTCTCCATTTCTGACTCAGATCGAAGCGTGCCTGCAGAGTTGGGATTGGATACTCAGGCCTCGTCTTGTCTGAGGAAGGGAACTCCGCTTTCCTCTCTCATTGTTTAAGGGGTGACAGGCCAGTTGTGGAGCTGTATGTGGATCCTGCGGGGTTTTCCGGACGATGAACAGGGTTGCCAGTGCCCCCTCGTGTAGTGCCTTCATCCACAGGGTTGCCTTAGAAGAGGTGTCCGGGCATCGGGTTCTTATCAAGAGCAAGACCGAGAAATCGGGGTCTTTTGGCACGTGGCACCAACACGAGGCTACGTCTCGAATTTCTTCGTGAGACTGGCCTCATCCTGAGGTGCGCCATGAAGGTCGGGAACCCCTTCTAGACAAAGCAGGGGGATCGACCTTCCTGCCGTGATCAGGAGCGGAGAAGGGGCTCAAATGAAGTGGTGCCAGGAACTTCGGTGTTCCCTTGGAGTGAGACCGGTATATTGGGGAACTTTTGGGGTCGCATCAAGGGTGCCAAGTAGCATTTCGAACTTTATGACGAAACATGGGACTTCTCTTGAGACTCTGTAGCGGGCAAAGGCCTCATATTGCGATGAATGGGGAACCACGTGGTTTTTAAGAGTTGCGGCGGGATTCTCGAGTTACAACGGGAAATTCAGACTTCCTCTTGTGTTGGCCCAGTGAAGACCAATCTTCCATTCGAATTGCGAGGGAGAGATGGGTGTTGCTCTCGAGTCACTGTAGGGCAAAATAGACCTCATCTAGGCTTTTGTCCAGGACATAATGTTCCTCTCCAGGGGCAACAGGGATCTCGGTGTTGCATTCCAGACTCACCCGAGGTAAGGCCTCATCTCGAGGGGAAACAAAGTACTCTGCTCTCCTCTCAAGTCGCGACAGGTATCTCTTGGAGCCCATTGAGTGGCCTAAAGGGAGTAAAGCCTCCTGTGAAGTTTGGAGAAAGGACCAGGGATTGCTCTCCAGGTCAGGCAGGAAAAGAAGTCTCCAATCTCGCGATGACGGTGGCGTCTCGTGGGTTTTCCCGAGCTGCGGCGCCAGTGTGGGGTTTCTCACGAGGTATGACGGGGAGCTCAGGGAGCCTCTCATGTGGCGCCAGTGAAGTCAGGTGTCCATGTGCATGGCGAGGGGGAGCGTGTCATTGCTCTCGAGTCATGGTAGGGGAATCCGGCCTCAAGACGCGTTGAAGACGGACTCTTGAGGTCTTTCTCGGGTTGCGGCAGGAGACCCTGTGTTCCCTCGACTTGTGCCGGTGACCTCAGGGAGTTGCTCAGGGTGCCTCTGAGAAGACACTGATACTGTGGTGTTGGGAGGGGCCTCTCGGGACTCCACTGCGTTTGGTGCAATGGAAGATTGCCGGGAGCCAGCGAGAGACATTCCACTCGTGACAAATGTCATGAGGAAAGAGTCTCGGCATACGCAAAGGCGGGATCGAGCCTCCGGGAGTTCCCCCGTATATTCTTGATCATCTACCCCCAAAAACCAAAGTCTGCCTTTTTTATGACTTTGTTCTCTCACCTCTGACATTACTGGGGATGTCCCCTACCACCATCTCACTCTCTCTGTCAAAGAGCTAACTTACAGCTCTAACTAATAATGTTCCTGGGCAATTAGTAGTGTTTAAATCCAAACCCCTCAGATGGTTTTCTAACTCGCCTGACAAGTTTACCCGGTCTCCTACAGCTATGCATACGATTGTGTACAGTCTCCCAGCCTCGAGACGCACGGGAAGTTTAAGATATTCAAATAGCTTAGAGCCTCTCAGAGAGTTAGAAACTGTCAGAATAAAACTAGTAAAAGATTTCATTGATGAACCAATCCTTTTTGCCAAGTTTCCACATCCCCTGAATTGTATCCTTGAATGTGTGTTAATTAATATAGTTAGTATGTAGAAAAAATAAGTACTGGCCTTGATGTTAGTAACTTTAGACCCTTAAGGTAATAAATTATTTTCTTTGTTGTAAACCCATTACACATCCTCCCTATAGGAATGCAATTTTATCTTCGAAAGATTGCGCCAAACCTTAAACAATTACTCTTAGAGAAAATAACTCTTATGGTTGATAAGTCTTTGTCAAGAGTCATAAAATGTTAATAGGTCTTCTGGCCAGAAGATGATGTAAATCATCTAAACCATTTTAATACGATAAATCTGCAGAAAAGAAACCCTGATTTTTGATAAGGATTAAAGACTGCTGACTTTGCATCCCCTATTATCCTCTATGTGTAACTTAGGGTATTAAAACCTGTGTTGAAAATAAAGTTACGGGCCTTGCTCGCCAACGCTTGGTCTCCCCATGTCATTATTCCCCTCAATTTTCAGATGAGTGTCCATCTGGAGCGCGGATATCCTCTGCGACCATTTATTTGCCTGGGCTTCGAAGACCTACTCGATAAGGTGTCTAAGGTGGGGCAACTTCCTCTATTCTAGAGGGCACTTGCAGCCTCCGTGGTCAGAGCTAACCTGGTGTCATGGGTTATATTGATTTTCCGCATAAACCAAGCTACTCAGCTGCTTTTCTCCACTGAATTTTCCTACTGAGCTATCCTCATTCTATTACTCTGTATATCTTTGATGAATAAATAAATATATAAATAGGTCGCCTACTCCATCTTCCCTTCGAATACCCTGGATCAGCTGGGGCTGGACCTCTGCAGGTGGCGCCCGAGACAGGCATTTCGAAGGTAAATCCCCAACCCCATTCCCCCAGTGTTCAGTTTTGGGGACAGATAGGATCCCCCTTAGGGGGCTGCAGATCCCCCTGTAGAATAGACAGGGCGAGAGGAGTGGGAAGTGTTGAAGAGTTAGAGAGAAAAAACGGTTTCTAAAAAGGCTGACAAAAAGGGCCTAATCTTTAGATAGCTAAAAGCAAAATCTTTTACTATCCTTAATTTTCTGACATGGGCAACACTGAATCAAATGAAAGACAGCTCTTTATAGGAGTAATTTTACAGTTATTAAGTAAAAGAAGAATCAAGGTTAAAACATCTTCCATTCAATCATTTTTTACATTTGTACAAGATCACTGCCCTTGGTTTCTACAACAAGGCACTGTTAACCTAGATATCTTGAAAAAACTAGGAAAACAGCTAAGAGCTTATTGTGCTCAGCAAGGTTTGGAAAAAATCCCTACTTACACCTTTCCTCTGTGGAATATGACTAGAGATGTTTTAGATCCAGCTCATGAATTTGAAAAGGTACCTGTTAAAGTGGAAAGTAAAGTTGGAAAAGTACCTGTTAAACAAAAAAGCAAATCTGAAAATGTACCTGTTATAAAGAAAAGTGAAAATGAAGAGGCTATACCTAGCTATCGACAGCTAAATGAATGGCTAGCCGCTATGACTGCCAATGAGCATGTAAAAGATAGGGATGAAAAGAAAGATCAGCTCTCCCCTCAATTTGAAAAAGGTTTAGAGGAAACAGCAGCTCGATGCCATTCTGATGAGGATTGTTTTTTTTTTTTTTTTTTAGCTAAAGATGCTCCTAAAAGTTTAAGAAAACATCCCTAATCAGACCATCCGCTCCTAGGAGGTTGAGGGAAACATCCCCGATCAGACAGTTCGTAAGATTTAGTTACCAAACAGTTAAAGGATCTCCGGAACAGAAGAGGAAAACTTCGGGACGCTCCCATCCCCCTATGCCTCCTCCTCCATGTCGGGGTAAAGGGCCACCGCTAGGAGTTTCCCGGAGAAGGATTTTCTCTAGTCCCAAGGATGAACTCGATCCTCACCTTGAGGCTTCTTTTCTAGTCCCCTCTGCAGTTTAGCCAGGGTAAAGAGGTTACAAAATAAATAAAAATATTCTCTAAAATTAGAAAAAAAATTAAAAATGGATTTCTCTGCATCTAAGAATAGACAAATATTTATTGACTGTGGAATATGATTAGAAATGTCCTGGACCTCCGTCACGAGGCTGTTAAATAGCCTATGGGGGAGGCTATAGAGGTGGATGGTGGTGAGTCTCCATTTACTGCACAGATCATATTTTCTGCCATTGAAAAAAAAAAAAAGGAGGGAGAAAGTGGTCTACCTCCCGAGGAAGGAGAGGGCTTACAGGACGCTTCGGCCGAGAGCCCTGGCGAGCTCCCTCCCCCTCTGCACAAACCTTTAAAAAACTTATCCACCACTTTCTGATTTAAGGAGACCACCACCGCCTTCGATTGTGCCTCCCAGGACCCAGGAGTTCCCCACTTTGCCCCCAAAGCCTCCCAAAGTGTTGCCTAAGACTGAGGAAGATAAAAAGTTTTTTAAACAAAGGAGCTTTTAGTACACAATATTCAGAGCGTGCTCCTTGGAGAAAACTCCCTCAGGGGGGTCTCACCCAGGCTAGGAGAAAAGCGAAAAGGCAAGGAGATTTAATAACAATATTAACCCCTGATGTGCCGCTTACTCCAATTCCAACCGGAGTGGCTGGCCCCCTATCTGAGGACATTGTAAGATTTGTCCTGGGGCGTAGCTCGCTTTCTTTTAAAAAATAATTAAATAAAAAAAAAGAAAGAAAAGAAATTTCGCTGGTGCATGGTGTAGTAGATTCTGATGATATTGAGAAATTAAAGTCTTGATCTCACTGCCTATCAAAACTGTACAAATTAATAAAGGTCAAAGAGTAACACAGCTTTTACTTTTACCTTACTATCAGACAAGGAAAAACTTGACTTCTCAAGCTAAGAGCCACAAAACATTTGGATCTAGTGATCTAGCCTTTTGGGTGCAGGAAATTACAGTTCCAAGGCCTTTAAAAGATCTTTTAATTCAAGAGAATAAAATGCCAGGGCTATTAGACACAGGAACAGACGTCTCTTAACATTGCTGGGAAAGACTGGCCCAGCTCCTGGCCAACACATAATACTGAAAATGAGTTGGTGGGATTAGAGAAAGTGGTATGTGGGGTGGAGATGCTGTACAGGTGGTACATTTAACAATACTTTATATATTGTTATAAATACATAATATAAATGTATTTGCCTAATTACAGTTTGCCTAATTAGGTATGGGTATAAATAAAATATAATAAAGGTATACCTAATTCTATTTATAGATCTATACTTAATTAATTTGTATATAAATTAATATGTATACTATATACACACACATATATATATACTGTATAATTAAATATATATGGCAGAATATAATGTGTGTGTGGCTGATATTAATTGGTATGGATTGATGTGCTGTGATGATAAATGTTCTATATACTGTATAATTATAAATGTGTGACATGTATTATTACAGTATATTGGTTTGTGTTGGTTGGTATTAGCTGTGTATGTGTTGTATTGTTGTAATATATATTAATTAATATATTAATTATAAAGATTAATTCAAGTATATTGATTTATATATATTATATGTCAATAACTTTATACTTGTTGCCATATATAAATACATATATAAATGCATTTTGCATTTAGGTATATCTGTATACCTGTATACCAAAATGAGATAAGGAGGTTATACATTTATTACTTAAATTTATACAGAGACCTAAACTAAACATTAGACCTAAATTAACATATCCATAGGGAAACAGCTAGACAAATAGTGAAGTTATGTTCCAATTGTAATTAATCACTTAAACGTAAACACACAGGGGCAGACTACAATGATGAGACACTAGATGCCTGAATTACAGGCTACGACTCGGCCCCTGGTCAAGTAAAAAGGCCTCCTTACGGGAGAGTGAAAAAGGCCAGATGTGTTGCTAACTTGTGGGAGAGGGTATGCTTGTATATTTCTACAGAATGCAGATTCTCCGGTTTGGATCTCAGACAAATTCGTCATGTCACATTCCCCAAAGACCAGGTTTGCGGCGCGCGCACTCGCTCGCTCCCCCTCCCCCAGCCAGCTCTCGCCTCCGTGCCACCAGCAGTGCCTCGCACCCACCTCGCTGCACCCCGTGACCTAGAGCAAAGAAGTCTGTGCAGCGAGTGAGGGCCAGAGAGGAAAGCACACCCGCGGAGTGCTGTCCAGACCAGCGTGGCCCCACCGGCGAGAGGGGACCGCCCTGAGCCCAAGCGGTGGCGGCTAGCCCTAAACCACGAACCCTGCCCCTCCGCCCACCATAGGCGCCTTGGCCCACAGCCTGCCGCTCGCGTTCTGCCTCCTGATGCTGGGGACACTGCTCCCCCGGGCTGACGCCTACAGCTGCTCCCTGGTTCATCTTGTTTAAACCCTCAATATAATGTTTGCTCCTTTGTAATGCTACAACATCCACCTTATCTTATGATGTAACCACTTATTGAATTATGGTCTTGCTGTATTACAACAACTACAGGATTTAATGCAAACACGACGGTTTGTGGGCTTAATTATCTTGGGAACAGCAGCTTTGATAAGTGCAATCACTTCTGTTACTGTGGCAGAAATATCATTGACTCAACAAGTACATACTGTTCAATATGTTGATTCTATGTCCAAAAATGTTTCTTTAACATTGGCAACACAGGAAGCTATAGAGAGAAAATTAGAAATGAGGGTAGACGCCCTAGAGGAAGCAGTAATACATATTGGGACTGAATTGCAGGCTTTAAAGGTGAAAATGGCATTGTCTTGTCATGCTGACTATCGGTGGATATGTGGAACACCCCTGAAAGTAAATGAGACAGATTTTGAATGGGAAAAGATTAAAAACCATATTTCAGGTATCTGGAACAGTTCTGACATTGGTTGAGACGTAGGGAAACTTCACTATCAAATAGCAACCATGGAGCACTCCCGATTAGATTTTACTGCTGCTGGAACAGCAAATGATTTCTTCCATACTTTCCCTAACTACATCTCAGGAAAGAATATTCTGTCTAATGTCTTTAGCTATGCTGCGGTGGCTGCTTTAATTGTGCTTCTCATAATCATTCTTCCTTGTATTGTCAGGATTCTTCGGCAGAGTATTCAGAGGCTCGCGACTGAGCTACATCTGGCTGTTTTAAGAAATACAAAACGGGGAGATGCCGGGAGCCAGCGAGAGACATTCCACTCGTGACAAAGGTCATGAGGAAGGAGGCTGGGCATACACAAAGGCGGGATCGAGCCTCGGGAGTCCTCCCGGATATTCTTGAGCATCTACCCCCCAAAACCAGTGTCTGCCTATTTTATTGCTTTGTGCTCTCACCTCTGACTTTACTGGGGGCTGTCCCCCACCACCATCTCATTCTTTCTGTCAAAGAGCTAACTTACAGCTCCAATTAATAAAGTTCCTGGGCAATTAGGAGTGTTTAAATCCAAACACGTCAGATGGCTCTCTAACTCGCCTGACAAGTTTACCCGGACTCCTACAGCAATGCATACAATTGTTTACAGTCTCCAAGCCTCGAGAGGCACGGGAAGTTTAAGATATTCAAATAGCTTAGAGCCTCTCAGAGAGTTAGAAACTGTCAGAATAAAACTAGTAAAAGATTTCATTGATGAACCAATGCTTGTTGCCAAGTTTCCACATCCCCTGAATTGTATAATTGAATGTGTATTAATTAATATAGTTGGTATGTAGAAGAAATAAGTAGTGGCCTTGGTGTTACTAACTTTAGACCCTTAAGGTAATAAATTCTTTCCTTTGTTGTAAACCCATTACATATCTGCCCTATAGGAATGCAATTTTATCTTCGAAAGATGGGGCCAAACCTTAAAATAATTACTCTTAGAGAAAATAAGTCTTACGGTTGATAAGTCTTTGTCAAGAGTCATAAAATGTTAATAGGTCTTCTGGCTAGAAGATGATGTAAATCACCTAAACCATTTGTATATGATACATTTGCAGGAAAGAAACCCTGGTTTTTGATAAGGATCAAAGGCTGCTGACTTTGCATCCCCATTATCCTCTATGTGTAACTTAGGGTATAAAAACCCCTGTTGAAACTAAAGCTACGGGCCTTGATTGCCAACGCTTAGTCTCCTAATGTCATTCTTCCCCTCAATTTTCAGATGAGTGTCCATCTGGAGCGCGGATATCCTCTGCGACCATTTATTTGCCTGGGCTTCGAAGACCACTTGAGAAGGTGTCTAAGGTGGGGCACTTTTCGCTATTCAAGAGGGAGACTGCGGCCTCCGTGGTCAGAGCTATCCTGGTGTCACGGGTTATACTGATTTTCCGCATAAACCAAGCTACTCAGCTTCTTTTCTCCACTAAATTTTCCTACTGAGCTATCCTCATTCTATTACTCTTTATATCTTCGAAAAATAAATCAATAGGTCGCCTACTCTGTCTCCCCTTCGAAAACCCTGGACCAGCCGAGGCTGGACCTTGTCAGAAGAGGGCCTCATCTCGATTTGAAGCAGGAACCTCAGGGTTGCTCTCCATTTCTGACTCTGAACACAGAGTCCCTACAGAGTTAGGACAGGAGAGTCAGGCCTCGTCTTGTGTGGAGGAATGGAACTCCACTGGACTCTCGAGTTGTTCACCAGATAACAGGCCACTTGTCGAGCTGTGTGTGGAACCTGCGGTTTTATCCGGACGATGCATGGGGGTGTCAGTTCCCCTTTGTTTTTTGCCTTCATACACAGGGTTGCCTTCGAAGAGGTATCCAGCCTTCAGGTTCTTATCAAGAGCAGACCAGGAAATCAGGGTCTTTCGGCATGTGGCACCACCCACAAGCCTACGTCTCGAATTTCTTCTTGAGACGGACCTCAACCTGAGGTGCACCAGGAAGGTCGGTAACCCTTTCAGACAAAGCAAGTGAATCGACCCTCTTGTCCCAATCAGGAGGGGAGAAGGGGCTCAGATGAAGTGGTGCCGGGAACCTCGATGTTCCCCTCGAGTAAAACTGGGATGTCGGGGAACTTTTGGAGTCACATCAAAGGTTCTAAGTACCGTTTCAAACTTCAAGACGGAACGTGAGACTTCTCTTGAGACGCTGTAGCTGGCAAGGGCCTCATCTTGTGGTGACGGGTTAACCACGTCGTTTTTCTCGAGTTGTGGCGGGATTCTCGAGTTAGGTCAGGAAATTCAGGCTTCCTCTTGTGTTGGCCCAGGGAAGTCCAGTCTTCCATTCGAGTTGCGAGGGAGAGCTAGGGATTGCGCTTGAGTTACTGCAGGGCAAAAGAGACCTTATCTAGGCTTGTGTCCAGGACATAATGTTCGTCTCCAGGGGGGACAGGGATCTCGGGGTTGCTTTCCTGATGCACCCGGGGAGTCAGTCCTTGTCTCGAGGGGAAGCGAAGGACTCCGCTCTCCTCTCGAGTTGCGACGGGTATCTCTTGGAGCCCACTGAGTGGCCTAAAGGGAGTCAAGCCTCCTGTGGAGTTTGGAGAGAGGACTCAGGATTGCTCTCCAGGCCATGCAGGAAAAGAAGGCCATCATCTCGCGATGAAGGGGGCGTCTCGTGGGTTTTCTCGAGCTGCAGCGCCAGTGTGGGGTTTCTCATGAGGTACTACGGGGAGCTCAGGGAGCCTCTCATGTGGCGCTTGGGAAGTCAGGTCTCCATGCGCATTGCGAGGGGGAGCGCGTCATTGCTCTAGAGTCATGGAAGGTGTATTGGGCCTCAAGAACCTTTAAAGAAGGACTTTCAAGGTGTTTCTTGGGTCACGGCAGTAAACCCTGGGTTCCCTCGACTAGTGCCGGTGGCCTCAGGGAGCTTCTCAGTGTGCCTCTGAGAAGTCAGGGATACCCTGGAGTTGGGAGGGCCCTCTCGGGACTCCACTGGGTTTGGTGCAATAGAAGAGGGCCTCATCTCGAGTGGAGGCAGGAACCTCAAGGTTCATCTCCATTTCTGACTCTGATCGCAGGGTCCCTGCAGAGTTAGGACAGGAGAGTCATGCCTCGTCTTGTAAGGAGGAATGGAACTCCGCTTGCCTCTCGAGTTATTCATGGGGTGACAGGCAACTTGTCGAACTGTGTTTGGAATCTGCGGGTTTTTCCGGACGATGCACGAGGGTGTCAGTGCCCCTTCGTGTTGTGCCTTCTTCCACAGGGTTGCCTTTGAAGAGGTGTCCGGGCATCGGGTTCTTATCAAGAGCGGACCGGGGAATCGGGGTCTTTCAGCATGTGTTACCACCCATGAAGCTACGTCTCAAATATTCTCGTTAGACCGGCCTCATCCTGAGGTGCGCCGGGAAGGTTGGGAACCCCTTCCAGACAAAACACGGGAGTCGACCCTCCAGTCGCAATCAGGAGGGGAGAAGTGGCTCAGATGAAGTCGTACCGGGAACCTCGGTGTTCCCCTCGAGAGAGACCAGGGTGTTGGGGAACTTTTGGAATCGCATCAAGGGTGCCAAGTTTTCACACTTGAAGTGTGAAAACACTTCAAGAAGAAACCTGGGACTTCTCTTTAGACGCTGTAGCGGGCAAGGGCCTCATCTTGCGATGACGGGGTAACCATGTGGTTTTTCTCGAGTTTCGGCGGGATTCTCGAGTTATGATGGGGAATTCAGGCTTCCTCTTGTGTTGGCCCAGGGAAGTCCAATCTTCCATTAGAGTTGCGAGAGAGAGCTAGGGATTGCTCTCGAGTCACTTCAGGGCAAAAGAGACCTCATCTAAGCTTGTGTCCGGGACCTAATGTTCCTCTCCAGGGGCGACAGAGATCTCGGGGTTGCATTTTAGACGCACCCGAGGAGTCAGGCCTTATCTCGAGAGGAAGGAAAGGACTCTGCTCTGCTCTCGAGTCCCGACGGGTATTTCTTGGAGACCACTGAGTGGCCTAAAGGGAGTCAAGCCTCCTGTGGATTTTTTTTTAAATTTTATTTTATTTTTAAACTTTACATAATTGTATTAGTTTTTCCAAATATCAAAATGAATCCGCCTCAGGTATACATGTGCTCCCCATCCTGAACCCTCCTCCCTCCTCCCCCCCATAGCATCCCTCTGGGTCGTCCCAGAGCACTAGCCCCAAGCATCCAGTGTCATGCATCAAACCTGGACTGGCAACTCTTTTCATACATGATATTTTACATATTTCAATGCCATTCTCCCAAATCTTCCCACCTTCTCCCTCTCCCACAGAGTCCATAAGACTCTTCTATACATCAGTGTCTCTTTTGCTGTCTCGTACTCAGGGTTATTGTTACCGTCTTTCAAAGTTCCATATATATGCGTTAGTATACTGTATTGGTGTTTTTCTTTCTGGCTTACTTCACTCTGTATAATAGGCTGCAGTTTCATCCACCTCATTAGAACTGATTCATTCTATTCTTTTTAATGGCGGAGTAATACTCCATTGTGTATATGTACCACAGCTTTCTTATCCATTCATCTGCTGATGGACATCTAGGTTGCTTCCATGTCCTGGCTATTAGAAACAGTGCTGCGATGAACATTGGGGTACACGTGTCTCTTTCCCTTCTGGTTTCCTCAGTGTGTATGCCCAGCAGTGGGATTGCTGGATCATAAGGCAGTTCTATTTCCAGTTGTTTAAGGAATCTCCACACTGTTCTCCATAGTGGCTGTACTAGTTTGCATTCCCACCAACAGTGTAAGAGGTTCCCTTTTCTCCACACCCTCTCCAGCATTTATTATTTGTAGACTTTTGGATTGCAGCCATTCTGACTGGCGTGAAATGGTACCTCATAGTGGTTTTGATTTGCATTTCTATGATAATGAGTGATTTTGAGCATCTTTTCATGTGTTTGTAGCCATCTGTATGGTCTTCTTTGGAGAAATGTCTATTTAGTTCTTTGGCCCATTTTTTGATTGGGTCATTTATTTTTCTGGAGTTGAGCTGTAGGTGTTGCTTGTATATTTTTGAGATTAGTTGTTTGTCAGTTGCTTCATTTCCTATTATTTTCTCCCATTCCGAAGGCTGTCTTTTCACCTTGCTAATAGTTTGCTTTGATGTGCAGAAGCTTTTAAGGTTAATTAGGCCCCATTTGTTTATTTTTGTTTTTATTTCCAATATTCTGGGAGGTGGGTCATAGAGGATCCTGCTGTGATGTATTTCAGAGAGTGTTTTGCCTATGTTCTCCTCTAGGAGTTTTATAGTTTCTGGTCTTACGTTTAGATCTTTAATCCATTTTGAGTTTATTTTTGTGTATTGTGTTAGAAAGTGTTCTAGTTTCATTCTTTTACAAGTGGTTGACCAGATTTCCCAGCACCACTTGTTAAAGAGATTGTCTTTAATCCATTGTATATTTTTGCCTCCTTTGTCAAAGATAAGGTGTCCATATGTGTGTGGATTTATCTCTGGGCTTTCTATTTCGTTCCACTAATCTATATTTCTGTCTTTGTGCCAGTCCATACTGTCTTGATAACTGTGGCTTTGTAGCGGAGCCTGAAATCAGGTAGGTTGATTCCTCCAGTTCCATTCTTCTTTCTCAAGATCGCTTTGGCTATTCGAGGTTTTTTGTATTTCCATACAAATTGTGAAATTATTTGTTCTAGCTCTGTGAAGAATCTGTTGGTAGCTTGATAGGGATTGCGTTGAATCTATAAATTGCCTTGGGTAGTATACTCATTTTCACTATATTGATTCTTCCAATCCATGAACATGGTATATTTCTCCACCTATTAGTGTCCTCTTTGATTTCTTTCACCAGTGTTTATAGTTTTCTATATATAGGTCTTTAGTTTCTTTAGGTAGGTATATTCCTAAGTATTTTATTCTTTCCGTTGCAATGGTGAATGAAATTGTTTCCTTAATTTCTCTTTCTGTTTTCTCATTATTAGTGTATAGGAATTCAAGGGATTTCTGTGTGTTGATTTTATATCCTGCAACTTTACTATAGTCATTGGCTAGTTCTAGTAATTTTCTGGTGGAGTCTTTAGGGTTTTCTATGTAGAGGATCATGTCATCTGCAAACAGTGAGAGTTTTACTTCTTCTTTTCCAATTTGGATTCCTTTTGTTTCTTTTTCTGCTCTGATTGCTGTGGCCAAAACTTCCAAAGCTATGTTGAATAGTAATGGTGAAAGTGGGCACCCTTGTCTTGTTCCTGACTTTAGAGGAATGCTTTCAATTTTTCACCATTGAGGATAATGTTTGCTGTGGGTTTGTCATCTATAGCTTTTATTATGTTGAGGTATATTCCTTCTATCTGCTTTCTGGAGATTTTTTATCATAAATGGATGTTGGAATTTTGTCAAAGGCTTTCTCTGCATCTATTGAGAAAATCATATGGTTTTTATTTTTCAATTTGTTAAGGTGGTGTATTACATTGATTGATTTGCGGATATTGAAGAATCCTTGCATCCCTGGGATAAAGCCCACTTGGTCATGGTGTATGATCTTTTTAATGTGTTGTTGGATTCTGATTGCTAGAATTTTGTTAAGGATTTTGCATCTATGTCATCAGTGATATTGGCCTGTAGTTTTCTTTTTTTGTGGGATCTTTGTCAGGTTTTGGTATTAGGCTGATGGTGGCCTCATAGAATGAGTTTGGAAGTTTACCTTCCTCTGCAATTTTCTGGAAAAGTTTGAGCAGGATAGGCGTTAGCTCTTCTCTAAATTTTTGGTAGAATTCAGCTGTGAAGCCGTCTGGACCTGGGCTTTTGTTGGCTGGAAGATTTTTGGTTACAGTTTCCATTTCCGTGCTTGTGATGGGTCTGTTAAGATTTTCTATTTCTTCCCTGGTCCAGTTTTGGAAAGTTGTACTTTTCTAAGAATTTTGTCCATTTCTTCCACGTTGTCCATTTTATTGGCATATAATTGTTGATAGTAGTCTCTTATGATCCTTTGTATTTCTGTGTTTTCTGTTGTGATCTCTCCATTTTCATTTCTAATTTTATTGATTTGATTTTTCTCCTTTGTTTCTTGATGAGTCTGGCTAATGGTTTGTCAATTTTATTTATCGTTTCAAAGAACCAGCTTTTGGTTTTGTTGATTTTTGCTATGGTCTCTTTTGTTTCTTTTGCATTTATTTCTGCTCTAATTTTTAAAATTTCTTTCCTTCTACTAACCCTGGGTTCTTCATTTCTTCCTTTTCTAGTTGCTTTAGGTGTAGAGTTAGTTTATTTATTTGACTTTTTTCTTGTTTCTTGAGGTGTGCCTGTATTGCTATGAACTTTCCCCTTAGGACTGCTTTTACCGTGTCCCACAAGTTTTGGGTTGTTCTGTTTTCATTTTCATCCGTTTCTATGCAAATTTTGATTTCTTTTTTGATTTCTTCTGTGATTTGTTGGTTATTCAGCAGCGTGTTGTTCAGCCTCCATATGTTGGAATTTTTAATAGTTTTTCTCCTGTAATTGAGATCTAATCTTACTGCATTGTGGTCAGAAAAGATGCTTGGAATGATTTCTATTTTTTCGAATTTACCAATGCTAGCTTTATGGCCCAGGATGTGATCTATCCTGGAGAAGGTTCCATGTGCACTTTAGAAAAAGTTGAAATTCATTGTTTTGGGATGAATTGTCCTATAGATATCAATTAGGTCTAACTGGTCTATTGTATCATTTAAAGTTTGTGTTTCCTTGTTAAATTTCTGTTTAGTTGATCTATCCATAGGTGTGAGTGGGGTATTAAAATCTCCAACTATTATTGTGTTAGTGTTAATTTCTCCTTTCATACTTGTTAGCATTTGTCTTACATACTGTGGTGCTCCCACGTTGGGTGCATATATATTTATAATTGTTATATCTTCTTCTTGGATTGATCCTTTGATCATTATGTAGTGACCTTCTTTGTCTCTTTTCACAGCCTTTGTTTTAAAGTCTATTTTATCTGACATGAGTATCGCTACTCCTGCTTTCTTTTGGTCCCTATTTGCATGGAAAATCTTTTTCCAGCCCTTCACTTTCAGTCTGTATGTATCCCCTGTTTTGAGGTGGGTCTCTTGTAGACAACATATGTAGGGGTCTTGTTTTTGTATCCATTCAGCCAGTCTTTGTCTTTTGGTTGGAGCATTCAACCCATTTACGTTTAAGGTAATTACTGATAAGTATGATCCCATTGCCATTTACTTTATTGTTTGGGGTTCGAATTTATACACCGTTTTTGTGTTTCCTGTTTAGTATTTGTTGGAGAGCTGGTTTGGTGGTGCAGAATTCTCTCAGCTTTTGCTTGTCTGAAAAGCTTTTGATTTCTCATTCATACTTGAATGAGATCCTTGCTGGGTACAATAATCTGGGCTGTAGGTTATTTTCTTTCATCATTTTAAGTATGTCTTGCCATTCCCTCCTTGCTTGAAGAGTTTCTATTGAAAGATCAGCTGTTATCCTTATGGCAATTCCCTTGTGTGTTATTTGTTGTTTTTCCCTTGCTGCTTTTCATATTTGTTCTTTGTGTTTGATTTTTGTTAATGTGATTAATATGTGTCTTGGGGGGTTTCGCCTTGGCTTTATCCTGTATGGGACTGTCTGGGTTTCTTGGACTTGAGTGATTATTTCCTTCCCCATTTTAGGGAAGTTTTCAACTATTATCTCCTCAAGTATTTTCTCACGGTCTTTCTTTTTGTCTTCTTCTTCTGGGACCCCTATGATTCGAATGTTGTAGCGTTTAATATTGTCCTGGAGGTCTCTGAGATTGTGCTCATTTCTTTTAATTCGTTTTTCATTTATCCTCTCTGATTCATTTATTTCTACCATTCTATCTTCGAATTCACTAATCCTATCTTCTGCCTCTGTTATTCTACTATTTGTTGCCTCCAGAGTGTTTTTAGTTTCATTTATTGCATTATTCATTATATATTGACTCTTTTTTTATTTCTTCTAGGTCCTTGTTAAACCTTTCTTGCATCTTCTCAATCCTTGTCTCCAGGCTATTTATCTGTGATTCCATTTTAATTTCAAGATTTTAGATCCATTTCACTATCCTTACTCGGAATTCTTTATCAGGTAGATTCCCTATCTCTTCCTCTTTTGTTTGGTTTGGTGGGCATTTATCCTGTTCCTTTATCTGCTGGGTATTCCTCTGTCTCATCTTGTTTAAATTGCTGAGTTTGGGGTGTCCTTTCTGTATTCTGGCAGTTTGTGGAGTTCTTTACTCTGGCATTTCCTCGTTGTGTGTGGGTTTGTACAGGTGTCTTGTCAAGGTTTCCTGGTTAGGGAAGCTTGTGTCCATGTTCTGGTGGGTGGAGCTGTATTTCTTCTCTCTGGAGTGCAATGAAGTGTCCAGTAATGAGTTATGAGATGTTTGTGGCTTTGGGGTGACTTTGGGCAGCCTGTATCTTGAAGCTCAGGGCTGCGTTCCTTTGTTGCTGCTGAATTTGCTTGGTATGTCTTGCCCTGGAACTTGTTGGCCCTTGTGTGGTGCTTGATTTCAGTGTCGGTATGGAGGCATTTGATGAGCTCCTGTCAATTAATGTTCCTTGGAGTCAGGAGCTCCCTGGAGGCAGGGTTTGGACTTAAGCCTCCTGCTTCCAGTTATCTGTCTTACTTTTACAGTAGTTTCAAAACTTCTCCTTCTATACAGCACCATTGATAAAACATCTACGTTAAAGAAGAAAAGTTTCTCTACTGTGAGGGTCACTCAGAAAGGTTCACAGCGTTACATGGAGAAGAGAAGAGGGAGGAGGGAGTTAGAGGTGACCCAAATGAGATGAGGTGGAATCAATAGTGGAGAGAGTGGGCTGGCCAGTAGTCACTTCCTTATGTGCACTCCACAACTGGACCGCTCAGAGATGTTCACAGAGTTATACAGAGATGAGAAGAAGGAGGAAGGAGACAGAGGTGGCCAGAAGGATAAAAGGGGGGAATGAAAAGGAGGGAGACAGATCCAGCCAGTAATCAGTTCCCTAAGTGTTCTCCACCGTCTGGAATACACAGAAATTCACAGAGTTGGGTAGAGTAGAGAGGGGTTAGGGAGGAGACACAGGCGACCTGGTGGAGAAAAAGGAGAGTCCAAAGGGAGAGAGAGCAGTCAAGCCAGTAATCTCGCTCCCTAGTGAAAAATGGGTACTGAAGATTGGGTTCTTAAAGGTACAAAATTGGTAACAAATACATAAAAGCAAAAATTAAAAATCTAGAGTAGAGTTTGGAATTTCAAAAATACGATGTTAAAGAAAAGAAGAAGGAAAAGAAAGAGAGAAAAAACAAACAAAGAAAAACAAACATGGTCGCAAAAATTATCAAGAAAATACAGGTAGAAAATTGATAACTAATACCAAAAAGCAAAAATTTAAAATCTAGAGTAGAGTTTGGAATTTCAAAAATACAATGTTAAAAAAAAGGAAGAAGAAAACTAAAGAGAAAACAAACAAACAAAAGCAAGCAATGTCGCAAAAATTATAAAGAAACTACAGGTACAAAATTGATATCAAATATCAAAAAGCATAAATTAAAAATCTAGAGTACAGTTTGGAATTTCAAAAATACAATGTTAAAGAAAAGAAGAAAAAAAAAACAAAACAAAAAAACAAGGTCAAAAAATTATTATATATATATATATATATAAATATATATATATGAAGTTTGCTGAAGAAGAAAAAAATAGGGTCTTTTTTTGCAAAGTATTAGGTTATAAAAGTGAAAATTAAATGAACAATAGAGGACTTAAAATTAAAAAAATTAAAAAAAAGAAAGAATGATCATAAAAATATATCTAGGACTTTCTCTGGTTTTGTTGTGAGTATCGTGGGTTCGGTTCATTTTTGGCTAGTTCCTTGGTCAGACTTATATTTCTCAAGATCTATAGGCACCTTCCTATGTAGTCCTAATAACCACAGGGTTTTAATCTATTGCCTGTAGCTTCCAAGGCGTTTCCCTCTGTTATAGCTTCTTTTGTTTGCTGGTCTCTTCAGTGTCTGGTTTACGCCCTGACACAAAGGGGACGGTGGAGGACACTTTTTTTTTTTAGGCTCACTTGTTCAGTTGCGCTGTGGGGAGGGAGGGAGGGAGTGATGCTGCAAACAAATAACACTGGCGTGCGTTCGCAGTGCCTCAGCCACACTGGGTCTGCCCCCGCTCACGGCGCGTGTAGCCTTCCTGCCCACACTGCTCGGGCTCTAGGTTGTTCCACCGGGAACAATCCGAGGCTGGCCCTGGGCTGCATGCACCTCCCAGGTCCAAGCCGCTCAGGTTCAGGCACTCGGGTAGTCCTCAGAGGCACAGACTCAGTTCGGCCTGCGTTTTGTGCTCTTCCCAGGTCCGAGCAGCTCAGGTGATGAGGTGTTTGGCGAGCGCCAATGTTGTGACTTATCGCCTCCCCACCACTCGGTTATCTGGGTGTAAAACAGGCGCACTTTCTCAGGCAGATGTTGACCGTCCAGATCCCCAAGAAGTTTTAGTTAGCAAAGAAGCCTGCTTACAGTTTTATAGATAATGTCTCTCTGGGGCTGCAATTGCCCCCTTCCGGCTCTGGCTGCCTGTCACCGGAGGGGGAAGGTCTGCAGCCGGCTATCTCTGTTCAGTCCTTTGTTCCGTGCGTGGGCCTGGCGGTGTCTTAGGTTAGGGCTGGCTTTTTGCGTGGTAGATATCCCAGAGTCTGGTTTGCTAGCCCAAGTTATTTCGTTCAGATAGCGCTCATGGTATTCAGGCCAGATTCTTACTCTAAGCGATGCAGCCCGCGCCGCGCCTCCCTGCCCAGCCCCTGCTTGCTAATGGTGTGAGCAGGCGTCTGCACTGCTTCGCGGCTGGGGGAGTTACCGTAGGGCTTGCAATCTGCGAGTTTTAATTGTTTATTTATTTTTATCCCCCTTATGTTGCCCTTTGTGCTTCCAAAGCTTGGCAAAGATTTGGCAGTGAAAAGCTTTCCTGGTGTTTGGAAACTTTTCTCTTTTTAAGACTATCTTCCCGGGACGGAAATCCCTCCCTCCCTCTTTTGTCTCTTTTTTTGTCTTTTATACTTTTTCCTACCTACTTTCCAAGAGTTGGGTTGCTTTTCTGGGTGCCTGATGTCCTCTGGCAGCATTCATAAGTTGTATTGTGGAATTTACTCGACGTTTAAATGCTCTTTTGATGAAATTGTTTGGGGAGGAAAAGAGTTCTCCCCGTCCTACTCCTCAGCAATCTTGGCTCCTCTCTTGTGGAGTTTGGAGAGAGCACGCGGGATTGCTCTCCAGGCCATGCAGGAAAAGAAGGCCCTCATCTCGCGATGTCGGGGGAGTCTCGTGGTTTTTCTGGAGCTGCGGTGCCAGTGTGGGGTTTCTCACAAGGTACGACCGGGAGCTCAGGGAGCCTCTCGTGTGGTGTCAGGGAAGTCAAGTCTCCATACGAGTGGCGAGGGGGCGCACGTCATTGCTCTCGAGTCATGGTAGAGGAATCAGGGCTCAACACAATGAAAAAGGACGCTCGAGGTCTTTCTCGGGTTGCGGCAGGAAACCCTGGGTTCCCTCGACTTGTGCCTGTGACCTTCTCAGGGTGCCTCTGAGAAGTCAGGGATACTATGGAGCTGGGAGAGGCCTCTCGGGACTCCACTGGGTTTGCTGCAATGGAAGAGGGCCTAATCTTGAGATCAGGAAGGAACCTCAGGGTTCCTCTCCATTTCGGACTCAGATCGCAGGGTCCTTGCAGAGTTGGGACAGGAGAGTCAGGCCTCATCTTGTGTGGAGGAATGGAACTCCGCTTGCCTCTCAAGTTGTTCAAGGAGTGACAGGCCACTTGTCGAGCTGTGTGTGGAACCTGCGGTTTTTTTCAGACAATGCACGGCGGTGTCAGTGCCCCTTCGTGATGTGCTTTCATCCACAGGGTTGCCTTCGAAGTGGTGTGTGGGCATCAGGTTCTTATCAAGAGCGGACCAGGAAATCGGGGTCTTTTGGAATGCGGCACCACACACGAGGCTACGTCTCGAATTTCCTCATGAGACGGGCCTCATGCTGAGGTGCCCCTGGAAGGTGGGGAAAGCCTTCCAGACAAAGCAGGTTAATCGACCCTCCTGTCGCGATCAGGAGGGGAGAAGGGGCTCAGATGAAGTGGTGCCGGGAACCTCGGTGTTCCCCTTGAGTGAGACTGGTATGTCAGGGAACTTTTGGGGTCTCATGAAGCTTGCCAAATACTGTTTCAAACTTCAAGACGAAACGTGGGACTTCTCTTGAGACGCTGTGGTGGGCAAGGGCCTCATCTTGTGATGAAGGGGAAACCACGTGGTTTTTTTCGAGTTGCGATGGGATTGTTGACTTACGACGGGGAATTCAGGCTTCCTCTTCTGTTGGCCCAGGGAAGTCCATTCTTCCATTCGAGTTTCCAGAGAGAGCTGGGTGGGAATTGCTCTCGAGTCACGGCAGGTCAAAATAGACCTCATCTAGGCTTGTGTCCAGGACCTAATGTTCCTCTCCAGGGGCGATAGGGATCACGGGGACGCATTCCAGACTCACCCAGTGAGTCAGGCCTCGGCTCGAGGGGAAGCAAAGGATTCTGATATCCTCCTGGGTCACGATAGGTATCTCTTGGAGCCCACTGAGTGGCCTCCAGGGAGTCAAGCCTCCTGTGGAGTTGGAGAGAGGACTCGGGATTGCTCTCCAGGCCATACAGGAAGAGAAGGCCCTCAGCTCGCAATGACGGGGGCGTCTTGTGGGTTTTCTCGAGTTGGGGCGCAAGTATGAATTTTCTCACGAGGTACAACGGGGATCTCAGGGAGCCTCTCATGTGGCGCCAGGAAAGTCAGGTGTCTATGCGTGTGATGAGGGGGAGCCCATAAATGCTCTCGAGTCATGGTAGGGAAATCGGGACTCAAGACGCGTTGAAGAAGGAGTCTCAAGGTCTTTCTCAGGTTGTGGCAGGAAACCCTGGGTTCCCTCGACTTGTACAGGTGACCTAGGGAGCTTCTCAGGGTGCCTCTGAGAAGTCAGGCATACTGTGGACTTGGGAGGGGCTCTCGGAACTCCACTGGGTTTGGTGCAATGGCAAAGGTTCTCATCTCGAGTTGAGGCAGGAACCTAAGGGTTCCTCTCCATTTAAAACTCCGACCACAGGGTCCCTGAAGAATTGGGACAGGAGAGTCAGGCCTCGTCTTGTGTGGACGAATGGAACTCCACTTGCCTCTCGAGTTGTTCACAGGATAACAGACCATTTGTTGAGCTGTGAGTGGAACCTTCGGTTTTTTCCGTAAGATGCATGAGGGGGTCAGTGCCCCTTCGTGTTGTGCCTTCATCCACAGGGTTGCCTTCAAAGAGGTGTCTGGACATCGGGTTCTTATCAATAGCGGAGCAGGAAATCGGGGTCTTTCAGAACGTGGCACCATCCATGAGGCTACGTCTCGAATTTCTTCGTTAGACTGGTGTCATCCTGAGGTGCGCCATGAAGATCGGGAACCCCTTCCAGACAAAGCAGGGGAATCGACCATCTTGTCGCGATCAGGAGGAGTGAAAGGGCTCAGTTGAAGTCGTGCCGGGAACCTCGGTGTTCCCCTCGAGTGGAACCGGTGTGTCGGGAAACTTTTGGGGTCGCTTCAAGGGTGCCAAGTACCGTTTTGCACTTCAATACGGACTTGGGGCTTCACTTGACACGCTGTAGAGGGCAAGGGCCTCATCTTGGGATGACGGGGGAATCACGTGGTTTTTCTCAAGGTGCGGCGGGATTCTCGAGTTACGACAGGGAATTCAGGCTTCCTCTTGTGTTGGCCCAGGGAAGTCCAATCTTCCATTCGAGTTTCGAGGGAGAGCTGGGGTTTGCTCTTGAGTCACTGCAGGGCAAAAGAGACCTCATCTAGGCTTGTGTCCAGGACCTAATATTCCTCTCCAGGGCCGACAGCGATCTCGGGTTTGCATTCCAGACGCATCCTGGGAGTCCGAGCTCGACTCGTGGGGAAGCAAAGGACCCCGCTCTCCTCTCGAGTCGCCACAGGTGTCTCTTGGAGCCCACTGAGTGGCCTAAAGGGAGTCAAGCCCCCTGTGGAGTTTGGAGAGAAGACTCGGGATTGCTCTCCAGGCCATGCAGGAAAAGAAGATCCTCATCTCGCGATGACAGGGGCGTCTTGTTGGTTTTCTCGAGCTGTGGTGCCAGTGTGCGGTTTCTGACGAGGTGCAACGGGAAGCTCAGAGAGCCTTTCGTGTGGCGCCAGGGAAGTCAGGTCTCCATGCGCATGGCAAGGGGGAGCGCGTCATTGCTCTCGAGATATGGTACGGGAATCGGGCCTCAAGATACGTTAAAGCAGGACTCTCAAGGTCTTTCTCGGGTTGCGGCAGGAAACCCTGGGTTCCGTCGACTTCTGCCGGTGACCTTAGGGAGCTTCTCAGGGTGCCTCTGAGAAGTCAGGCATACTGTGGATTTGGGACGGGCCTCTCGGGACTCCTCTGGTTTTGCGGCAATGGAAAAGGCCTCGTCTTGAGTGGAGGCAGGAACCTCAGGCTTCCTCTCCATTTCTGACTCGGTGCGCAAGGTCCCTAGAGTTGTGACAGGAGAGTCAGGCATCGTCTTGTGTGGAGGAATGGAACTCCGCTTGCTTCTCGAGTTGTTCACGAGGTGACAGACCACTTGTGGAGCTGTGTGAGAACCTGCGGGTTTTTCCGGAAGATGCACGGGGTGTCAGTGCCCCTACGTGTTGTGCCTTCATCCACAGGCTTGCCTTCGAAGAGGTGTCCAGGAGTCTGGTTTTGATCAAAAGTGGACCATGGAATCGGGGTCTTTCGGCATGTAGTATGGCCCTCGAGGCTACGTCTCGAATTTCCTCGTGAGACCGGCCTCATCCTGAGGTGTGCCGGGAAGGTCGGGAACCCCTTCGAGACAAAGCAGTGGAATCGACCCTCCTATCGCGATCAAGAGAGGAGAAAGGCCTCAGATGAAGTGGTGCCGGGAACTTCAGTGTCCCCTCTAGTGAGATCGGTATTTAGGGGAACTTTTGGGGTCACATCAAGGGTGCCAAGTACTGTTTTGCACTTCAAGACGGAATGTGAGACTTCTCTTGAGACGCTGTAGGGGGCAAGGGCCTCATCTTGCAATACAGGGAACCACGTGATTTTTCTCGAGTTGCGGCGGGTTTCTCAAATTACAACTGGAAATTCAGGCTTCCTCTTGTGTTGGCTCAGAAAGGCCAATCTTCCATTCGAGTTGCAAGGGAAAGCTAGGGGTTTTGCTTGAGTCACTGCAGGGCCAAAGAGACCTCCTCTAGGCTTTTGTCCAGGACCTAAGGTTCCTCTCCAGGGGCGACAGGGATCCAGGGTTGCATTCCAGACTCACCCTCGTAGTCAGACCTCATCTCGAGGGGAAGCAAAGGACACCGCTCTCCTCCTGAGTATCGACGCGTATCTCTTGGAACCCACTGAGTGTCCTAAAGGGAGTCAAGCCTCCTTTGGAGTTTGGAGAGAGGATTCGGGATTGCTCTTCAGGTCATGCAGGAAAGAAGGCCCTCATTTCACCATGACAGGGGCGTCTCGTGGGTTTTCTCGAGCTGCGGCGCCAGTGTGGGGTTTCTCACGAGGTACGATGGGGAGCTCAGGGAGACTCTCATGTGGTGCCGGGGAAGTCAGATCTTCATGCGCGTGGCGAGGGGGAGCGCGTCATTTTTCTCCAGTCATGGTAGGGGAATCGGGCCTCAAGACGCGTGAAGAAGGACTCTCGAGATTTTTCTCAGGTTACGGCAGGAAACCCTGGGTTCCCTCGACTTATGCCCGTGACCTCAGGGAGCTTCTCAGGGTGCCTCTGAGAAGTCAGGGATACTGTGCAGTTGGGAGGGGCCGCTCCGAACTCCACTGGGTTTGGTGCAGTAGAAGAGGGCCTTATCTCGAGTTGAGGCAGGAACCTCATGGTTCCTCTCCATTTCTGAATCGGATCTCAGTGTCCATGCAGAGTTGGGACAGGAGAGTCGGGCCTCGTCTTGTGTGGAGGAATTTAACTCCTCTTGCCTCTCGAGTTGTTCACGGGGTGACAGGCCACTTGTCGATCTGTATGTGGAACTTGCGGGCTTTTCCAACGATGCAGGAGGGTGTCAGACCCCTTCGTTTTGTGCCTTCGTCCACAGGATTGCCTTCGAAGAGGTGTCCTAGCATTGGGTTCTTATCAAGAGTAGACAGGGAAATCGGGGTCTTTCGGCGTGTGGCACCAACCACAAGGCTACGTCTCGAATTTCCTCGTGAGACCGGCCTCATCCTGAGGTGCGCCGGGAAGGTCCGGAACCCCTTCCAGACAAAGCAGGGTAATCGACCCTCCCATCGCGATCAGGAGGGGATAAGGGGCTCAGAACAAGCGGTGCACCGAACCTTGGTGTTCCCCTCGAGTGAGACCAGGGTGTCGGGGAACTTTTGTGGTAACATCAAGGTTGCCAATTATCGTTTTAAACTTCAAGATGGAACGTGGGGCTTCTCCTGAGACGCTGTAGCTGGCAAGGGCCTCATCTTGCGATGACGGGGGAACCACGTGGTTTTCCTCGAGTTGCGGCGGGATTTTCGAATTACGATGGGGAATTCAGGTTTCCTCTTGTGTTGTCCCAGGGAAGTCCATTCTTCCATTCGAGGTGCGAGGGACAGCAGGGGATTGCTCTCGAGTCACTTCAGGGCAAATGAGACCTCATCTATGCTTGTGTCTAGGACCTAATGTTCCTCTCCAGGGGCGACAGGGATCTCGGGGTTGCATTCCAGACTCACCTGAGGAGTCAGGCCTGGTATATAGGGGAAGCAAAGAATTCCGCTCTCCTCTCGAGTCCCAACGGGTATCTCTTGGAGCCCACAGAGTGGCCTAAAGGGAGTCAGGCCTCCTGTGGAGTTTGAAGAGAGGCCTCGAGATTGCTCTCCAGGCCATGCAGGAAAAGAAGGCCTTCATCTCGCGATGACGGAGGCGTCTCGTGGGTTTTCTCGAGCTGGGGAGCCAGTGTGGGATTTCTCACGAGGTATGACGGGGAGCTCAGGGAGCCTCTCGTGTGGCGCCAGGGAAGTCAAGTCTCCATGCGAGTTTCGAGGGGGAACGCATCATTGCTCTCGAGTCATGGTAGGGGAATCGGGATTCAAGACGCGTGAAGGAGGATTTTCGAGGTCTTTCTCGGGTTGCGTCAGGAAACCCTGTGTTCCCTCGACTTGTGCCGGTGACCTCAGGGAGCTTCTAAGGGTGCCTCTGAGAAGTCGCGATACTGTGGATTTGGGAGGGGCCTCTCGGGCCTCCACTGTTTTTGGTGTAATGGAAGAGGGCCTCATCTCGAGTGGAGTCAGGAACCTCAGGGTTCCTCTCCATTTCGGACTCCGATCGCAGGGTCCCTTCAGAGTTGGGACCGGAGAGTCAGGCCTCGTCTTGAGTGGAGGAATGGAACTCTGCTTGCCTCTCGAGTTGTTCATGGGATGACAGGCCTCTTGTTGAGCTGTGTGTGGAACCTGCGGCTTTTACCGAATGATGCACGGGAGTGTCAGTGACCCTTCGTTTTGTGCCTTCGTCCACAGGGTTGCCTTCGAAGAGGTGTCCGGGCATCGGGTTCTTCTCAAGAGTGGGCCGGGAAATCGGGGTATTTCGGCATGTGACACCACCCCCGATGCTATGTCTCGAATTTCCTCGTGAGACCGGCCTCATCCTGAGGTGCACCGGGAATGTGGGGAACCCCTTCCAAACAAAGCAGGGGAATAGACCCTCCTGTCTCGAACAGGAGGGGAGAAGGTGCTCAGATGAAGTGGTGCGGGAACCTAGGTGTTCCTGTCGAGTGAGACCGGCGTGTCCAGGAACATTTGGTGTCGCATCAAGGGTGCAAAGTACCGTTTCGCACTTCAAGACGGAACGTGGTTCTTTTCTTGAGAGGCCATAGCAGCAAGGGCCTCATCTTGGGATGATGTTGGAAACACGTGGTTTTTCTCGAGTTTCGGCGGGATTCTCGAGTTACAAAGGGGATTTCTGGCTTCCTCTTGTGTTGGCCCAGGGAAGCCCAATCTTCCATTCGAGTTGCAAGGGAGAGCTGGGGGTTGCGCTCGAGTCACTGCAGGGCAAAAGAAACCTCATCCAGGCTTGTGTCTAGGACCTAATGTTCCTCTCAAGGGGTGACTGGGATCTTGGGGTTGCATTCCAGACTCACCCAGGAGTCAGGCGTCGTCTCGAGGGGAAACAAAGGACTTATCTCTCTTCTCGAGTCGCGACGGGTATTTCTTGGGGCCCACTGAGTGGACTAAAGGGAGTCAAGCCTCCTCTGGAGTTTGGAGAGAGGACTCGGGATTGCACTCCAGGACATGCAGGAAAAGAAGGCCCTCATCTCACGATGACGGGGGGGGGGGTCTCAGTGGTTTTACCGAGCTGCAGCGCCTGTGTTGGTTTCTCAGGAGGTACGACGGGGAGCTCAGGGAGCCTCTTGTGTGGCTCCAGGGAAGTTAGGTCTCGATGCGTGTGGCAAGGGGGAGCGCGTCATTGCTCTCGAGTCATGGTAGGGGAATCAGGCCTCTAGATGCGTTGAAGAAGGACTCTCAAGATCTCTCTCGGGTCTTGGCAAGAATACCTGAGTTCCCTCGACTTGTGCCGGTGACCTCAGGGAGATTCTCCGGGTGCCTCTGAGAAGTCAGGGATACTGTGGAGTTGGGAAAGACCTCTCGGGACTCCACTGGGTTTGGTGAAATGGAAGGGGGCCTCATCTCGAGGGGAGGCAGGAACCTCAGGGTTCCTCTCCATTTCTGATTCCAATCGCAGCCCCCTGCATAGTTGGGAGAGGTGAGTCAGGCCTTGTCTTGTGTGCAGGAATGGACCTCCGCTTGCCTCTCGAGTTGTTCACTGGGTGACAGGAACTTGTTCAGCTGTATGAGTAACCTGCGGTCTTTTCCGGACGATGCACGGGGGTGTCAGTGCCCCTTCGTGTTGTGCCTTCATCCACACTATCTTCGAATAGGTGTCTGGGCATCGCGTTCTTATCAAGAGCGGATCGGGAAATCGTGGTCTTTCGGCATGTGGCACCACCATCGAGGCTACGTCTCGAATTTCCTCGTGAGACAGCCTCATCTGAGGTGCGTGGAGAAGGTCGGGAACCCATTGCAGACAAAGCAGGGGAATCGACCCTCCTTTCGCGATCAGGAGGGGAGAAGGGGCTCAGATGAAGTGGTGCCAGGAACCTCGGTGTTCCCCTCGAGTGCGACCCGTATGTCGGGGAACTTTTGGGGTAGCATTAAGGGTGCCAAATATCATTTCGCACTTGAAGACAGAACGTGGGACTACTCTTGAGACGCTGGAGCGGGCAAGGGCCTCATCTTGCAATGAAGGGGAAACCACGTGGTTTTTCTCAAGTTGAGGCGGAATTCTCGAATTACTACTGGGAATTCAGGCTTCCTCTTGTGTTGGCCCAGGGAGGTCCAATATTCCATTCGGGTTGCGAGGGAAAGCTGGGGAGTGCTCTCGAGTTACTGCAGGGCAAAAGCGACCTCATCTAGCCTTGTGTTCAGGACCCAATGATCCTCTCCAAGGGCGACAGGGATCTCGGGTTTGCATTACAGACTCACCCAGGGAGTTAGGCCTCGTCTCGAGGGGAAGCAAAGGACTCGGCTCTCCTCTCGAGTAGCGACGCGTATCTCTTGGAGCCCACTGAGTGGTCTAAAGGGAGTCAACCCTCCTCTTCAGTTTGGAGAGAGGACTCGGGATTGCTCTCCAGGCCATGCAGGAAAAGAAGGCCCACATCTCGAGATGACGGGGGCGTCTCGTGTGTTTTCTCGAGCTGCGGCGCCAGTGTGGGGTTTCTCACGAGGTACGACGGGGAGTTCAGGTAGCCTCTCGTGTGGCAACAGGGAAGTCAGGTCTCCATTGGCGGGGCAAGTGGGAGCGCGTCATTGCTCTCAAGTCAGGGTAGGGGAATCGGGCCTCATGACGGGTAGAAAAAGAACTCTCGATGTCTTTCTAGGGTTGCGGCAGGAAACCCTGGGTTCCCTTGACTTGTGCCGGTGACCTCAGGGAGCGTCTCAGGGTGCCTCTGAGAAGTCAGGGATACTGTGGATTTGGGAGAGGCCTCTTGGGACTCCTCTGGGTTTGGTGCAATGGAAGTGGGCCTCATCTCGAGTTCAGGCAGGAACCTCAGGGTTCTGCTCCTGACTTCCTGGAGGCCGGATCTGACTCAGATCGCAGGGTCCCTGTTGAGTTTGCTCAGGAGTGTCAGGTCTCGTGTTCTGCGGAGGAATGGAACTCCGCTTACATCTCAAGTTGTTCAAGGATGACACCACTTTTCGTGATGTGTGTGGAACCTGCGGGTTTTTCGGAGATGCACGGGGGCGTCAGTGCTCCTTCCTGTTGTGCCTTCATCCACAGGGTTGCCTTCGAAGAGGTGTCCGGGCATCGGGTTCTCCTCAAGTGCGGACCGGGAAATTGGGTTCTTTCAGAATGTTGCACCACCCACGAGGCTACGTCTCGAATTTCCTCGTGAGACCGGCCTCATCCTGAGGCGCGCAGGAAAGTCCGGGAACCCTTTCCAAACAAAGCAGGGGAATCGACCCTCCTTTCGGGATCAGGAGGAGAGAAAGGGCTCAGATGAAGTAGTGCCGGGAACCTCGGTGCTCTCCTTGAGTGAAAGTCGGGTAACTTTTCGCATTGCATCAAGGGTGCCAAGTACCGTTTCGCACTTCAAGACGGAACCTGGGACTTCTCTTTAGACGCTGTAGTGGGCAAGGGCCTCATCTAGCGCTGACGGGGGACCCACGTGTTTTTTCTCGAGTTGCGGCAGGATTCTTGAGTTACGATGGGGAATACAGGTTTCTTCTTGTGTTGGCCCAGGGAAGTCCAATCTTCCATTCGAGTTGCAAGTGAGAGCTGGAGATTGCTCTCGAGTCACTGCAGGGCAAAATAGAGCTCATCTAGGTTTGTGTCCAGGACCGAGTTTTTCTCTCCAGGGGCGACAGGGATCTCGGGGTTGCATTCCAGACTCACCCGGGGAGTCAGGCCTCGTCTCGAAGGGAATGAATGGACTCCGCTCTCCTCTCGAGTCGCGACGGGTATCCCTTGGAGCCCAAGAGTGGCCTAAATGGAGTTAATCCTCCTGTGGAGTTTGGACAGAGGACTCGGGATTGCTCTCTAGGCCATGCAGGAAAAGAAGGCCCTCATCTCGCGATGACGGGGGCGTCTCGTGGGTTTTCTCAAGGTGCAGTGCCTGGTTGGGGTTTCTCACGAGATAGGACGGGGAGCTCAGGGAGACTCCTGTGGTGCCACGGAAGTCAGGTCTCCATGGACGTGGCGTGGGGGAGCGCCTCATTGCTCTCGAGTCATGGTAGGGGAATCAAGCCTCAAGACGCTTCGAAGAAGAACTCTCGAGGTCTTTCTCGGGGTGTGGCAGGAAACCCTGGGTTCCCTCGACTTGTGCCCATGACCTCAGGGAGCTTAGCGGGGTTCCTCTGAGAAGTCAGGGATACTGTGGAGTTGAGAGGGGCTTCTCGGGACATCACAGGGACTGGTGCAATTGAAGAGGACCTAATCTCGGATTGAGGCAGTAACGTCAGGGTTCCTCTCCATTTCTGACTCGGATAGCAGGGTCCCTGCAGAGTTGGGACAGGAGAGTCAGACCTCGTCTTGTGTGGAGTAATGGAACTCCGCTTGCCTCTCGAGTTGTTCATGGGATGACAGGCCACCTGTCGAGTTGTATGTGGAACCTGCGGTTTTGGGGGACGATGCAGAGGGGTGTCAGTGCCCCTTCGTGTTGTGCCTTCATCCACAGGGTTACCTTCGAAGAGGTGACCGGGCATCGGGATCTTATCAATAGCGGACCAGGAAATCGGGGTCTTTCGGCATGTGGCACAACCCACGAGGCTACGTCTCGACTTCCCTCGTGAGACTGGCCTCATCCTGAGGTTCGCCGGGAAGTCTGGGAACCCCTTCCAGACAAAGCAGGGGAATCGACCCTCCTGTCGCCATCAGGAGGGGAGAAGAGGCTCAGCTGAAGCGGTGCTGGGAACCTCCATGTTCTCCTCAAGTGAGACCGGGGTGTCAGGGAAATTTGGGGGTCGCATCAAGGGTGCCAACTACCGTTTCACACTTCAAGACGGAACATGGGACTTCCCTGGAGACGCTATAGCTGACAGGGGCCTCATATTTCGATGACGGAGGAGCCACGTTGTTTTTCTCCAGTTGCCGCGGGATTCTCGAATTACAACGGGGAATACAGGCTTCCTCTTGTGTTGGCCCAGGGAAGTCCAATCATCCATTCGAGTTGGGAGGGAGAGCTGGGGATTGCACTTGAGTCAATGCAGGACAAAAAAGACCTCATTTAGGCTTGTGTCCAGGACCGAGTTTTCCTCTACAGGGGCGATACGGATCTCGGGATCCCATTCCAGACACACCCAAGTAGTCAGGCCTCTGCTCGAGGGGAAGCAACGGACTCCGCTCTCCTCTAGAGTAGCGACGTGTATCTCTTGGAGGCTACTGAGTGGCCTAAAGGGAGTCAGGCCTCCAGTGGAGTTTGGAGAGTGGACTCGGGATTGCTCTCTAGGTCATGTAGGAAAAGAAGGCCCTCATCTTACGATGATGGGGGCGTCTCGTGAGTTTTCTCGAGCGGCGGTGCCAGTGTGGGGTTTTCATGAGGTAGGACGGGGAGCGCAGGGAGCCTCTCGTGTGGCGCCAGGGAAGTTAGGTTTCAATGGGCGTGGCGAGGGGAATGCGTCATTGCTCTCCAGTCATGGTAGGGTATCGGGCCTCAAGATGCGGTAAAGAAGGTCTCTCGAGGTCTTGCTCAGAATGCAGCAGGAAACCCTGGGTTCACTCGACTTGTGCCAGTGACCGCAGAGAACTTCTGAGGGTGCCTCTGAGAATCAGGGATACTGTGGATTTGGGAGGGGCCTCTCGGAACTCCACTGGGTATGGCACAATGGAACAGGGCCTCATTTCGAGTTGATGCAGTAACGTCAGGTTTCATCTACATTTCTGACTCCGATCGCACGGTCCCTGCAGAGTTGGGAAAGGAGAGTCAGGCCTTCTCTTGTGTGGAGGAAAGGAACTCCGCATGCCTCTCTAGTTCTTCAAGGGATGACAGGACACTTGTCAATCTGTGTTTGGAATCTGCGTGTTTTTCCATACTATGCATGGGGATGTCAGTACCCCTTCGTGTTGTGCCTTCACCCACAGGGTTGCCTTCGAAGAGGGGTCCGGGCCTCAGGGCCTTCTCAAGAGCGGACCGGGGCATCGGGGGCGTTCGGCATGTGGCACCACCTACGTGGTTCGTCTCGAATTTCCTCGTGAGACCGGCCTCATCCTGAGGTGCGCTGCGAAGGTCGGAACCCCTTGCAGACAAAGCAGGGGAATCGACCCTCCTGTCTCGATCAGGAGGGGAGAAGGGGCACAGATGAGGTGATGCCGGGAACCTCGGTGTTCCCCTCCAGTGAGACCAGTGTGTTGGGGAACTTTTGGTGTCGCATCAAAGGTGCCAAGTACCGTATCGCACTTCAAGATGGAACGTAAGACTTCTTTTGAGACGCTGTAGCGGCAATGGCCGCATCTTGCGATGAATAGGGAACGATGTGGTTTTTCTCGAGTTGTGGCGGGATTCTTGAGTTACAACGGGAAATTCAGGCTTCCTCTTCTGTTGGCCCAGGGAAGTCCAGTCTTCCATTTGAGTTGCGAGGGAGAGTTGGGGATTGCTCTCGAGTCACTGCAGGAAAAAAGAGACCTCATCTAGGCTTGTGTCCAGGACCTAATGTTTCTCTCCAGGGGCGACAGGGATCTCCGGTTCGCATATCAGACTCACCCGAGGAGTCAGGCCTCGCCTTGTGGGGAAGGAAAAGACTCCACTCTCCTCTCGACTCGCGACGGGTATGTCTTGGAGTCCACTGAGTGACCAAAAGGGAGTCAAGCCTACTGTGGAGTTTGGAGAGAGGACTCGGGATTGCTCTCCAGGCCATGCTAGAAAAGAAGGCCGTCATGTCGCGAAAACGGGGGCGTCTCGTGGGTTTTCTCTATCTGCGGCGCCAGTGTGGGGTTTCTCACGAGGTATGACGGGGAGCTCAGGGAGCCTCTCGTGTGGCGCCAGGGAAGTCAGGGCTTCATGAGTGTAGCAGAGGGAGCGCGTCATTGCCCTCGAGTCATGGTAGGGGAATCAGGCCTCAAAATGCGTTGAAGAAGGACTCTTGAGTTCTTTCTATGGTGGCGGCAGTAAACCCTGGGTTCACACGAATTGTGCTGGTGACCTCAGGGAGCTTCTCAGGGTGCCTCTGAGAAGTCAGGGATACTGTGGAGCTGGGACGCGTCTCTCGGGACTCCACTGGTTTTCGTGCAATGGAAGAGGTCCTAATCTCGAGTGGAGGCAGGAACCTCAGCGTTCTTCTCGTGACTTCACTGGCGCTGGTCTGATTCGGATCGCAAAGTCCCTGCAGAGTTGGGACAGGAGAGTCAGGCCTCGTCTTGTGTAGAGGAATGAAACCCCACTTGCCTCTCGAGTTCTTCAGGGGTGACAAGCCACTTGTTGAGCTGTATGTGGAACCTGCGGGTTTTTCCGGACGATGCACGAGGGTGTCAGTGCCCCTTTGTGTTGTGCCTTCATCCACAGGGTTGCCTTCGAAGAGGTGTCCAGGCATCGGGTTCTTATGAAGAGTGTACAGGGAAATCATAGTCTTTTGGCATGTGGCACCACCCGCGAGCTACGTCTCGAATTTCCTCGTGAGACCGGCCTCATCCTGAAGTGCCCCGTGAAGGTCGGGAACCCCTTACAAACAAAGCAGGGGAAGTGACCCTCCTATCACGAACAGGAGGGGAGAAGGGGCTCAGATAAACTGGTGCCGGGAACCTCGGTGTTCACCTCGAGTGAGACCGATATTTCGGGGAACTTTTGGGGTCACATCAAGGGTGTCAAGTATCGTTTCGCACTTCAAGACGGAACGTGGGACTTTTCTTGAGAAGCTGTAGCGGGCAAGGGCCTCATCTTGCGATGACGAGGGAACCAAGTGCTTTTTCACGAGTTGCGGTGGGATTCTCGAGTTACGAAGGGGAATTCAGGCTTCCTCTTGTGTTGGCCCAGGGAAGTCCAAACTTCCATTCGAGTTGTCAGGGAGAGCGGGGGATTGCTCTCGAGTTACAGAAGGGCAAAAGAGACCTCATCTAGGCTTGTTTCCAGGACCTAATGTTCCTCTCCAGGGGAGACAGGGATCTCGGGGTTGCATTCCAGACCCACCTGGTGAGTCAGGCCTTGTCTCGAGGGGAAGCAAAGGACTCCATTCTCCTCTCGAGTCGCGATGGGTATCTCTTGGAGCCCACTAAGTGGCCTAAAGGGAGTCAAGCCTCCTGTGGAGTTTGAAAAGAGGATTCGGTATTCCTCTCCAGGCCATGCAGGAAAAGAAGGCCCTCATCTCGCGATGACAGGGGCGTATGGTGGGTTTTCTCAAGCTGCGGCGTCAGTGTGGGGTTTCTCACCAGGTACAACAGGGAGCTCAGGGAGCCTCTCTTATGGCGCCAGGGAAGTCAGGTCTCCATGTGCATGGCGAGGGGGTGCGTGTCATTTCTATAGAGCCATGGAAGCAGATTCGGGCTTCAAGACACGTTGAAGTAGGACTCTCGAGGTCTTTTTCGCATTGTGGCAGGAAACCCTGGGTTCCCTCGACATGTGCCGGTGACCTCATGGAGCTTCTCCGGGTGCCTCTGAGAAGTCAGGGGTACTGTGGAGTTGGGAGGAGCCTCTCTGGACTCCACTGGGTTTGGTGCAATGGATGAGAGCCTCATCTCGAGTGGAGGCAGGAACCTCATGTTTCCTCTCCTGGGTTTCCTTGCGCCGGTACTGACTCGGATCGCAGTTTCCCTGCAGAGTTGGTACAGAAAATCAGGTCTCGCCTTGTGTGGAGGAATGGAACTCCACTTGCCTCTCGAGTTGTTCATGGGGTGACAGACCACTTGTTGAACTGTGTTTGTAACCTGCGGGTTTTTCTGGATGATAAACGGGGGTGTCAGTGCCCCTTCGTGTTGTGCTTTCATCCACAGGTTTTCCTTCGTAAAGGTGTCAGGGCATCGCGTTCTTATCAAGAGTAGACCGGGAAATCGGGGTCTTTCGGCTTGTGGCACCACCCACGAGGCTATGTCTCGAATTTCCTCCTGAGACCTGCCTCATCCTTAGGCGCGCTGGAAAGGTCGGGAACGCCTTCCAGACATAGCAGGGGAATCGACACTCCTGTCACGATCACGAGGGCAGAAGGAGCTCAAATGAAGTGGTTCCGGGAACCTCGGTGTTCCTTTCGAGTGAGACCGGTATGTCGGGGAATTTTGAGATTGCATCAAGGGTGCCAAGTACCGTTTCGCACTTCAAGACAGAACGTGGGACTTCTCTTGAGTCGCTGTAGCGGGCAAGGGCCTCATCTAGCGCTGATGGGGGAACCACGTGGATTTTCTCGAGTTTCGGCGGGATTCTCGAGTTACGATGTCGAATTCAGGCTTCCAATTGTATTGGCCCAGGGAAGTCCAATCTTCAATTCGATTTGCGAGGGAGAGCTGGCGATTGCTCTCTAGTAACTGCAGTGCAAAATAGACCTCATCTAGGCTTGTGTCCAGGACCGAGTTTTCCTCTCCAGGTGCGACAGGAACTCGGGGTTGCATTCCAGACTCACACGGGGAGTCAGGCCTCATCTCGAGGGGAAGCAAAGGACTCCTCTCTCCCTTCAAGTCCTGACAGGTATCTCTTGGAGCCAACTGAGAGGCCTAAAGAGAGTCAAGCCTCCTGTGGAGTCTGGAGAGAGGACTCGGTTTTGCTCTCCATGCCAGGCAGGAAAGAAGTCCCTCATCTCGTGATGACGGGGGCGTATCGTGGGTTTTCTCGAGCTGCGGTGCCTGAATGGGGTTTCCAAAGAGGTACGACGGGGAGCTCAGGGAGACTCTCTTCAGGCGTCAGGGAAGTCAGGTCTCCATGCGCATGGCGATGGGGAGCGGGTCTTTGCTCTCGAGTCATGGTAGGGGAATCGGGCCTCAAGACGCGCTGAAGGACTCTCAAGGTCTTTCTCGGGTCGCAGCAGGAAACCCTGGGTTCCCTTGACTTGTGCCGGTGACCTCAGGTAGATTCTCAATGTGCCTCTGAGAATTCAGGGATACTGTGGAGTTGGGAGGGGCCTCTCGCGACTCATCTGGGTATGGTGCAATGGAAGAGGGCCTCACCTCGAGTTGAGACAGGAACCTCAGGTTTCCTCTCCATTTCTAACTCGGATGGCAGGGTCCCTGAAGAGTTGGGACAGGAGAGTCAGGCCTCATCTTGTGTGGAGGAATCGAACTCTGCTTGCCTATAGAATTGTTCACGGGGTGACATTCCACTTGTCGAGCTGTGTGTAGAACCTGTGGGTTTTTCTGGACAATGCACGGGAGTTTTAGTAACCCTTCTGTGGTGCCTTCATCCACAGGGTTGCCTTCGAAGTGGTGTCCGGGCATCGGGTTCTTATCCAGATTGGACCGCAGCATCGGGGACTTTCGGCATGTGGCACCACCCACGAGGCTACGTCTCGAATTTCCTCCTGAGAAAGGCCTCATCCTTAGGTGCGCCGGGATGGGCGGGAACTCCTTCCAGACAAAGCAGGGGAATATACCCTCCTGTCGTGATCAGGAGGGGAGAAAGTGATCAGATGAAGTGGTGCCGGGAACTTCGGTGTTCCCCTCGGTGAGAACGGTGTGTCGGGGAACTTTTGGGGTTACATCAAGGGTGAAAAGTAGCATTTCGCACTTCAAGACGGAACGTGGGACTTCACTTGAGACGCTGTAGCGGGCCAGGGCCTCATCTTGGGATGACGAGTGAACCACGTGCTTTTGCTCGCATTGCGGCGGGAGTCTCGAGTTTCGACGGGGAATTCAGATTTCCTCCTGTGTTGGCCCATGGAAGTCCAATCTTCCATTCGAGTTGCGAGGGTGAGCTGGGATCCCACTCAAGTCACTGCGGGGCAAAATAGACCATATCTAGGCTTGTGTCCAGGACCGAATATTCCTCTCCAGGGGTGACAGGGATCTCGGGGTGGCATTCCAGACTCACCCGGGGAGTCAGGCCTTGTTTCTAGGGGAAGCAAAGTATTCCGCTTTCCTCTCGAGTCGCGACGGGTACCTATTGACCGCACTGGGTAGCCTTAGTGAGTCAAGCCTCCCGTGGAGTTTGGAGAGACGACTCGGGATTGCCCTCCAGGCCATGCAGTTAATGATGGCCCTCATCTCACGATAACGGGGGCGTCTCGTGGGTTTTCTCGAGCTGCGGCGCCAGTGTGGGGTTTCTCCCGAGGCACGACGGGGATCTCAGGGAGCCTCTCGTGCGGCGCCAGGGAAGTCAGGTCTCCATGCGCGTGGCGAGGGGCAGCGCGTCATGGCTCTCGAGTCACGGGAGGGGACTAGGGCCTCGAGACGCGTTGAAGAAGGACTCTCGAGGTCTTTCTCGGGGGGCGGCGGGAAACCCTCGTGTCCCTCGCCTTCTGCCGGGGACCTTAGGGAACTTCCCAGGGTGCCTCTGAGAGGCGAGGGATCCTGTGGAGGTGGCGGGGCCCCTCGGGACTCCGCTGGGTCTGGCGCAACGGAAGAGGGCCTCACCTCGAGGGGAGGCAGGAACCTCAGGCTTCCTCTCCGTTTCGGACTCCGACCGCAGGGTCCCTGCAGAGTTGGCACAGGAGAGTCAGGCCTCGTCTTGTCTGAGGAAGGGAATCCCGCTGGCCTCTCGAGTTGCTCAGGGGGTCTCAGGTCCATCGTCGAGCTGTGTGTGGAACCCGCGGGCCTCTGCGGACGATGCACGGGGGTGGCAGTGCCCCTTCGTGTTGTGCCTTCACCCACAGGGTTGCCTTTGAAGAGGGGTCCGGGCCTCGGGTCCTTCTCAAGAGCGGACCCGGGAATCGGGGGCATTCTGCATGTGGCCCCACCCACGTGGCTCGTCTCGAATTTCCTCGTGAGGCCAGCCTCATCCTGAGGTGCGCCTGGAAGGCCGGGAACCCCTTCCAGACCACGCAGGGGAATCGCCTCTCCTGTCGCAATCCGGAGGGGAGAAGGGGCTCAGATGAAGCGGTGCCGGGACCCTCGGTGTTCCCCTCGAGGGAACCCGGCGTGTCGGTGAATTTGGGGGTCGCAGGAAGGCTGTCAGCGACCGTTTCGCCCTTCAGGGCAGAAGAGGGGACTTCTCTTGAGACACCGTCGCGGGCAAGGGCCTCATCTTACCAAGAGGTGGGAACCCCGTGGTTTTTCTCGAGTTGCGGCGGGAATCTCGAGTTACGACGGGGATCTCAGGCTTCCTCTTGGGTTGGCCCTGGGAAGGCCAATCTTCGCCTCGAGTTGCGAGGGAAAGCTGGGGGTTGCGCTCGAGTCACTGCAGGGCCCAAGAAACCTCACCTAGGCGTGTGTCCGGGACCTAATATTCCTCTCCAGGGAAGGCAGGGATCTCGGGGTTGCATTCCAGGCTCCCCCGGGGAGTCAGGCCTCGTCTCGAGGGAAAGCCAAGAATTCCGCTCTCCTCTCGAGTCGCGACGCGGGTCTCTTGGAGCCCCCTGAGCAGCCTCAATTGACCAGACTCCTCTTCCGTTTGGAGAGAGGACCCGGGATTGCTCTCCAGGCCATGCAGGAAAAGAAGGCCCTCAGCTCTCGAGTACGGGGCCGTCTCAGGGGTTTCCTCGAGCTGCGGCGCCCCTGGGGGTTTTCTCCCGAGGCACGATGAGAATCTCAGGGAGCCTCTCGTGCGGCGCCAGGGAAGTCAGGTCTCCATGCGCGTGGCGAGGGCGAGCGCGTCATGGCTCTCGAGTCGCGGGAGGGGACTAGGGCCTCGAGACGCGTTGAAGAAGGACTCTCGAAGTCTTTGTTGGAGGGCGGCGGGAAACCCTCGTTTCCCTCGCCTTCTGCCGGGAACCTTAGGGAACTTCCCAGGGTACCTCTGAGAGGCGAGGGATCCTGTGGAGTTGGCGGTGACCCTCGGGACTCCGCTGGGTCTGGCGCAACGGAAGAGGGCCTCAGCTCGAGGGGAGGCAGGAACCTCAGGCTTCCTCTCCGTTTCGGACTCCGACCGCAGGGTCCCTGCAGAGTTGGGACAGGAGAGTCAGGCCTCGTCTTGTCTGAAGAAGGGAACCCCGCTGGCCTCTCGAGTTGCTCAGGGGGTCTCAGGCCCCTCGTCGAGCTGTGTGTGGAACCCGCGGGTCTTTGCGGACGGTGCACGGGGTTGGCAGTACCCCTTCGTGTTGTGCCTTCACCCACAGGGTTGCCTTCGAAGAGGGGTCCGGGCCTCGGGTCCTTCTCAAGAGCGCACCGGGGAATCGGGGGCGTTGGGCATGTGGCACCACCCACGTGGCTCGTCTCCAATTTCCTCGTGAGGCCGGCCTCATCCTTAGATGCGCCGGGAAGGCCGGGAACCCCTTCCAGACCACGCAGGGGAATCGACTCTCCTGTCGCGATCAGGAGGGGAGAAGGGGCTCAGAGGAAGCGGTGCCGGGACCCTCGGTGTTCCCCTCGAGGGAACCCGGCGTGTCGGGGAACTTTTGGGGGTCGCATGAAGGCTGGCAGGATCCTTTCCGCCCTTCAGGGCGGAAGAGGGGACTTCCCTTGAGACGCCATCGCGGGCAAGGGTCTCATCTTGCCAAGAGGTGGGAACCACGTGGTTTTTCTCGAGTTGCGGCGGGATTCTCGAGTTACAATGGGGATCTCAGCCTTCCCCTTGGTTGGCCCTGGGAAGCCCAATCTTCCCCTCGAGTTGCAAGGGAAATCTGGGGGTTGCGCTCGAGTCACTGCAGGGCCGAAGAGACCTCACCTAGGCGTGTGTCCAGGACCTACTATTCCTCTCCAGGGAAAGCAGGCATCCCGGGGTTGCATTCCAGGCTCCCCCGGGGAGTCAGACCTCATCTCGAGGGGAAGCCAAGGACTCCGCTCTCCTCTTGAGTCGCGACAAGGATCTGTTGGAGCCCCCTGAGCGGCCTCAACGGAGTCCAGCCTGCTCTTCAGTTTGGAGAGAGGACTCGTGATTGGTCTCCAGGCCATGCAGGAATATAAGGCCCTCATCTCGCGATGACCGGGGTGTCTCATGTGTTTCCTCGAGCTGCCACGGCAGTGTGGGTTTCCTCACGAGGTACGATGAGGATCTCAGGGAGCCTCTCGTGCAGTGCCAGGTTAGTCAGGTCTCCATGCGCGTGAAGAGGGGGCGCGTGTCATGGCTCTTGAGTCATGGTAGGGGAATCGCGACTCAACACATTTTGAAGCACTCTCGAGGTCTTTCTCGAGTCATGGCAGAAAACCCAGGGTTCCCTCGACTTGTGCCTGTGACCTCAGGGAGCTTCTCATTGTGCCTCTGAGAACTCAGGGATACTGTGGAGTTGGTAGGGGCCTCTCGGGACTCCACTGGGTGTGGTGCAATGGAAGAGGGCCTCATCTCGAGTGGACGCAGGAACCTCAGGCTTCCTCTCCGTTTCTGACTCGGATCCCATGGTCCCTGCAGAGTAGGGACAAGAGAGTCACACCTAGTCTTCTGTTGAGGAATGGACCTTCGTTTGCCTTTCGAGTTGTTTACAGGGTGACAGGCCACTTGTCGAAATGTCTGTGGGACCTGCGGGTTTTTCTGGATGATGCACGCGGGTGTCAGTGCCCCTTCGTGTTGTGCCTTCATCCACAGGTTTTCCTTCAAAGAGGTGTGCTGGCATCGGGTTCTTTTCAAGAGTGGACCGTGAAATTGGGGTCTTTCGGCATGTGGCACCACCCACGAGGCTACGTCTCGAACTTCCTCATGAGACCGGCCTCATCCTGAGGTGCGCCCGGAAGGTCGGGAACCCCTTGCAGACAGAGAAGGGGAGTCGACCCTCCTGTCGCAATCAGGAGAGGAGAAGGGGTCAGATGAAGTGGTGCCGGGAACCTCGGTGTTCCCCTTGAGTGAGTCTGGTATGTCGCGGAACTTTTGGGGTCGCATCAAGGGTGCCAAGTACCGTTGCGCACTTCAGGATGGAACGTGGGACTTCTCTTGAGATGCTGTAGCGGACAAAGGGCCTCATCTTGCGATGACGAGGGAAGCACGTGGATTTTCTCGAGTTTCGGTGGGATTCTCGAGTTACGACGGGGAATTCAGGCTTCCTCTTGTGTTGGCCCAGGAAGTCTAATCTTCCATTCGAGTTGCCAGGGAGAGCTGTGGATTGGGCTCCATTCACTGAAGGGCAAACTAGACCTCATCTAGGCTTGTATCCAGGACTTAATGTTCCTCTCCATAGGCGACAGGGATTTGGGGTTGCATTCCATACTCACCCGGGGAGTCAGGCCTCATCTCGAGGGGAAGCAAAGGACTCCACTCTCTTCTCGAGCCGCGACAGGTATCTCTTGGAGCCCACTGAGTGGTCTTTGCTCTGTAGGAGAGCTCTAGTGTACATAAGCCTGTACATAAGTGAACACAGACATTCTGTGTGCATGTTGCTGCGTACCCAAAATAGGGCCACAAGGAGCCTCATGCTCTCCATGCAGCGCGGAAGCTGTGCAGCCACGCAGCAGCTGAAGAATCCAACCAATTGCTCTTTTCTTACCTCTGACAGAGCTCGCATTGCCGTAGCCCTTGGCAGTTTGGAAACACTGGACCCTAACCCCTCTCAAAGTAGGCCTGGGTTCTAGTTCGAATAGAAAGTCAATAGCGGAGCTGAGGACAGGAACGCGGCAGTCATTTATCACACGCTCCTGCAGCCTGCTACTACAGGGACACTAACGCTAGAAGCTAGGAATGTCTTTGCAAGGTGCGCAAAGGACAAGGGAGAACCTCGACCCTGACTCTAGTATTTCAGCCCCCTGAGCAGATCTGAGGTTCTCCCGCTGTAGAAGCTAACCCATTCCTTTCAAATACAGGCTTCCTAACACAGGGCCAGTTGGCTGCTTGCTCTTCCACGAAGCAGGCTTCCTTAACTTGCAAACTGCGAATTCCGCTTAACAGCCTGGAGGAAAAATCGCTTCTTGGAAGATTTTTTTCAGAGGCTGTATCCCCGGAGCTGGGGCCAAGCTAGGGGACCCATACTGGCAAGGGAAGGCAAAACCACATCCAATGTCTTTGCTCTGGAGGACAGCTTTGGTGAGCCTAAGTCTTTCAGGAATATTTCTGGCTCCAACAGAGTCAAATTCTGTGTGTGAAGCTGCACAGCCAAAATAGGGGAACAGAGAGCCTGATTCTCTCTGTGTAGCTTTGAAGCTGTCATTCAAACAACAGCTTGAGAATCCATACAATGCTCTCCCTTACTGCTAAGAGAATTCTCATTGCTGTCGTCCTTGACAGTTTGTAGAAATCCGCACCCTAACCCTTCTCCAAGTAGGCCTGGGTCCTAGCTCGGAACAACAGGCAACGGCGGAGCTGAGGCCAGTAAGGCACAAGTGAGGTCTCACAGACTCTTGCAGCCTGATCGTCCAGGAGCAGTAAGGCCTCTTTTTCCCTGCAGGAGGCTCGCTTGCCTTGCCTCCTGTGAACTGCATTTCCCAGCCTGGGCGCAAAGCTGTTCCTGGAGATTTTTTCTCAGGGGCTGTTTCCCTGGAGCTGGGTCGGACCTCGGGGGCCCAACTCACAGGGGAAGACAAAACCACATGGACAGGTCTATGCTCTGTAGGAGAGCTCTAGTGAACCTCATCTCTCAGGAACATTCTTGGCTTCTACAGAGACACCTCTGTGCATGAAGCTACACACCCAACATAGTGGCAAAGGGAGTCTGATTCTCTCCGTGGGTGCTGATGCTTTGTGGCAAAGCACCTGCTAAGAATCCATCTGCATAGGCTTCCCTCACCTTGACAGAGGTCTCATTGCTGTAGTCCTTGGCAGTTTGGAAAGAAGCTGACCCTTACCCTTCACCAAGTAGGCCCTTGTCCTTGTTTGAATGGAAAGGCAGTAGCTGAGCTGAGGCCAGTAAGGCGCCAGTCAAGTCTGACATATTCCCGATGCCTGCTCCTTCATGGAAAATAACGTTAGAATCTGGGAATGTCTTTGCAAGGCTGGCAAAGGGCAGTCAGGAACCTCGACCCTGCCTCTGGAATTTCTATCTTCTCAGCACATCCGGAGGTCTCGGTCAGGAGAAACTAACCCATTCCTTGCAAATATAGGCTTCCAAACACAGGCCGGTTGGCTGTCTCTTCTTGCCGAAGGAAGCTTGCTTATCCCACCTCCTGCGAACTCCGCTTCCCAGCCTGGGGGATAAGAGGTTCTTGGAGATCTTTTCTCAGAGGCTGTTTCCACGGAGCAGGGGCCGATCCCGGAGACCCACACGCACAGGGGAAGGGAAAACCGCATGGATAAGTCTTTGCTCTCTAGGAGTGCTCTAGTGAACCTCACTCTATGGGGAATGTTCTTGGCTCCAACGGGGACATCTCTGTGTGGGAAGCTGCATAGCCAACATAGAGACACAGAGACCTGATTCTCTCTGTGCAGCTTTGACGATGTCGTTCAAACAACAAATTGAGAAGTCACACAATGCTCTCCCTTACCACTGAGAGAGTTATCATTGCTGTAGCCCTTCGCAGTTTCTGGAAATCGGCACACAAACACTTCTCCAAGTAGGCCTGGGTTCAAGTTCAGATGAACATGCAATAGCGGAGCTGAGGCCAGTAAGGCACCAGTCAGGTGTCACACACTCTGGCAGCCTGATCCTCCAGGGACAGTAAGGCCTCTATTTCCCTTCAGGAGGCTCACTTGCCTTACTTCCTGTGAACAGCGTTTCCCAGCCTGGGCGGAAAGCAGTTCCTGGAGATCTTTTCTCAGGGGCTGTTTCCCCGGAGTTGGGGCGGACCTCGGGGACCCAACTCACAGGGGAAGGCAAAACCAAATGGACAGGTCTATGCTCTGTAGCAGATCTCTAGTGAACTGCCGGGGTCCAGCCCCAACTGATCCAGGGTATTCGAAGCAGAGACGGCGTAGGCGAGGGTCAGGGAACAACTGCTTAATTAAACGTTAATTAAGGATATAAAGAGTAATAAAATGAGGATAGCTCAGTAGGAAAATTCAGTGGAGAAAAGAGGCTGAGTAGCTTGGTTTATGCGGGGGACCAATAAAACTTCAAGACAAGAAGCTTGCACCACTTACGTAGGCCGCAGGCGTCCTTCCGTTCTCCCGAAGGAGAGGAGACACTGAGGCCTCCCCGGTCAGATCTTAGAAGCCCAGGCAAAATTAGTAAGCTTGGTGGGTTCCGCGCTCCAGATGGAGACTCAACCAGAGTGATAGAGAGAGAGAGAGACATGGGGAGACCAGTATTTCGAGAAACTGATCCCAATTCTTTATTTTCCATGGTCTACTTTTATACACTGAGATGTTATGCAAAAGTCACGTGGGGTCAGCAGTCCTGACTTTTATCAAAGTCAGGTGCTTCATACAAAAGTATACAGAGGTCTTAGGGGTGTTACATCATCTTCTGGCCGGGGGGCCTGCTGACAATTTACGACCCTCTCCTTGTGACAGCGGTCAGTCAACCAGGACACTTATTTCTCCAGGGGTGATTATTCTTAAAACAGACGCCACCCAAATAAAGTTACATTCCTATAGGGTGAGGGTGTAGTGGGTTTTACTTAAGGAAAGAATTTACTTAGCCTAAGGTCTAACGTGATTTATATCAAAGGTTAATACTTATTTCTTCTATATATTCATTAATGTGTATAAGGGCAGGGGATGTGGAGACTTAGCAGTAAACATCAGCTCAACAAATGAAAAACCCTTCACCAATATGATTTCTAATCAGCCCATTATACTTATACTAATAATTTTCTAACTTTTCTAAGGAACCTGTTTTTAGAAGGTTTAAAGCATCTCGTGCCTCTCATGGTTGGGAGGCTGTGAGCAATCACATGTGGCCGGACAAGCCTGTCAGGCAGGCTAGAGAACCTTCAGAGGAGTTTGTAGGTTAAAACACTCTTGTCACACCCAGGGGTTTTTATCAACTGGAGCTCTAGGTTAACTCCTTCTCCGAAAGAGGTGGTGGGGGACAGCCCCCCGTAAAGTCAGAGGTGTAGGTGAGAGCACAAAGTAGTAAGGTAGGCAGGCTCTGGTTATGGGGGTAGATGCTCGAGGATTTCCAGGGGGACTCCTGAGGCTCGATCCCGCCTTTGTGTATGTCGAGCCTCCTTCCTCATGACCTTTGCCATGGGCGGAGTGCCTCACTCTGGCCCCCAACAGTGAACCTCCTCTCTCAGGAACATTTTTGGCTCCTATCGAGACACCTCTGTGTGTGTAGCTACACACGCAACGTAGGGGCAAAGGGAGCCAGATTCTTTCCATGGGGTGCTGATGCTTTGTGGCAAAGCACCTGCTTGAGAATCTATCAGCTTACGCTTCCCTCGCCTTGACAGAGGTCTCATTGCTGTAGCCCTTGGCAGTTTGGAAAGAAGAGGACCCTTACCTTTCATAAAGTGGGCCCTTGTCCTAGTTTGAAAGGAAAGGCAAGAGCTGAGCTGAGGCCAATAAGGCGCCAGTCAAGTCTGACATATTCCCGAAGCCTGCTCCTTCATGGAAAATAACGCTGTAATCTAGGAATGTCTCTGCAAGGCTGGCAAAGGGCAGTCAGGAGCCTGCACCCTGCCTCTGGAATTACCGATTTCTAAGCAGATCTGGAGGTCTCCTTTAGGAGAATCTAACTCATTCCTTCCATATTGAGACTTCCAAAAACAGGCCGGTCGGCTGCCTCTTCGTGCCCGAAGGAGGCTTGCTTTTCCTGCCTCCTATGAACCCAGCTTCCCAGGCTCTGGGAAAAGCGGATATTGAAGATCTTTTCTCAGGGGTTTTTTCCATGGAGCTGGGGCCGAGACCAGAGACCCAATTGCACAGGGGAAGGAAAACCACATGGACAAGTCTTTGTTCTCCAGGAGACCTCTAAGTGAAACTTACTCTGTCAGGAACGTTATTGACTCCTATGGAGACACCCCTGTGTGTGAAGCTGCGTACCCAACAAGGGGGCACAGAGAGACTGATTCTCTCTTTGCAGCTTTGAAGCTGTCATTCAAACAACAGCTTGAGAATCCATACAATGCTCTCCCTTACCTCTGAGAGAGTTCTCATTGCTGTAGCCCTTGGCAGTTTTTAGAAATCCGCACCCAAACCCTTCTCCAAGTAGGCCTGGGTCCTGGTTTGGATGGCCATGCAATGGCGGAGCTGAGGTCAGTAAGGCACCAGTCAGGTGTCACACATTCTGGTAGCCTGCTCCTCCAGGGACAGTAAGGCCTCTTTTTCCCTGCAGGAGTCTCGCTTGCCTTGCCTCCTGTGAACTGCGTTTCCCAGCCTGGGCGAAAAGCGGTTCCTGGAGATCTTTTCTAAGGAGTTGTTTCCCCGGAGCTGGGGTGGACCTCGGGGACCAAACTCACAGGGGAAGGCAAAACTACACGGACAAGTCTATGCTCTGTAGGAGACGTTAGTGTGTCTCATCTCTTAGGAACATTCTTGGCTCGTACAGAGACACCTCTGTGTGTAAAGCTACACACCGAACATAGGGGCACAGGGAGCCTGATTCTCTCCGTGGGGTGCTGATGCTTTGTGGCAAAGCACCTGTTTGAGAATCCATCCGCTTACGCTTCCCTCGCCTTGACAGAGGTCTCATTGCTGTGTCCCTTGGCAGTTTGGAAAGAAGCAGACCCTTACCCTTCACCAAGTAGGCCCTGATCCTAGTTTGAAAGGAAAGGCAATAGCTGAGCTGAGGCCAGTAAGGCACCCGTCAACTCTGACATATTCCCGATGCCTGCTCCTTCATGGAAAATAGCGCTAGAATCTAGGAATGTCTTTGCAAGGCTGGCAAAGGGCAGTCAGGAACCTCGACCCTGCCTCTGGAATATCTATCTTCTGAGCAGATCTGGAGGTCTCCTTCTGGAGAAGCTAACCCATTCCTTGCAAATAGAGGCTTCCAAACACAGGCTAGTTGGCTGCCTCTTCTTGCCCGAAGGAGGCTTGCTTTTCCTGCCTCCTATGATCCCTGGTTCCCAGCATGGGGGAAAAGCAGATCTTGGAGATCTTTGCTCAGGGGTTGTTTCCACGGAGCTGAGGTTATGCCCGGAGACCCACACATACAGAGGAAAGCAAAACTACATGAACAAGTCTTTGCTCTCTAAGAGAGCTCTAGTGAACCTCAGTCTTTGACGAACGTTCTTGGTTCCTACAGGGACAACTTATGGGGTCAGAGAGCCTGATTCCCTCTGTGAAGGTTTAACGCTGTCGTTCAGAAAACAGCTTGAGAATCCATACAATTCTCTCCCTTATCTCTGAGAGAGTTCTCATTGCTGTAGCCCTTGGCAGTTTTTTAGAAATCCGCACCCAAACCCTTCTCCTAGTAGGCCTGGGTCCTAGTTCAGAGGAACATGCAATGGCGGAGCTGAGGCCAGTAAGGCACCAGTCAGGTCTCACACACTCTTGCAGCCTGCTCCTCCAGGGGCAGTAAGGCCTCTTTTTCTCTGCAGGAGGCTCGCTTTCCTTGCCTTCTGTGAACTGCGTTTCCCAGTCTGGACGAAAAGCAGTTCCTGGAGGTGTTTTCTCAGGGGTTTCTTCCTCGGAGCTGGGGCGAACATCGGGAACCCAACTCACAGGGGAAGGCAAAACCATATGGACAGGTCTATGCTCTGTAGCAGAGCTCTAGTGAACCTCATCTCCCAGGAACATTCTGGGCTCCTATAGAAACACCTCTGTGTTTGAAGCTACACACCCAACATAGGGGCAAATGCAGCCTGATTCTCTCCGTGGGGTACAGATGCTTTGTGGCAAAGCACCTGTTTGAGAATCCATCCGCTTCCACTTCCCTCTCTTTGACAGAGGTCTCTTTGCTGTAGCCTTTGGCAGTTTGGAAAGAAGCAGACCCTTACCCTTCACCAAGTAGGCCCTTGTCCTAGTTTGAACGGAAAGGCGATAGCTGAGCTGAGGCCAGTAAGGCGCCAGTCAAGTCTGACATATTCCTGAAGCCTGCTCCTTCATGGAAAATAACGCTAGAATCTAGAAATGTCTTTGCAAGGCTGGTAAAGGACAGTCAGGAACCTCGACCCTGCCTCTGGAATTTCCATCTTCTGAGCAGATCTGGAGGTCTTCTTTTGGAGAAGCTAACCATTCCTTCCAAATAGAGGCTTCCAAACACAGGCTAGTTGGCTGCATCTACTTGCCCGAAGGAGGCTTGCTTGTTCCGCTTCCTGTGAACTCCGCTTCCCGCCTGGGGGAAAAGTGGTTCTTGGAGATCTTTTTTCAGGGGCTATTTCAATGGAGTTGGAGCCGAGCCCGGAGACCCACACGCACAGAGGAAGGCAAAACCACATGGACAAGTCTTTGCTCTGTAGGAGAACTCTAGTTAACCTCAGTATGTGAGGAAAGTCTTGGATTCCACGGGGATACCTCTGTGTGTGGAGCTGCGTACCCAACAAGGGGGCACACAGGGCCTGATTCTCTCTTTGCAGCTTTGAAGCTGTCATTCAAACAACAGCTTAAGAATCCATACAATGCTCTCCCTTACCTCTGAGAGACTTCTCATTGCTGTAACCCTTGGCAGTTTTTACAAATCCGCACCCAAACCCTTCTCCAAGTAGGCCTGGGTCCTGGTTTGGATGGCCATGCAGTGGCGGAGCTGAGGTCAGTAAGGCACCAGTCAGGTGTCACACACTCTGGCAGCGTGCTCCTCCAGGGACAGTAAGGCCTATTTTTCCCTGTGGGAGGCTCGCTTGCCTGGCCTCCTGTGAACTGCGTTTCCCAGCCTGGGCAAACAGCGGTTCCTGGAGATCTTTTCTCAGGGGCTCTATCCCCAGAGCTGGGGTGGACCTCGGGGACCCATCTCACAGGGGAAGGAAAAACCACATGGACAGGTCTATGCTCTGTAGGAGACGTTAGTGTGTCTCATCTCTTAGGAACATTCTTGGCTCGTACAGAGACACCTCTGTGTGTAAAGCTACACACCGAACATAGGGGCACAGAGAGCCTGATTCTCTCCATGGGGTGCTGATGCTTTGTGGCAAAGCACCTGTTTGAGAATCCATCCGCTTACGCTTCCCTCGCCTTGACAGAGGTCTCATTGCTGTGTCTCTTGGCAGTTTGGAAAGAAGCAGACCCTTACCCTTCACCAAGTAGGCCCTGATCCTAGTTTGAAAGGAAAGGCAATAGCTGAGCTGAGGCCAGTGAGGCACCCGTCAACTGTGACATATTCCCGATGCCTGCTCCTTCATGGAAAATATTGCTAGAATCTAGGAATGTCTTTGCAAGGCTGGCAAAGGGCAGTCAGGAACCTCGACCCTGCCTCTGGAATATCTATCTTCTGAGCAGATCTGGAGGTCTCCTTCTGGAGAAGCTAACCCATTCCTTGCAAATAGAGGCTTCCAAACACAGGCCGGTTGGCTGCCTCTTCTTGCCTGAAGGAGGCTTGCTTTTCCTGCCTCCTATGATCCCTGGTTTCCAGCATGGGGGAAAAGCAGATCTTGGAGATCTTTGCTCAGGGGTTGTTTCCACGGAGCTGGGGTTATACCCAGAGACCCACACATACAGGGGAAGGCAAAACCACATGAACAAGTCTTTGCTCTCTAAGAGAGCTCTAGTGAACCTCAGTCTTTGACGAACGTTCTTGGCTCCTATGCGGACACCTCTGTGTGTGAAACTGCGTACCCAACATGGCGGCAGAGAGCCTGATTCTCTCTGTGCAGGTTTAATGCTGTCGTTCAGAAAACAGCTTGAGAATCCATACAATTCTCGCCCTTACCTCTGAGAGAGTTCTCATTGCAGTAGCCCTTGGCAGTTTGTAGAAATCTGCACCTAAACCCTTCTCCAAGTAGGCCTGAGTCCCAGTTCGGAGGAACAAGCAATGGCGGAGCTAAGACCATTATGGCACCAGTCAGTTTTCACACACTCTGGCAGCCTGCTCCTCCAGGGACAGTAAGGCTTCTTTTTCTCTGCAGGAGGCTCACTTGCCTTACTTCCTGTGAACAGCTTTTCCCAGCCTGGGCGAAAAGCGGTTCCTGGAGATCTTTTCTCAGAGGCTGTTTTCTCGGATCTGGGGCGGACCTCGGGGACCCAACTCACAGGGGAAGGTGAAACCACATGTACAGGTGAGCACTCTGTAGGATAGCTCTTGTGAGCCTCATCTCTCAGGAACATTCTTGGCTCCTGTAGAGACACCACTGTGTGTGAATCTACACACCCCACATAGGGGCAAAGGGAGCCTGATTCTCTCCGTGGGGTGCTGATGCTTGGTGGCAAAGAACCTTCCTGATAATCCATCCGCTTATGCTTCCCTCGCATTTACGGAGGTCTCATTGCTGTAGCCCTCGGCAGTTTGGAAAGAAGAAGACCCTTACCCTTCATAAAGTAGGCCTTTGTCCTACTTTGAATGGAAAGGCAATAGCTGAGCTGAGGCCAATAAGGCGCCAGTCAAGTCCGACATATTCCCAAAGCCTGCTTCTTCAGGAAGATAACTGTAGAATCTAGGAATGTCTTTGCAAGGTTGGCAAAGGGCAGTCAGGACCCTGCACACTGCCTCTGGAATTACCGACTTCTGAACAGATCTGGAGGTCTCCCTTAGGGGAAGCTAACCCATTCTTCCAAGTAGAGGCTTCAAAACGCAGGCCGCTTGGCTGCCTCTTGCTCTCTGAAGGAGGCCTGCTTTTCCCGCCTCCTATGAACCCCACATCCCAGCCTCTGGGAAAAGCGGATCTTGAAGATCTTTTCTCAGGGGTTGTTTCCACGGAGCTGGGGCCGAGCCTGGAGCCCCAAACGCACAGGGGAAGAAAAACCACATGGACAAGTCTTTGCTCTCTAGGAGAGCTCTAGTGAACCTCACTCTGTCAGGAACATTCTTGTTTCCTATGGAGACACCCCTGTCTGTGAAGCTGTGTACCGAACATGGAGACACAGAGTCTGATTCTCTCTGTGCAGCTTTGAAGCTGTCGTTCAAACAACAGCTTGAAAATCCATACAATGCTCTTCCTTACCCGTGACACAGTTCTCATTGCTATACCCCTTGGCAGTATTTAGAAATCCATACCCAAACCCTTCTCCTAGTAGGCCTGGGTCCTAGATCGGAGGAACATGCAATGGCGGAGCTGAGGCCAGTAAGGCACCAGTCAGGTCTCACACACTCTGGCAGCCTGATCGTCCAGGGACACTAAGACCTGTTGTGCCTTGCAGGAGGCTCGCTTGCGTTACCTCCTGTGAACTGCGTTTACCAGCCTGGGGGAATAGTGGTCCCTGGAGATCTTTTCTCAGGGGCTCCTTCCCCTGAGCTGGGGCGGACCTTGGGGACCCAACTCACAGGGCAAGGCAAAACCATATGGACAGGTCTATGCTCTGTAGCAGACTTCTAGTGAACCTCATCTCTCAGGAACATTCTTGGCTCCTATAGAGACACTTCTGTGTGTGAAGCTGCGTACCTAACATAGGGGCACAGAGAGCCTGATTCTCTCAGTTCATTTTGACGCAGTCGTTCAGAAAACAGCTTGAGAATCCATAAAATGCTCTCCATTACCGCTGAGAGAATTCTCGCTGCTGTAGCCCTTGGCACTTTGTAGAAATCCGCAGCCAAAAGCTTCTCCAAATAGGCCTGGGTCCTAGTTCGGAGGAACAGGCAATGGTGGAACTGAGGCCAGTAAGGCAACAGTCAGGTTTCACACACTCTGGCAGCCTGCTCCTCCAGGGACAGTAAGGCCTCTTTTTCTCTGCAGGAGATTCGCTTGCCTTACTTCCTGTGAACAGCGTTTCCCAGCCTCAGCGAAGCGGTTCCTGGAGATCTTTTCTCAGGGACAGTTTCCCCGGAGGTGTGGTGGACCTCGGGGACCCAACTCACAGGGGAAGGAAAAACCACATGGACAGGTCTATACTCTGTAGGAGAGGTTTAGTGAACCTAATCTCTCAGGAACATTCTTGGCTCCTATAGAGACAACTCTGTGTGTGAAGCTACACTCCCAACATTGGGGAACAGGGATCTTGGTTCTCTCCGTGGGGTGCTGATGCTTTGTAGCAAAGCACCTGCTTGAGAATCCGTCCTCTTAGGCTTCCCTCACCTTGACAGAGGTCTCATTGCTGTAGCCCTTGGCAGTTTCAAAGAAGAAGACCCTTACACTTCATAAAGTAGGCCCTTGTCCTAGTTTGAATGGAAAGGCAATAGCTGAGCTGAGGCCAATAAGGAGCCAGTCCCCTCTGGCACATTCCCGAACCCTGCTCCTTCATGGAATATAACTCTAGAATCTTGGAATGTCTTTGCAAGGCTGGCAAAGGGCAGCCAGGAACCAGCACCCTGCCTCTGGAATTACCGACTTCTGAGCAGATCTGGAGGTCTCCTTTAGGAGAAGCTAACCCATTCCTTCCAAATAGAGGCTTCAAAACACAGGCAGGTTGGCAGCCTTTCGTGCCCGAAGGAGGCTTGCTTTTCTCTCCTCCTATGAACCCCAGTTCCCAGCCTCTGGGAAAAGCGGGTCTTGAAGATATTTTCTCAGGGGTTCTTTCCACGGAGCTGGGGCCGAGCCCGGGGCCCAAAGGCACAGGGGAAGGCAAGACCACATGGACAGGTCTATGCTCTGTAGCAGACCTCTAGTGAACCTCATCTCTCAGGAGCATTCTTGGCTCCTATAGAGACACCTCTGTGTGTGAAGCTGCGTACCTAACATAGGGGCACAGAGAGCCTGATTCTCTCTGTTCATTTTGACGCTGTCGTTCAGAAAACAGCTTGAGAATCCATAAAATGCTCTCCCTTACCACCGAGAGAATTCTCACTGCTGTAGCCCTTGGCACTTTGTAGAAATCTGCACCCAAACGCTTTTCCAAGTAGGCCTGGGTGCTAGCTCGGATGAACAGGCAATGGCGGAGCTGAGGCCAGTAAGGCAACACTCAGGTTTCACACACTCTGGCAGCCTGCTCCTCCAGGGACTGTAAGGCCTCTTTTACTCTGCAGGAGATTCGCTTGCCTTACTTCCTGTGAACAGCATTTCCCAGCCTCGGCGAAGCGGTTCCTGGAGATCTTTTCTCAGGGACAGTTTCCCCAGAGGTGTGGCGGACCTCGAGGACCCAACTCACAGGGGAAGGCAAAACCACATTGACAGGTCTATGCTCTGTAGGAGAGGTTTAGTGAACCTAATCTCTCAGGAACATTCTTGGCTCCTATAGAGACAACTCTGTGTGTGAAGCTACACTCCCAACATTGGTGCACAGGGAGCTTGATTCTCTCCGTGGGGTGCTGATGCTTTGTGGCAAAGCACCTGCTTGAGAATCCATCCTCTTAGGCTTCCCTCACCTTGACAGAGGTCTCATTGCTGTAGCCCTTGGCAGTTTGCAAAGAAGAAGACCCTTACCCTTCATAAAGTAGGGCCTTGCCCTAGTTTGAATGGAAAGGCAATAGCTGAGCTGAGGTCAATAAGGAGCCAGTCCCGTCTGACACATTCCCGAAGCCTGCTCCTTCATGGAAAATAACTCTAGAATCTAGGAATATCTTTGCAAGGCTAGCAAAGGGCAGTCAGGAACCAGTACCCTGCCTCTGGAATTACCGACTTCTGAGCAGATCTGGAGGTCTCCTTTAGGAGAAGCTAACCCATTCCTTCCAAATAGAGGCTTCAAAACACAGGCAGGTGGACTGCCTTTTCGTTCCCGATGGAGGCGTGCTTTTCTCTCCTCCTACGAACCCCGGTTCCCAGACACTGGGAAAAGTGGATCTTGAAGATATTTTCTCAGGGGTTGTTTCCACGGAGCTGGGGCCGAGCCTGGAGACCCAAAGGCACAGGGGAAGGCAAGACCACATGGACAAGCCTTTGCTCTTTAGTATAGCTCTAATGAACCTCACTCTGTCAGGATCTTTCTTGATTCCTACGGAGACACACCTGTGTGTGAAGCTGCGGCCACAGAGAGCCTGATTACCCCTGTGCAGCGCTGAGTCTGGGCGGCTAAACAACAGCTTGGGAATGCAGCCTGGGGCGCTTCCCTTCCCTCTGACAGAGCTCTCCTTCGGTCCCTAAGCCCTCTGCAAGGAGGCATGGATCATAGGTGCAAAGGGAAAGGAAGAGCGTAGCTGAGGCCAGTAAGGCGCCCGCCAGTCACGTCTCCCCCACTTCCGCAGTCTGTTCCTTCCCCTGCGCGAAAGCTAGAAGCTGGGAAGGGCTTGGCGAGGCTCGCCCAGGCAGAGCAGCCTCTAGGCCGGGGCTCTGCGATATCGCGCCTGGGTGCAGATCTGGAGCTCCGCCGGAGTGGAAGATCATTCGGTCCTTCCCAATACAGGCTTGCAAGCACCCGACGGCGGCCTGACTCTATTCTCCCGCGTGCTGGGAGTGGGCTTCCAATCCAGAGCACAGAGCACTGCCTGGAGCTCTCTGCTCAGGGGCTGGTTCCCCTACGCTGGGGCTGTGCTAGGGAGCCCAAACGCACATGTCAAGGCCCCAAAACACATCCACACATCTCTGCTGTGCAACAGAGCTCCGGGGAAGCCCAGTCTGGCAGGCGCTTTCTGGGCACAAAGGGAGGAACACTCTGGCTGTGGAGCTTCCTCCCCAAGACAGGGGCACTAGGACCCTGATTCCCTCCGTTTACCGCTGAGTCTGCATTGCCAAGCAACAGCTTGGGAACGCAGCCTGGGGCGCTTCCCTTCCCTCGGACAGAGCTCTCCTTGCGGTAGGCCTTGGTAGTTTGCATACAATGGGGCCCTAAGCCCTCTGCAAGTTGGCCTGGCTCCTAGGTCCAAAGGGCAGGCCAGAGCGGAGCTGAGGCTGTCAGGCTCCAGAAACATCTCCCATACTCCTACATCCTGCTCCTACCCGGGCGTGAACGCTAGAAGCTGGGAAGGTACCTGGACCGTGCAGGGGCGGGGCAAACGCGGGCGGCGTGGGGCGGGAGTCGGCTTCTGGCGGGGGTGGGGGCGGGCTTCCCAGTTGTGCTCTCGGAGGGGGACACTGAGGCTGAAAACGCGCCTGGAGCGCGGCAGGGGCGGGGCTAACCCTGGCGGCGCGGGGCGGGGGTCGGCTCATGGGGGGGATGGGGAGGGGTTCCCAGTTGCGCTCTCGGGGGTTGCAACTGCGGCTGGGAACTCCCATTTCGTCCGCTCCTGGGTCCCCAAGGATCGCCATCCCATGGGTGCAGCGGAGGGCTGCGGACCACAGGTAAGGGAACTGGGACTGCGTGGAGCAGGGAACCAAGTATTCCGCCGTCTGTTGGCACATTCTCGGAGCTCCCCAAACTGGCGGTCGCAGAAAGGCCTTGCCTTTGGGGTCAAGGCCTTTACCGCTCCACCCCTCTGCTGAAAAATCTCAGAGTCTGCGCGGTTCTTCCAAGCAGCCTAGTGTCCGCTGGAAGTCCAAGGGACAGAACACTGAATTCTTGCCGGCTGCCCCAGCCCTGCTTCTGGCACTTTGTAAGCCAGCGGGCCCTTGAGCACCTGCTGGGATGGGAAAGGGAAGGGTCCACGAATTGCACCCTAGAAACTTAGTAGGGTGCATAGATTTCAAACCCTGGTGGCCGCCCAGGCAGCAAAGAAGTGGGGAGGGCACCTTGCTGCCCTTTCATGGCAGAATCTGTGGCTGTCCTGATGCGTGGGCCTTTTCATGGGGACCTTGTGCAATAAAAGTTTGGTGTTTTGGTACTGAATAATTAGAAATTGTAAAAAGTTTAAATTATGTGGTGGTGTAATTAAAAAACAAAACAAAACAAAACCAAGCCCCAAGTGTTTGGCACAGGGAGGTTTAAGTATTGAAGGCCTGTTTTCCTTGCACTGTGGCATTCTATCAAGAAGTGTGCAGGATTTTTTTTTTTTTAAGAAAAGTGTTCGAAGAGCTTGAAACAGGAAACCCAGAGGTGCCCCTGTATTTTGGGGAAGGCCTTAGGAGGTCACTTGGAAATGCTGCTGGCTGTGGGGAAGGGGGGCAGATGGGCTGTGCAGTCTTGTCGTTTGCATTCATGTTCTTGTGTGTAGAAACCCAGCTCGGAGCCATCTCCTGATGTGTAAGAATTTCGCAGACAAACCTTGAGCTAAGCAATGCATTTGTTCCTGAGGAAATGTTTGTCTTAAGCGATGTAAATATCCTATGTATATCCGCTGGACTCTGGCTTCAGGTCGGTTCCCCCAATAGGCTCAGAAGCGACTTGAACAAAACTGTATGTTTTCCTCGTACCTTGTTCTCCTAATCTATGTTAAGGAAATGATATATTTGCCTGGAATACTGCCTTTCTTCATGATTCATGTCAATCAGTTTTTGGCCCAGGATGACTCACCTGCTGCCAATGTGACCTCAAGGCATGTCGTGGGGGAGGGGCCTGGTGCCATTCCCTGAGACAGTGCCTTTCCTTCCTTAGCTGACTGCTAGTGCCTGTAGAATATCTGGCTAGAGACCAGCAGGGCCTACACCCCGCCTCAAGTCTAAGTCAGCAGCTTTCTCTATCTCATTTATACTTTAATAACAATTGATGACACAAAAGCTCTGAGCGATCAAATCATATCAAATCTTCATTTCAGATTGAAGATGCATTCCATGGTATTGCCATCTTAAGTCTTTCCATTGTTACGGAATATCTGTCCATGTATTCAGGATAGTTTTCAGCCAGGGTGTATAATTTCCAGTGTACCAGTCTTGTCATCCTTGTTACATCCATGGCAAAGTGTTGTATACATGTTGACATTATTGAAAGTGAATTTTTTTTAATTCCTTTTCAGATTATTATCTGCTAATATATACAGAAAAAACCGTGTAATCTTTCGTTTTTATCAGTTTGGACAGCTTGATAGTTGTCTTTAATTTCTTTCCTTTCTCATACTTTAAGATTTTCCGGGCACCATACATGTACTGCCTCACCCCTAATCTCAGTCATGTGTTCAAAGGACTTCTGTCCTTTATTTGTTTACTTATTTTTTGCAACATTGAATTCGTTTTGACTATGCTGGGTCTCTGCTGTAAGATGGAAGTTGCTAGGACCTCTGGACTGCAGTCTTCCATCTCTTACTGACCTCTTGTTGACCTCTGCAGAATCCTGGTTGGCGGGAGCTTGTTAGTTCCTTGTTCCTTACCAGGACCTCCTGTGGTAAGTGTTTTTCTCTTCTCTGTTGCCTTGTAAGGGTGGATGGTCATTGGCATCCCAAAGCTAGCTAGAAGTCAATTATTTAGGCAGGCTTGTGCATAGATATGGGAGAAGGCAATGGCACCCCACTCCAGTACTCTTGCGTGGAAAATCCCATGGATGGAGGAGCCTGGTAGGCTGCAGTCCATGGGGTGGTTAAGAGTCGGACACCACTGAGCGACTTCACGTTCACTTTTCACTTTCATGCATGGGAGGAGGAAATGGCAACCCACTCCAGTGTTCTTGCCTAGAGAACCCCAGGGACTGCGGGGCCTGGTGGGCTGCCGTCTATGGGGTCGCACAGAGTCGGACACGACTGAAACGACTTAGCAGCAGCGGCGGCGGCAGCAGCAGCAGAAGCAGTGCATCGATATCAAAAGGGCTGCAAACAGTCAGGAAGGATCACATATGTCACCGTGAAACACTACTTCTCCACTTAGCCAAAGCTAACCAAAGATTTCTGTTCTAGGTCAACCTAGAAGAGATCACTTAAGAGGTAAAGAAACTTAAACTCCATTAGCAAAGGCAGTTCGACATCTCAAGAAAACTTGTGCTAGGCACAGAACTCTTTTCTGGGGGTCCACTTTCCCTACAACCTCCTTATCCCATTCTGTACCCATTCCTTTGCTTCTCCCATCCTGAAACTGCCACCTGTAAGACAGAACTACTTCGTTTTCCTTCCTCAAGTGCCATTGCATTCCACATACTTTCTTGATATAACAAGTCATACATTTCCCTTCAGCAACCAAGAACTGACTTTTATATTGGCATTCGCTATAGCCCGCCCCCCTCCCCCCACCCCCCAAGAACAGAACAAAACAAAACAAAACAATTGCTTTCTTACATTTAACATGTCAGGATGGTGCCAGACACTATTCATGGAGAGTCAAAAATCTCTTTTGTTTCTGTGTAAAAGGGAGGTCCTTTCAAGTCGTGAAAGTTTCAGAACTTTCATTTATTTGGAAATGACCTAGCTATTCAATACACTGTCGTCACAAGGATAGAAACTCGGGTAACCAAAACACCTGGAGAAACGTTTGTTAGTTCAGTTCAGTTCAGTTGCTCAGTCGTGTCTGACTCTTTGGGACCCCGTGGCCTGAAGGACGCTAGGCTTCCGTGTCCGTCACCAACTCCAGGGGCTTGCTCAAACTCATGTCCATCGAGTCAGTGATGCCATACAACCATCGTATCCTCTGTCATCCCCTTCTCCTCTGCCTTCAATCAAGACTATGAGAGGCAGATATTTTAGAGTATAATTATTGTAAAGAGTTTGTCCAAAAGCTCATATCACATTTACATTTTTTACTTTTGTTGTTGTCGTTTCCAGGTAGTTTCTTGCTGACAAGCTTGTGACAGATATAACAATAGAGCAATTTTTACCTCAAAAGAAACCTAGGCACTATGAACATGTTGTGCTTAATGTTGTTGACTCTTAGACATGTCTATAATGGAGGAGCAAAACCAAAAATACTAGATATTTAATATCGACTAGTTCCCAGTTCACGGGACTCTGACATTCATTTAGGTCAATGTTTTCTTGTATTTCCAGCAGTTTGATTTGGAAGGGCTGCCTTGTCTTGAGACCATTGAAATCAGAACACAGAACTTGAGCAATATTATCAAAAAACACAAGGCTCACACTGACACATACCTTAATCCAAACAGACAGACAAGACATCTTCCAGGTTTCCCCCTGAGATTTAAAATATTTCTTTGAGCCAGTCTTCTGGGGAGTGGGGGGATGGGGGTGGCAGTAAGGCAGGCTTGGGTAACAAGCTAATTGTTGGTCATTGCATATGCAAAGAACCAGCTTTCCGGGTTCCAAGGAAAAAAGTTTCCTTGGTAACCAACTTTGTCTGGTTCTATAGAATATCATAGCCCTCCTAGGTCAGGTCATCTTGCCTTTCTGTAGTCCTCGTTTTATCCCTAAATCATAGACAGCTTGGATTGTCTCTGTGGGGTGTTTGTATTGTCCTCATGTTTGACCTGGCAGCAGCAGCGAGGTCCGAGAGCCTCTCCTGGAACCGGGCGTGGGGACGGGGCTCACCGAGAGCCGCTGGTGAAGGTGGGCAGCGCCCCTGGAGCGCGGCAGGGGCGGGGCGAACCCGGGCGGCACAGGGCGGGTGTCGGCTCCTGGCGGGGGTAGGGGAGGGCTTCCCAGTTGTGCTCTCGGAGATGGCCACTGCGGCTGGAAACACGCCGGGAGCGCAGCCAGGGTGGGGTAAACCTGGGCTGCACAGGTCGAGATTCCGCTCGCTGTGGGTGGGGGGTCGGTCCCTGTTGTGCTCCCGAGGGTCGCCAATGTGGCTGGGAAGCCGCCGGGAGCCCAGCAGGGCCGGGGCAAAACCTGGCGGCGCGGGGCGGGGTGGCGGTCCGTTCGCAGCGGGGGTCGGCTCCTGGCGGGGGTGGGGGAGGGCTTTCCAGATGTGCTGTTGGGGGTCGCCATTGCGGCTGGGAATGCCCATTTCGTGAACTCCTGGATCCCCAAGGATCGGCATCCATCGGCCACAGCGGAGGGGTGCGGAACACAGGTAAGGGAACGGGGACTGCGTGGAGCAGGGAACCATGTATTCCGCCCTGTGTTGGCACAGTCTCAGAGCTCCCCAACCTGGCGGTCGCAGGAAGGCCTCGTCTTTGGGGTCAAGGCCTTTACCACTCCACCCCTCTGCTGAAAAACCTCATAGTCTGCGCGGTTTTCCCAAGCAGCCTAGTGTCCGCTGGAAGTCCAAGGGACAGAACCCTGAATTCTGGCCGGCTGGCCCAGCCCTGCTTCTGGCACTTTGTAGGCCAGCGGGCCCTGGAGCACCTGCTAGGATGGGAAAGGGAAGGGTACGCGAATTGCACCCTGGTGGCCACCGAGGCAGCAAAGAAGGGGGGAGGGCACCTTACTGCCCTTTAATGGCAGACAGAATCTGTGGCTGTCCTGCTGCGTGGGCCTTTTCATGTGGACCTTGTGCAATAAAAGTTTACCGGTGACCTTAGGGAACTTCCCAGTGTGCTTCTGACAGATGAGGGATGCTGTGGAGTTGGAGGGGCCTCTCAGGACTACGCTGGGTTTGGCGCAATGGAAGAGGGCCTCATCTCCAGGGAAGGCAGGAACCTCAGGCTTCCTCTCCGTTTCGGACTCCGACCGCAGGGTCCCTTCAGAGTTGGGACAGGAGAGTCAGGAATCGTCTTGTCTGAGGAAGGGAACTCCGCTTGCCTGTCGAGGTGTTCAGGGGGTCTCAGGCCCCTTGTTCAGCTGTGTGTGGAACCTGCGGGTGTTTCCGGACGATGCACGACGGTGACAGTGCCCCTTCGTGTTGTGCCTTCACCCACAGGGTTGCCTTCGAAGAGGTGTCCGGGCCTCGGGTTCTTTTCAAGAGCGGACAGGGAAATCGGGGTCTTTCGGCATGTGGGACCACCCACGGGGCTAGTCTCAAATTTCCTAGTGAGGCCGGCTACATCCTGAGGTATGCCGGGAAGGCCGGGGAGCCTTCCAGACAACGCAGGGGGATCGACTGTCCTGTCGCCATCAGGAGGGGAGAAGGGGCTCAGATGAAGTGGGGCCAGAACCCTCGGTGTTACCCTCGAGGGAACCCGGCGTGTCGAGGAACTTTTGGGGGTCGCATGAAGGCTGTCAAGGACCGTTTCGCCCTTCAGGGCGGAACAGGGGACTTCCCTTCATACGCCGTCGCGGGCAAGGGCGTCATCTTGCGAAGACGTGGGAACCACGTGGTTTTTCTCGAGTTGTGGCGGATTCTTGAGTTACGACGGGGATCTCAGGCTTCCTCTTGGGTTGGCCCTGCGAAGCCCAATCTTCCCCTCGAGTTGCGAGGGAAAGCTGGGGGTTGCGCTCGAGTCACTGCAGGGCCCAAGACACCTCATCTAGGCGTGTGTCCGGGACCTAATATTCCTCTCCAGGGAAGGCAGGGATCTCGGGGTAGCATTCCAGGTTACCCCGGGGAGTCAGGGCTCGTCTCGAGGGGAAGCCAAGGACTCCGCTCTCCCCTTGAGTCGCGACCCGGATCTCTTGGAGCCCCCTGAGCGGCCTCAAGGGAGTCCAGCCTCCTCTTCCGTTTGGAGAGAGGACCCGGGATTGCTCTCCAGGCCATGCAAGAACAGAAGGCCCTCAGCTCGCGAGGACGGGGGCGTCTCAGGGGTTTCCTCGAGCTGCGGCGCCCGTGGGGGTTTTCTCCCGAGGCACGACGAGGATCTCAGGGAGCCTCCCGTGCGGCGCCAGGGAAGTCAGATCTCCATGCGCATGGCGAGGGGGAGCGCGTCATGGCCCTCGAGTCACGGGAGGGGACTAGGGCCTGGAGACGCGTTGAAGAAGGACTCTCGAGGTCTTTCTCGGGGGGCGGGGGGAAACCCTGGGTTCCATCGACTTGTGCCAGTGACCTCAGGAAGCTTCTCAGCGTGCCTCTGAGAAGTCAGGGTCACTGTGGAGTTGGGAGGGGCCTCTCGGAACTCCACTGGGTTTGGTGCAATGGAAGAGGGCCTCATGACAAGTTGAGGCAGGAACCACAGGGTTCCTCTCCTGGCTTCGAATGCGCCGGATCTGACTCGGATCGCAGAGTCCCTGCAGAGTTGGGACAGGAGAGTCAGGCCTCGTCTTGTGTGGAGGAATGGAACTCCGCTTGACTCTCGCATTGTTCATGGGGTGACAGGCCACTTGTCGATTTGTATGTGGAACTTGCGGGTTTTTCTGGACGATGCACTGGGGTGTCACTGCCCCTTCGTGTTGTGCCTTGTTCCACAGGATTGCCTTCGAGTTGGGTTCTGCCATCGGGTTCTTATCAAGAGAGGACCAGGGAATTGGGGTCTTTTGGCATGCCGCACCACCCACGAGGCTATGTCGCGAATTTCGTCGTGAGACTGGCCTCATCTTGATGTGCACCAGGAAGGTCGGGAACGCCTTCCAGACAAAGCAGGGGAATCGAACCTCCTGTCGCGATCAAGAGGGGAGAAGAGTCTCAGATGAAGTGGTGCCGGGAACCTCGGTGTTCTCCTCAAGTGAGACTGGTATGTCGGGGAACTTTTGGGGTCGCATCAAGGGTTCCAAGTAACTTTTCGCTCTTCAATACGGAACGTGGGACTTCTCTTGAGACGCTGTAGCGGGCAAGGGCCTCATCTTTCGATGACGGGGGAACCACGTGGTTTTTCTTGAGTTGGGGCGGGATTCTCGAGTTACAACCGGGAATTCAGGCTTCCTCTTCAACTGGCCCAGGGAAGTCCAGTTTTCATTCGAATTGTGAGTTAGAATGGGGATTGCTCTCGAGACACTGCAGGGCCAAATAGACCTCATCTAGGCTTGTGTCCAGGACCTAATGTTCCTCTGCTGGGGCGAAATCGATCTCAGCATTGCATTCTCGACTCACCCGGGGAGTCAGGCCTCGTCTCGAGGGGAAGCCAAGGACACCGCTCTCCTGTCAAGTCGCGACGGGTATATCTTGGAGCTCACTGTGTGGCCTAAAATGAGTCAAGCCTCCTGTGGAGTTTGGAGAGAGGACTCAGGATTGCTCTCCAGGCCATACAGCAAAAGAAGGCCCTCATCTCGTGAGGACTGGGGCGTCTCGTGGGTATTCTCGAGCTGCGGCTCCAGTGTGGTGTTGCTCACGAGGTATAATGGGGAGCTCAGGGAGCCTCTCCTGTGGCGCCAGGGAAGTCAGGTTTCTATGCGCGTGGCTAGGGGGAGCGCGTCATTGCTCTCGAGTCATGGTAGGGGAATCGCACCTCAAGACGCGTTGAAGAAGGACTCTCGAGGTCTTTTACGGGTTGGGGCAGGAAACCCTTGGTTCCCTCGACTTGTGCCGGTGATCTCAGGAAGGTCTAAGGGTGCCTCTGAGATGTCAGGGATACTGTGCAGTTGGGAGGGGTCTCTCGGGACTCCACTGGGTTTGGTGCAATGGAAGAGGGCCTCATCTCGAGTGGAGGCAGGAAACTCATGTTTCCTCTCCTGACTTCCCCTGGGCCAGATCTGACTCGGATCGCAGTTTCGCTGCAGAGTTCGAACAGGAGAGTCAGGCCTCGTCTTGTGTGGAGGAATGGAACTCTGCTTGCCTCTCCAGTTGTTCACGGGGTGACAGGTCACTTCTCGAGCTGTCTGTGGTACCTGCGGGTTTCTCCGGACGATACCCGGGGGTGTCAGTGCCCCTAAGTGTTGTGCCTTCATCAAAAGGGTTATCTTCAAAGAGGTGTCCGGGCATCAGGATCTTATCAAGAGCGGACCGGGAAATCGGGGTCTTTCGGCATGTGTCACCATCCACGTGGCTATGTCTCGAATATCCTCGTGAGACCGGCCTCATCCTGAGATGCACCGGGAAAGGTGGGAACCCCTTCAAGACAAAACAGGGGAATCGACCCTCCTGTCGCGATCAGGAGGGGAGAAGGGGCCCAGATGTAGTGGTGCCGGGAACCTCGGTGTTCTCCTCGAGTCAGACTGGTGTGTCGAGGAACATTTGAGGGCGCATCAAGGGTGCCAATACCGTTTCGCACTTCAAGACGGAACGTGGGGCTTCTCTTGAGACGCTGTAGGGGGCAAGGGCCTCATCTTGGGATGACGGGGGAACCACGTGGCGTTTCTCGAGTTGTGGCGGGATTCTCGAGTTTCGACGGGGAATACAGTCTTCCTCATGTGTTGGGCCAGGGAAGTCCTATCTTCCATTCGAGTTTAAAGGGAGAGCTGGGGATTGCTCTCGAGTCACTGCAGGGCAAAATAGACCTCATCTAGGCTTGTGTCCAGGACTTAATGCTCGTCCCTAGGGGCGACAGGGATCTCGGGCTTGCATACCAGACTCACCCGGGGAATCAGGCCTCGTCTCGAGGGGAAGCAAAGAACTCCGCTGTCCTTTTGAGTCGCGATGGGTATCTCTTGGAGCCCACTGTGTGCCCTAAAGGGAGTCAAGCCTCCTGTGGTGTTTGGATAGAGGACTCGGGATTCCTCTCCAGGCCATGCAGGAAAAGAAGGCCCTCATCTCGCGATGATGGCGGCGTCTCGTGGGTTTTCTAGACTGCTGCGCTAGTGCCGGGTTTCTGACGAGGTACGAGAGGGAGCTCAGGGAGCCTCTCGTGTGGCGCCAGGGAAGTCAGGTCCCCATGAGATGGCTAGGGGGAGCTCGTCATTGCTCTCGAGTCATGGTAGGGTAATCGGGCCTCAAGACGGGTTGAAGAAGGACTCTCGAGGTCTTTCTCGGATCACTGCATAAAACCCAGGGTTCCCTTGACTTGTGCCTGCGACCTCAGGGAGCTTCTCAGAGTGCCTCTGAGAAGTCAGGGATACTGTGCAGTTTGGAGGGGCCTCTCGAGACTCCTCTGCATTTGGTGGAATGTAAGAGGGACTCATCTCGAGTTGAAGCAGGAATCTCAGTGTTCCTCTCCATTTCTAACTCAGATCGCAAGGTCCCTGCATGTTGGTACAGGAGAGTCAGGCCTCGTCTTTTCTGGAGGATGGGACTCCTCTTGCCTCTCGAGTTGTTCTCGAGGTGACAGGCCACTTGTCGAGCTGTGTGTGTAACCTGCCCGTTTTTCCGGATGATGCACAGGTGTGTTAGTGCCCCTTCGTGTTGTACCTTCATACTCAAGGCTGCCTTCCAAGAGGTGTCCGAGCATCGGATTCTTATCAAGAGCGGACCGGGAAATTGGAGTCTTTCAGCAAGTGGCACCACCCACAAAGCTACGTATCGAATTTCCCCATGAGACCGGCCTCATCCTGAGTTCTGCAGGGAAGGTCGGGCCCCCTTGCAGACAAAGCAGGGGAATCGACCCACGGGTCACGATCAGGAGGGGAGAAGGGGCTTAAATGAAGTGGTGCCGGGAACCTCGGTGTTCCCCTTGAGTGAGACCAGCGTGTTGGGGGACTTTTGGGGTCGCATCAAGGGTGCCAAGTACCGTTTCGCATTTCAAGACGGAACCTGGGACATCTTTTGAAACGCTGTAGCGGGCAAGGGCCTCATCTTGCGATGACGGGAGAACCACGTGGTTTTGCTCGAGTTGCGGCGGGATTCTCGAGTTATGACCGGGAATTTAGGCTTCCTCTTGATGGCCTTGAAATCCAATCTTCCATTCGGGTTGCGAGGGGGAGCTGGGGATTGCGCTAGAGTCACTGCAGGGCAAAAGAGACCTAATCTAGGCTTGTGTCCAGGATCTAACGTTGCTCTCCAGGGGCGACAGGGATCTCGGGTTTGCATTCCAGACTCATCCGGGGAGTCAGTTCTCACCTCGAGGGTAAGTAAAGAATTCCGTTCTCATCTCGAGTCGCGATGGGTATCTCTTGGAGCCCACTGTGTGTACTAAAGGGAGTCAAGCCTCCTGTGGAGTTTGGAGAGAGGACTCGGGATTGGACTCCAGGCCATGCAGGAAAAGAAGGCCCTCATCTCGAGATGACGGTGGCGTCTCGTGGGATTTCTCGAGCTGCGGCGCCAGTGTGGGGTGTCTCATGAAGTACCACGGGGATCTCAGGGAGCCTCTTGTATGGCGCCAGGAAAATCCAGTATTCCATTCGAGTTGCAAGTTAGAACTGGGGATTGCTCTCCAGTCACTGCAGGGCAAAATAGACCTCATCTACGCTTGTGTCCAGGACCTAGTGTTCCACTACTGGGCCAACAGGGATCTCAGGGTTGCATTCTCGACTCACCCGGAGAGTCAGACCTCGTCTTGAGGGGAAAAAAAGGACTCCGCTCTCCTGTCGAGTCGCGACGGGTATCTCTTGGAGCCCACTGCGTGGCGTAAAGGGAGTGAAGCCTCCTATGGAGTTTGGAGATGACTCGGGATTGTTTTCCTGGCCATGCAGGAAAAAAGGCCCTCATCTCGCGATGATGGGGGCATCTCGTGGGTTTTCTCCAGCTGCGGCGCCAGTATCAGATTTCTCACGAGGTACAACGGGGAGCTCAGAGAGCCTCTCGTGTGGTGCTAGGGACGTCAGGTCTCCGTGCGTGTGGTGAAGGGGAGTGCGTGATTGCTCTCGAGTCATAGTAGGCGAATCGGGCCTCAAGACACATTGAAGAAGGACTCTTGAGGTCTTTCTCGGGTTGCGGCAGGGAACCCTGGGTTCCCTTGATTTGTGTCGGTGACCTCAGGCAACTTCTAAGGGTGCCTCTGAGAAGTCAGGGACACTGTGGATTTGGGAGGGGCCTTTCGTTACTCAACTGGGTTTGGTGCAATCGAAGAGGGCCTCATCTCGAATGGAGGCAGGAACCTCAGGGGTCCTCTCCATATCTGACTCGGGTCGCAGGGTACCTGCAGAGTATGGACAAGAGAGTCACGCCTCGTCTTCCGTGGAGGAATGGATTTCCCCTTGCCTTTCGAGTTGTTCACGGAGTGACAGGCCACTTGTTGAGCTGAGTGTGGAACCTGCGGGTTTTTCCGGACGATGCACGGGGGTGTCAGTGCCCCTTCGTGTTGTGCCTTCATCCACAGGGTTGCCTTCAAAGAGGTTTCCGGGCATCGGGTTCTTTTCAAGAGCGTACCGGAAAATTGGGGTCTTTCAGCATGTGGTACCACCCATGAGGCTACGTCTCGAATTTCCTCGGGAGACCGGCCTCATCCTGAGGTGCGCCGGGAAGGTCGGGAACCCCTTGCAGACAAAGCAGGGGAATCGACCCACCGCTCGCGATCAGAAGGGGAGAAGGGGCTCAGATGAAGTGGTGCCGGGAACCTCGGTGGTCCCCTCGAGTGAGACCGGTATGTCACGGCACTTTTGAGGTCGCATCAAGGGTGCCAAGTACAGTTTCGCACTTCAAGATGGAACGTGGGAATTCTCTGGAGATGCTGTAGCGGGCAAGGGCCTCATATTGCGATGACGAGGGAAACACGTGGTTTTTCTCGAGTTGAGGCGGGATTCTCGAGTTACAACGGGGAATTCAGGCTTCCTCTTGTGTTGGCCCAGGAAGTCCAATCTTCCATTCAACTTGTCAGAGAGAGCTGGGGGTTGCTCTCGAGTCACTTCAGGGCAAAGAGTCCTCATCTAGGCTTGGGTCCAGGACGTAATGTTCCTCTCCAGGGGCGACAGGGATATCGGGGTCGCATTCCAGTCTCACCCGGTGGGTCACACCTCGTCTCGAGTGGAAGCAAAGGACTCCACTATCCTCTCGAGTCGGGACGCGTAACTCTTGGAGCCCAATGAGTGGCCTAAAGGGAGTCAAGCGTCCTGTGTAGCTTGGACAGAAGGTTCACGCTTGATCTGCATACCATGCAGTTAAAGATGGCCCTCCTCTCGTGATGACGGGGGCGTCTCATGGGTTTTCTCGAGCTGCGGCGCCAGTGTGGGGTTTCTCACGAGATATGATGGGGAGTTCAGGGAGCCTCTCGTGCGGCGCCAGAGAAGCCTGACTCCATGCGTGTGGCCAGGCAGATCGCGTCATTGCTCTCGAGTCATGGGAGGGACTAGGACCTCAAGAGGCATTTAAGAAGGACTCTCAAGGTCTTTCTTGGGTTGGGGCGGGAAACACTCGTTTCCATCGACCTCTAAGGGGACCTTAGGGAACTTCCCAGGTGCCTCTGAGAGGTGAGGGATACTGAGGAGTTAGAGGGGCCTCTCGGGACTCCACTAGGTTTGACGAAATGAAAGAGGGCCTCATCTCGATTGGAGGCAGGAACCTCAGGCTTCCTCTCCATTTCTGACTCCGACCGCAGGATCCCTGCAGAGTTGGGACAGGAGAGTCAGGCCTCGTCTTGTCTGAGTAACGGAACTCTGCTTGCCTCTTGAGTCGTTCAGGGGGTCTCAGGGCCCTTGACAAGCTGTGTGTGGAACCTGCGGGTGTTTCCAGAAGATGCATGGGGGTGTCAGTGCCCCTTCGTTTGGTGCCTTCCCCCACAGGGTTTCCTTCAAAGAGGTGTCCGGGCATCGGTTTCATTTCAAGAGCGGACCGGGAAATCGGGGTCATTCGGCATGTGGCACCACCCACGTGGCTCATCTCGAATTTCCTCGTGAGACCAGCATCATCCTGAGGTGCGCCGGGAAGGCCGGGAACACCTTCCACACAAAGTAGGGGAATCGATTCTCCTGTCGCGATCAGGAGGGGAGATGGGGCTCAGATGAAGTGGTGCCGGGACCCTCGGTGTTCCACTCGAGGGAACCCGGCGTTTCAGGGAACTTTAGGGGTCGCATCAAGGGAGCCAAGTACCGTTTCCCACTTCAGGACGGAACATGGGACTTCCCTGGAGACGCTGTAGCGGGCAAGGGCCTCATCCTGTGAAGACGTTGGAACCACGTCGTTTTTCTCGAGTTGCATTGGGATTCTCAAAAACGACAGGAATTTCAGGCTTCCTCTTGGGTTGGCCCTGGGAAGCCCAATCTTCAATTCGAGTTGCGATGGAAAGCTGGGGGTTCTGCTCGAGTCACTACAGGGCCAAAGAGACCTCATCGAGGCGTGTGTCCAGGACCTAATATTCCTCTCAAGGGAAGACAGGGATCACGGGTTTCCATTCCAGACTCCCCCGGGGGGTCAGGACTCACCTGGAGGGGAAGCAAAGACTCCGCTTTCCTCTCAAGTCGCGACACGGATCTCTTGGAGCCCACTGAGTGGACTCAAGGGTGTCGAGCCTCCTCTTCAGTTTGGAGAGAGGACTCGGGATTGCTCTCCAGGCCAGGCAAGAAAAGAAGGCCCTCATCTCGCGATGACGGGGGCGTCTCATGGGTTTCCTCAGGCTGCTGCGCCCATGGGGGTTTTCTCACGAGGCACGATGAGGACCTCAGGGAGCCTCTCGTGCGGCGCCAGGCAAGTCAGGTCTCCATGCGCATGGCGAGGGGGAGCTGGTCATCACTCTCGAGTCATGGGAAACGGCTAGGTCCTCAAGAGGCGTTGAAGAAGGACTCTCGAGGTCTTTCTCGGGTTGCGGCGGGAAACCCTCGTTTCCCTCGACTTCTGCAGGGGACCTTAGGGAACTTCCCACGGTGCCTCTGAGAGGTGAGGGATGCTGTGTAGTTGGCAGGGCCTCTCGGGACTCTGCTGGGTTCGGCGCAATGGAAGAGGGCCTCATCTCGAGGGGAGGCAGGAACCTCAGGCTTGCTCTCCGATTCTGACTCCGACTGCACAGTCCCTGCAGTGTTGGGACAGGAGAGTCATGCCTCGTCTTGTCTGAGGAATGGAATTCTGGTTGCCTCTCGAGTTGTTCCGGGAGTCTCAGGCCCCTTGTCGAGCTGTGTGTAGACCCTGCGGGTTTTTCCGGATGATGCACGGGGGTGTCAGTGCCCCTTCGTGTTGTGCCTTCACCCACAGGGTTGCCTTCAAAGAGGTGTCCAGCATCAGGTTCATTTCAAGAGCGGACCGGGAAATCGGGGTCATTCGGCATGTGGCACCACCCACGTGGCTCATCTCGAATTTCCTCGTGAGACCAGCATCATCCTGAGGTGCGGCGGGAAGGCCGGGAACACCTTCCACACAAAGTAGGGGAATCGATTCTCCTGTCGCGATCAGGAGGGGAGATGGGGCTCAGATGAAGTGGGGCCGGGACCCTCGGTGTTCCCCTCGAGGGAACCCAGCGTATCGGGGAACTATTGCGGTCGCATCAAGGGTGTCAAATACCGTGTCGCCCTTCAGGGCGGAACATGGGACTTCCCTGGAGACACCGGGAACTTCGGTGTTCCCCTGGAGTGAGACCGGTATGTTGGGGAACTTTGGGGTCACATCAAGTGTGCCAAGTAGCATTTCGAACTTTAAGATGGAACGTGGGACTTCTCTTGAGACTCTAGCTGGCAAGGGCCTCATATTGCGATGAAGGGGGAACCACATGGTTTATAAGACTTGAGGCTGAATTCTCGAATTACGATGGGAAATTCAGACTTCCTCTTGTGTTGACTGTGGGAAGACCAATCTTCCATTCAAATTGTGAGGGAGAGATGGAGGTTGCTCGAGTCACTGTAGGGCAAAATAGACCTCATCTAGGCTTGTGTCTAGGACATAATGTTCCACTCCAGGGGTGACATGGATCTCGGGGTTGCATTCCAAACTCACCCGGGGAGTCAGGCCTCGTCTCCAGGGAAGCAAAGGACTCCGCTCTCCTCTCGAGTCGCACCGGGTATTTCTTGGACCCAACTGAGTGGCCTAAAGGGAGTCAATACTCCAGTGAAGTTTGGAGAGAGGACCAGGAATTGCTCTCCAGGTCAGGCAGGAAAAGAAGGCCCCCATCTCTCCTTGACGGGGGCATCTTGTGGTTTTTCTCGAACTGCGGCGCCAGTGTGGGTTTTCTCACGAGGTGCGATGGGGTACTCAGGGAGCCTCTTGTGTGGTACTAGGGAAGTCAGTTTTCCTGTTTGTGGCGAGGGGAGCGCGTCCTTGCTCTGGAGTCATGGTAGGGGAATCGGGCATCAAGAGACGTTGAAAAAGGACTCTCCAAGTCTTTCTCGGGTTACTTCAGGAAACTCTGGGTTCCCTCGACTTGTGCCAGTGACCTCAGGTAGCTTCTCACGGAGCCTCTGAGAATTCAGGGATACTGTGGTGTTGGGAGGGGCCTCTCGGGACACCACTGAGTTTGGTTCAATGGAAGAGGGCCTCTTCTCTAGTTGAGGCAGGAACCTCAGGGTTCCTCTCCATTTCTGACTCCAATTGCAGGGTCCCTGAAGAGTTGGGACAGGAGAGTAAGGCCTCGTCTTGTGTGAAGGAATGCAACTTCACTTGCCTCTCGAGTTGTTCACGAGGTGACAGTCCACATTTGGAGCTGTGAGTGGAATCTGCGGGTTTTTCCAGACGATGCATGGGGATGTCAGTGTCCCTTCGTGTTGTGCCTTCATCCACAGGGTTGCCTTCGAAGAGATGTCCGGGCGTCAGGTTCTTATCTAGAGTGGACCGGGAATTCGGGATCTTTCAGCATATGGCACCAACCATGAGGCTACTTTTCGAATTTCCTCATGAGACCGGCCTCATCCGGAGGTTCGCGGGGAACGTCGGGAACCCCTTGCAGACAAAACATGGGAATCGACCCTTCTGTCGCGATCAGGAGGGGTGAAGGGGCTCACAGGAAGTGGTGCCGTGAACTTTGGTGTTTCCCTCGAGTGAGACCGGTATGTCAGGGAACTTTGGGGGTCGCATCAAGGGTGCCAAGTACCGTTTTGTACTTCAGGATGGAACGTGGGACTTCTCTTGATACGCTGTAGCGGCCAAGGGCCTCATCTTGCGATGACGGGGGAGCCACGTGGTTTTTCTCGAGTTGCGGCGGGATTCTCGAGTTACGACGGGGATTTCAGGCTTCCTCTTGTGTTGGGCCAGGGAAGTCCAATCATCCATTCGAGTTGCGAGGGAGAGCTGGGGGTTGCGCTCGAGTCACTGCAGGGCAAAGGAGACCTCATCTAGGCTTGTGTCCAGGACCTAATGTTCCTCTCCAAGGGCCACAGGGATCTCAGGTTTGCATTCCAGACTCACCCAGGGAGTCAGGCCTCATGTCGAAGGGAAGCAAAGGACTCCGCTCTCCTTTTGAGTCGCGACGGGCACCTCTTGGAGCCCACTTTGTGGCCTAAAGGGAGTCAAGCCTCCTGTGAAGTTTGGAGAGAGGACTTGGGACTGCTCTCCAGGCCATGCAGGAAAAGATGGCCCTCATCTCGCGATGACGGAGGGATCTTGTGGGTTTTCTCGAGCTGCGGCGCCAGTGTGGGGTTTCTCACGAGGTATGACGGGGAGCTCAGGGAGCCTCTCATGTGGCCCCAGGGAAGTCAGGTGTCCATGCGCATGGCGAGGGGGAGCGTGTCATTGCTCTCGAGCTATGGTAGGGGAATCTGACCTCAAGACACATTGAAGAAGGACTCTCGAGGTCTTTCTTCGGTTGTGGCAGGAAACCCTTATTTCCCTCGACTTTTGCCGGTGGCCTCAAGGAGCTTCTCAGAATGCCTATGAGAAGTCAGGGATACTGTGGAGATGGGAGGGGACTCTCGGGACTCCACTGGGTTTGTTTTAATGGAAGAGGGCCTCATCTCGGGTTGAGGCAGGAACCTCAGGTTTCCTCTCCATTTCTGACTCAGATCGAAGCGTGCCTGCAGAGTTGGGATTGGATACTCAGGCCTCGTCTTGTCTGAGGAAGGGGACTCCGCTTTCCTCTCTCATTGTTTAAGGGGTGACAGGCCAGTTGTGGAGCTGTATGTGGATCCTGCGGGGTTTTCCGGACGATGAACAGGGTTGCCAGTGCCCCCTCGTGTAGTGCCTTCATCCACAGGGTTGCCTTAGAAGAGGTGTCCGGGCATCGGGTTCTTATCAAGAGCAAGACCGAGAAATCGGGGTCTTTTGGCACGTGGCACCAACACGAGGCTACGTCTCGAATTTCTTCGTGAGACTGGCCTCATCCTGAGGTGCGCCATGAAGGTCGGGAACCCCTTCTAGACAAAGCAGGGGGATCGACCTTCCTGCCGTGATCAGGAGCGGAGAAGGGGCTCAAATGAAGTGGTGCCAGGAACTTCGGTGTTCCCTTGGAGTGAGACCGGTATATTGGGGAACTTTTGGGGTTGCATCAAGGGTGCCAAGTAGCATCTCGAACTTTATGACGAAACATGGGACTTCTCTTGAGACTCTGTAGCGGGCAAAGGCCTTATATTGCGATGAATGGGGAACCACGTGGTTTTTAAGAGTTGCGGTGGGATTCTCGAGTTACAACGGGAAATTCAGACTTCCTCTTGTGTTGGCCCAATGAAGACCAATCTTCCATTCGAATTGCGAGGGAGAGATGGGTGTTGCTCTCGAGTCACTGTAGGGCAAAATAGACCTCATCTAGGCTTTTGTCCAGGACATAATGTTCCTCTCCAGGGACAACAGGGATCTCGGGGTTGCATTCCAGACTAACCCGTGGTAAGGCCTCTTCTCGAGGGGAAACAAAGTACTCTGCTCTCCTCTCAAGTCGCGACAGGTAGCTCTTGGAGCCCATTGAGTGGCCTAAAGGGAGTAAAGCCTCCTGTGAAGTTTGGAGAAAAGACCAGGGATTGCTCTCCAGGTCAGGCAGGAAAAGAAGTCCCCAATCTCGCGATGACGGTGGCGTCTCGTGGGTTTTCCCGAGCTGCGGCGCCAGTGTGGGGTTTCTCACGAGGTATGACGGGGAGCTCAGGGAGCCTCTCATGTGGCGCCAGGGAAGTCAGGTGTCCATGCGCATGGCGAGGGGGAGCGTGTCATTGCTCTCGAGTCATGGTAGGGGAATCCGTCCTCAAGACGCGTTGAAGAAGGACTCTTGAGGTCTTTCTCGGGTTGCGGCAGGATACCCTGTGTTCCCTCGACTTGTGCCGGTGACCTCAGGGAGTTGCTCAGGGTGCCTCTGAGAAGACACTGATACTGTGGAGTTGGGAGGGGCCTCTCGGGACTCCACTGGGTGTGGTATAATACAAGAGGGCCTCATCTCGTGTTGAGGAAGGAACCTCAGGGTTCCTCTCCATTTCAGACTCCGATCTCAGGATTCCTGCAGAGTTGGGACAGGAGAGTCAGGCCTCGTATTCTGTGGAGAAATGAAACTTAGCTTGCCTCTCGAGTTGTTCACGAGGTAACAGGTCACTTGTCGAGCTGTATGTGGAACCTGCAGAATTTTCCAAAAGATGCACGGGTGTTCAGGGTCCCTCCTTGTTGTGCCTTCATCCTACGGGATGCATTCCAAGACGTGTACGGGCATCGGGTTCTTATTAATAGCTGACCGGGAAATGGGGTCTTTCCGCATGTGGCACCACCCACGAGGCTACATCTCCAATTTCCTCGTGAGACAGGCCTCATCCTGATGTGCGCTGGGAAGATCGGTAACCCCTTCCACACAAAGCAGGAGAAAAGACACTCCTGTTGCAATCAGGAGGGGAGAAGGGGCTCAAATGATGTGGTGCGGGGAACATGGGTGTTACCCTCGAGTGAGGCCTGTATGTTGGGGAACTTTGGGGGTGCCATCATGGGTGCCAAGTACCGTTTTGCACTTCAGTAGGAACGTGGGACTTCTTTTGAGACGCTGTGGCGGGCAAGGGCCTCATGCTGCGAAGACGATGGAACCACGTGGTTTTTCTCGAGTTGCGGCGGGATTCTCGAGTTACGACGTGGATTTCAGGCTTCCTCTTGTGTTGGCCCTGGAAGCCCAAACTTCCCTTCGAGTTGCGAGGGAAAGCTGGATGTTGTGCTCGAACCACTGCAAGGCCAAAGAGACCTCATCTAGGCGTGTGTCCAGGACCTAATAGTCCTCTCAAGGGAAGACAAGGATCTCGGGATTGCACTCCAGACTCCCCCGGGGAGTCAGGCCTCGCCTCGAGGGGAAGCAAAGGACTGCGCTATCCTCTAGAGCCCCGACGCGGATCTCTTGGAGCCCACTGAGTCGCCTCAAGAGAATCCATCCTACTCTTCAGTTTGGAGAGAGGACTCGGGATTGCTCTCCAGGCCAGGCAGGAAAAGAAGGCCCTCAGCTCGCGAGGACGGGGGCGTCTAGGGGGTTTCCTCGAGCTGCGGCGCCCATGGGGGTTTTCTCCCGAGGCACGACGAGGATCTCAGGGAGCCTCTCGTGCGGCGCCAGGGAAGCCAGGTCTGCATGCGCGAGGCGAGGGGGAGCGCATCATTGCTCTCTAGTCCAGAGAGGGCACAAGGGCCTCAAGACACTTTGAAGAAGGACTATCGAGGTCTTTCTCGAGTGGCGGCGGGAAACCCTTATTTCCCACGACTTCTGCCGGGGACCTGAGGGAACTTCCCAGGGTGCCTCTGAGAGGTGAGGGATCCTGTGGAGTTAGCGGGGTCTCTCGGGACTCCACTGGGGTTGGCGCAATGGAAGAGGGCCTCATCTCGAGGGGAGGCAGGAACATCAGGCTTCCTCTCTGTTTCTGACTCAGACCCTCCGATCTCAGGGTCCCTGCAGAGTTGGGACAGGAGAGTCAGGCCTCGTCTTGTCTGAGGAAGGGAACCCCGCTTGCCTCACGAGTTGTTCAGGGGGTCTCAGGCCCCTCGTCGAGCTGAGTGCGGAACCCGCGGGTCTTTGCGGACGATGCACGGGGGTGGCAGTGCCCCTTCGTGTTGTGCCTTTACCCACAGGGTTGCCTTCGAAGAGGGGTCCGCGCCTCGGGTCCTTCTAAAGAGCGGACCGGGGAATCGGGGTCGTTCGGCATGTGGCGCCACCCACGTGGCTCGGTTCGAATTTCCTCGTGAGACCGGCCTCCTCCTGAAGTGCGCGGGGAAGGCCAGGAACCCCTTCAAGACCACCCAGGGCAATCGACTCTCCTGTCGCGATCAGGAGGGGAGAAGGGGCTCAGAGGAAGCGGTGCCGGGACCCTCGGTGTTCCCCTCGAGGGAACCCGGCGTGTCGGGGATCTTTTGGGGGTCGCATGAAGGCTGTCAGGGACCATTTCGCCCTTCAGGGTGGAACAGGGGACTTCCCTTGAGACGCCATCGCGGGCAAGGGACTCATCTTCCGAATAGGTGGGAACAACGTGGTGTTTTCTCGAGTTGCGGCGGGATTCTCGAGTTACGACGGGGATCTCAGGCTTCCTCTTGGGTTGGCCCTGGGAAGCCCAATCTTCCCCTCGGGTTGCGAGGGAAAGCTGGGGGTTGCGCTCGAGTCACTGCAGGGCCGAAGAGACCTCACCTAGGCGTGTGTCCGGGACCTAATATTCCTCTCCAGGGAAGGCAGGGATCTCGGGGTTGCATTCCAGGCTCCCCCGGGGAGTCAGGCCTCGTCTCGAGGGGAAGCCAAGGACTCCGCTCTCCTCTCGAGTCGCGACGCGGGTCTCTTGGAGCCCCCTGAGCGGCATCAAGGGAGTCCAGCCTCCTCTTCCGTTTGGAGAGAGGACCCGGGATTGCTCTCCAGGCCATGCAGGAAAAGAAGGCCCTCAGCTCGCGAGGACGGGGGCGTCTCAGGGGTTTCCTCGAGCTGCGGGGCCCATGGGGGTTTTCTCCCAAGGCACGAAGAGGATCTCAGGGAGCCCCTCGTGCGGCGCCAGGGAAGTCAGGTCTCCATGCGTGTGGCGAGGGGGAGCGCGTCCTGGCTCTCGAGTCACGGGAGGGGACTAGGGCCTCGAGACGCGTTGAAGAAGGACTCTCGAGGTCTTTCTCGGGGGGCGGCGGGAAACCCTCGTTTCCCTCGCCTTCTGCCGGGGACCTTAGGGAACTTTCCAGGGTGCCTCTGAGAGGCGAGGGATCCTGTGGAGGTGGCGGGGCCCCTCGGGACTCCGCTGGGTCTGGCGCAACGGAAGAGGGCCTCACCTCGAGGGGAGGCAGGAACCTCAGGCTTCCTCTCCGTTTCGGACTCCGACCGCAGGGTCCCTCCAGAGTTGGGACAGGAGAGTCAGGCCTCGTCTTGTCTGAGGAAGGGAACCCCGCTGGCCTCTCGAGTTGCTCAGGGGTCTCAGGCCCCTCGTCGAGCTGTGTGTGGAACCCGCGGGTCTTTGCGGACGATGCCCGGGGGTGGCAGTGCCCCTTCGTGTTGTGCCTTCACCCACAGGGTTGCCTTCAAAGAGGGGTCCGGGCCTCGGGTCCGTCTCAAGAGCGGACCGGGGAATCGGGGGCGTTCGGCATGTGGCCCCACCCACGAGGCTCGTCTCGAATTTCCTCGTGAGACCGGCCTCATCCTGAGGTGCGCCGGGAAGGCCGGGAACCCCTTCCAGACCACGCAGGGGAATCGCCTCTCCTGTCGCGATCAGGAGGGGAGAAGGCGCTCAGAGGAAGCACTGCCGGGACACTCGGTGATCCCCTCGGGGGACCCCGCCGTGTCGGGGGACTTTTGGTGGTCGCAGGAAGGCTGTCAGGGACCGTTTCGCCCTTCAGGGGGGAACAGTGGACATCCCTTGAGACGCCGTGGCGGGCAAGGGCCTCATCTTGCCGAGAGGTGGGAACCACGTGGTTTGTCTCGAGTTGCGGCGGGATTCTCGAGTTACGACGGGGATCTCAGCCTTCCCCTTGGGTTGGCCCTGGGAAGCCCAATCTTCCCCTCGGGTTGCGAGGGAAAGCTGGGGGTTGCGCTCGAGTCACTGCAGGGCCGAAGAGACCTCACCTAGGCGTGTGTCCGGGACCTAATATTCCTCTCCAGGGAAGGCAGGGATCTCGGGGTTGCATTCCAGGCTCCCCCGGGGAGTCAGGCCTCGTCTCGAGGGGAAGCCAAGGACTCCGCTCTCCTCTCGAGTCGCGACGCGGGTCTCTTGGAGCCCCCTGAGCGGCCTCAATGGAGTCCAGCCTCCTCTTCCGTTTGGAGAGAGGACCCGGGATTGCTCTCCAGGCCATGCAGGAAATGAAGGCCCTCAGCTCGCGAGGACGGGGGCGTCTCAGGGGTTTCCTCGAGCTGCGGCGCCCGTGGGAGTTTTCCCCCGAGGCACGACGAGGATCTCAGGGAGCCTCTCGTGCGGCGCCAGGGAAGTCAGGTCTCCATGCGCGTGGCGAGGGGGAGCGCGTCCTGGCTCTCGAGTCACGGGAGGGGACTAGGGCCTCAAGACGCGTTGAAGAAGGACTCTCGAGGTCTTTCTCGGGGGGCGGCGGGAAACCCTCGTGTCCCTCGCCTTCTGCCGGGGACCTTAAGGAACTTCCCAGGGTGCCTCTGAGAGGCGAGGGATCCTGTGGAGGTGGCGGGGCCCCTCGGGTCTCCGCTGGGTCTGGCGCAACGGAAGAGGGCCTCACCTCGAGGGGAGGCAGGAACCTCAGGCTTCCTCTCCGTTTCGGACTCCGACCGCAGGGTCACTGCAGAGTTGGGACAGGAGAGTCAGGCCTCGTCTTGTCTGAGGAAGGGAACCCCGCTGGCCTCTCGAGTTGCTCAGGGGGTCTCAGGCCTCTCGTCGAGCTGTGTGTGGAACCCGCGGGTCTTTGCGGACGATGCCCGGGGGTGGCAGTGCCCCTTCGTGTTGTGCCTTCACCCACAGGGTTGCCTTCGAAGAGGGGTCCGGGCCTCGGGTCCTTCTCAAGAGCGGACCGGGGAATCGGGGGCATTCGGCATGTGGCCCCACCCACGTGGCTCGTCTCGAATTTCCTCGTGAGACCGGCTTCATCCTGAGGTGCGCCGGGAAGGCCGGGAACCCCTTCCAGGCCACGCAGGGGAATCGCCTCTCCTGTCGCGATCAGGAGGGGAGAAGGGGCTCAGAGGAAGCGGCGCCGGGACCCTCGGTGTTCCCCTCGGGGGACCCCGGGGTGTCGGGGGACTTTTGGAGGTCGCAGGAAGGCTGTCAGGGACCGTTTCGCCCTTCAGGACGGAACAGGGGACTTCCCTTGAGACGCCGTCGCGGGCAAGGGCCTCATCTTGCCAAGAGGTGGGAAGCACGTGGTTTTTCTCGAATTGCGGCGGCATTCTCGAGTTACGACGGGGATCTCAGCCTTCCCCTTGGGTTGGCCCTGGGAAGCCCAATCTTCCCCTCGGGTTGCGAGGGAAAGCTGGGGGTTGCGCTCGAGTCACTGCAGGGCCGAAGAGACCTCACCTAGGCGTGTGTCCGGGACCTAATATTCCTCTCCAGGGAAGGCAGGGATCTCGGGGTTGCATTCCAGGCTCCCCCGGGGAGTCAGGCCTCGTCTCGAGGGGAAGCCAAGGACTCCGCTCTCCTCTCGAGTCGCGACGTGGTTCTCTTTGAGCCCCCTGAGCGGCCTCAAGGGAGTCCAGCCTCCTCTTCCGTTTGGAGAGAGGACCCGGGATTGCTCTCCAGGCCATGCAGGAAAAGAAGGCCCTCAGCTCGCGAGGACGGGGGCGTCTCCGGGGTTTCCTCGAGCTGCAGGGCCCGTGGGGGTTTTCTCCCGAGGCACGACGAGGATCTCAGGGAGCCTCTCGTGTGGCGCCAGGGAAGTCAGGTCTCCATGGGCATGGCGAGGGGGAGCGTGTCCTGGCTCTCGAGTCACGGGAGGGGACTAGGGCCCCGAGACGCGTTGAAGAAGGACTCTCGAGGTCTTTCTCAGGGGGCGGCGAGAAACCCTCGTTTCCCTCGCCTTCTGCCGGGGACCTTAGTGAACTTGCCAGGGTCCCTCTGAGATGCTAGGGATCCTGTGGAGGTGGCGGGGCCCCTCGGGACTCCGCTGGGTCTGGCGCAACGGAAGAGGGCCTCTCCTCGAGGGGAGGCAGGAACGTCAGGCTTCCTCTCCGTTTCGGACTCCGACCGCAGGGTCCCTACAGAGTTGGGAAAGGAGAGTCAGGCCTCGTCTTGTCTGAGGAAGGGAACCCCGCTGGCCTCTCGAGTTGCTCAGGGGGTCTCAGGCCCCTCGTCGAGCTGTGTGTGGAACCCGCGGGTCTTTGGGGACGATGCACGGGGGTGGCAGTGCCCCTTCGTGTTGTGCCTTCACCCACAGGGTTGCCTTCGAAGAGGGGTCCGGGCCTCGGGTCCTTCTCAAGAGCGGACCGGGGAATCGTGGTCGTTCGGCGTGTGGCACCACCCACGTGGCTCATTTCAAATGTCCTCGTGAGACCGGCCTCCTCCTGAGGTGCGCCAGGAAGGCTGGGAACCCCTTCCAGACCACGCAGGGGAATCGACTCTCCTGTCGCGCTCAGGAGGGGAGAAGGGGCTCAGATGAAGCGGTGCCAAGACCCTCGGTGTTCCCCTCGAGGGAACCAGGCGTGTCGGGGAACTTTTGGTGTCACATGAAGGCTGTCAGGTCCCGTTTCGCCCTTCATGGCGGAACAGGGGACTTCCCTTCAGACGCCTTCACGGGCAAGGGCATCATCTTGCGAATAGGTGGGAACCACGTGGTTTTTCTCGAGTTGCGGCGGGATTCTCGTGTTACGACGGGGGATTACAGGCTTCCTCTTGTGTCGGCCCTGGGTAGCCCAATCTTCTATTCTAGTGGCGAGCGAAAGCTGGGGGTTGCGCTCTAGTCACTGCAGGGCCAAAGAGACCTCATCTAGGCCTGTGTCCAGGACCTAATGCTCCTCTCCAGGGAAGACAAGGATCTCGAAGTTGCATCCCATGCTCCCCCGGGGAGTCAGGCCTCGCCTCGAGGGGAAGCCAAGGACTCCGCTCTCCTCCCGAGTCGCGACGCGGATATCTTGGTGCCCCCTGAGTGGCCTCAAGGGAGTCCAGCCTCCTCTTCACTTTTGAGAGAGGACTCGTGATTACTCTCCAGGCCAGGCAGGAAAAGAAGTCCCTCACCTCGCGAGGAGGGGGGCATCTCAGGGGTTTCCTCGAGCTGCGGCACCCGTGGGGGTTTTCTCCCGAGGCACGACGAGGATCTCAGGGAGCCTCTCGTGCGGTTCCAGGGAAGTCATGTCTCCATGCATGTGGCGAGAAGGAGCGCGTCATTGTTCTCGAGTCATGAGAGGGGACTAGGGCCTCAAGACGCGTTGAAGAAGGACTCTCGATGTCTTTCTCGGGTTGCAGCGGGAAACCCTCGTTTCCCCCGAATTCTGCCGGGGACCTGAGGAAACTTCCCAGGGTGCCTCTGAGAGGTGAGGGACGCTGTGGATTTGGCGGGGCCTCTCGGGACTCCACTGGGTTTGTCGCAATGGAAGAGGGCCTCATCTCGAGTGGAGGCAGGAACCTCAGGCTTCCTCTCCAATTCTGACTCTGATTGTAGTGTCCCTGAAAAGTTGGGACAGGAGAGTCAGGCTATGTCTTTTCTGAGGAATGGAACTCCGCTTGCCTCTCGAGTTCTTCATGGGGTTTCAGGCCCCTTGTCAAACTGTGTGTGGAATCTGCAGGTTTTTCCAGACGATGCATGGGGGTGTCAGTGACCCTTCGTTTTGTGTCTTCATCCACAGGGTTGCCTTCGAAGAGGTGTCCGGGCATCGTGTTCTTATGAAGAGCGGACTGGGAAATCGGGGTCGTTCAGCATTTGGCACCACCCACGTGGCTAGTCTCGAATTTCCTCATGAAACCGGCCTCATCCTGAGGTGTGCCGCGAAGGTCATGAAACCCTTCCAGACAAAGCAGGGGAATCGACCCTCCTGTGGCGATCAGAAGGGGAGAAGTGGCTCAGATGAAGTGCTGCTGGGAACCTCGGTGTTTCCCTCAAGTGAGACAGGTATGTCGGGTAACTTTTGGGGTCGCATAACGCGTTCCAAGTACCGTTTCGCTCTTCAAATTGGAACGTGGGACTTCTCTTAGGGTGCTCCAGCGGGCAAGGGCCTCATCTTGGAATGACTGGGGAACCACTTGGTTTTTCTCTAGTTGCGGTGGGATATTTGAGTTACCATAGGGAATTCATGCTTCCTCTTGTGTTGGCCCACAAAAGTCTTATCTTCCATTCGAGATTCGAGGAAGAGCTGGAGGTGCGCTCTAGTCACTGAAGGCAAAAGAGACCCCACCAAGGCTTGTGTGCAGGACCTAATGTTCATGTCAAGGGGCGACAGGAATCTCGGGGTTGCATTCCAGACTCACCCTGGAGTCAGGCCTCGTCTCGAGGGGAAGCAAAGGACTCTGCTCTCCTCTCGAGTCGGACGGGTATGTCTTGGAGCCCACTGAGTGGCTTAAAGGGAGTCAAACCTCCTCTGGTGTTTGGAGGGAGGACACGGGATTGCTCTCCAGGCAATGCAGGAAATGAAGGCCCTCATCTCCCGATGACTGGGGCGTCTCGTAGGTTTTCTGGAGCTGTGGCGCTAGTGTGGGGTTTCTCACGAAGTAAGACTGGGAGCTCAGTGAGCCTCTCATGTGGTGCCAGGGCAGTCAGGTCTCTATGCACGTGGTGAGAGGGAGCCCGTCATTGTTCTCGAGTCATGGTAGGGGAATTGGGCCTGAAGACGTGTTAAAGAAGGACTCTCGAGGTCTTTCTTGGGTTGCAGCAGGAAACCCTGGGTTCCATCGACTTGTGCCAGTGACCTCAGGAAGCTTCTCAGCATGCCTCTGAGAAGTCAGGGTCACTGTGGAGTTGGGAGGGGCCTCTCGGAACTCCACTGGGTTTGGTGCAATGGAAGAGGGCCTCATGACAAGTTGAGGCAGGAACCACAGGGTTCCTCTCCTGGCTTCGAATGCGCCGGATCTGACTCGGATCGCAGAGTCCCTGCAGAGTTGGGACAGGAGAGTCAGGCCTCGTCTTGTGTGGAGGAATGGAACTCCGCTTGACTCTCGCGTTGTTCATGGGGTGACAGGCCACTTGTCGATTTGTATGTGGAACTTGTGGGTTTTTCTGGACGATGCACTGGGGTGTCACTGCCCCTTCGTGTTGTGCCTTGTTCCACAGGATTGCCTTCGAGTTGGGTTCTGCCATTGGGTTCTTATCAAGAGCGGACCAGGGAATCGGGGTCTTTTGGCATGCCGCACCACCCACGAGGCTATGTCTCGAATTTCGTCGTGAGACTGGCCTCATCTTGATGTGCACCAGGAAGGTCGGGAACGCCTTCCAGACAAAGCAGGGGAATCGAACCTCCTGTCACGATCAAGAGGGGAGAAGAGTCTCAGATGAAGTGGTGCCGGGAACCCCGGTGTTCTCCTCAAGTGAGACTGGTATGTCGGGGAACTTTTGGGGTCGCATCAAGGGTTCCAAGTAACTTTTCGCTCTTCAATACGGAACGTGGGACTTCTCTTGAGACGCTGTAGCGGGCAAGGGCCTCATCTTTCGATGACGGGGGAACCACGTGGTTTTTCTTGAGTTGGGGCGGGATTCTCGAGTTACAACCGGGAATTCAGGCTTCCTCTTCAACTGGCCCAGGGAAGTCCAGTTTTCATTCGAATTGTGAGTTAGAATGGGGATTGCTCTCGAGACACTGCAGGGCCAAATAGACCTCATCTAGGCTTGTGTCCAGGACCTAATGTTCCTCTGCTGGGGCGAAATCGATCTCAGCATTGCATTCTCGACTCACCCGGGGAGTCAGGCCTCGTCTCGAGGGGAAGCCAAGGACACCGCTCTCCTGTCAAGTCGCGACGGGTATATCTTGGAGCTCACTGTGTGGCCTAAAATGAGTCAAGCCTCCTGTGGAGTTTGGAGAGAGGACTCAGGATTGCTCTCCAGGCCATACAGCAAAAGAAGGCCCTCATCTCGTGAGGACTGGGGCGTCTCGTGGGTATTCTCGAGCTGCGGCTCCAGTGTGGTGTTGATCACGAGGTATAATGGGGAGCTCAGGGAGGCTCTCCTGTGGCGCCAGGGAAGTCAGGTTTCTATGCGCGTGGCTAGGGGGAGCGCGTCATTGCTCTCGAGTCATGGTAGGGGAATCGCACCTCAAGACGCGTTGAAGAAGGACTCTCGAGGTCTTTTACAGGTTGGGGCAGGAAACCCTTGGTTCCCTCGACTTGTGCCGGTGATCTCAGGAAGGTCTAAGGGTGCCTCTGAGAAGTCAGGGACACTGTGGATTTGGGAGGGGCCTTTCGTTACTCAACTGGGTTTGGTGCAATCGAAGAGGGCCTCATCTCGAATGGAGGCAGGAACCTCAGGGGTCCTCTCCATATCTGACTCGGGTCGCAGGGTACCTGCAGAGTATGGACAAGAGAGTCACGCCTCGTCTTCTGTTGAAGAATGGATTTCCCCTTGCCTTTCGAGTTGTTCACGGAGTGACAGGACACTTGTTGAGCTGAGTGTGGAACCTGCGGGTTTTTCCGGACGATGCACGGGGGTGTCAGTGCCCCTTCGTGTTGTGCCTTCATCCACAGGGTTGCCTTCAAAGAGGTTTCCGGGCATCGGGTTCTTTTCAAGAGGGTACCGGAAAATTGGGGTCTTTCAGCATGTGGTACCACCCACGAGGCTACGTCTCGAATTTCCTCGGGAGACCGGCCTCATCCTGAGGTGCACCGGGAAGGTCGGGAACACCTTGCAGACAAAGCAGGGGAATCGACCCACCGCTCGCGATCAGAAGGGGAGAAGGGGCTCAGATGAAGTGGTGCCGGGAACCTCGGTGGTCCCCTCGAGTGAGACCGGTATGTCACGGCACTTTTGAGGTCGCATCAAGGGTGCCAAGTACAGTTTCGCACTTCAAGATGGAACGTGGGAATTCTCTGGAGATGCTGTAGCGGGCAAGGGCCTCATATTGCGATGACGAGGGAAACACGTGGTTTTTCTCGAGTTGAGGCGGGATTCTCGAGTTACAACGGGGAATTCAGGCTTCCTCTTGTGTTGGCCCAGGAAGTCCAATCTTCCATTCAACTTGTCAGAGAGAGCTGGGGGTTGCTCTCGAGTCACTTCAGGGCAAAGAGTCCTCATCTAGGCTTGGGTCCAGGACGTAATGTTCCTCTCCAGGGGCGACAGGGATATCGGGGTCGCATTCCAGTCTCACCCGGTGGGTCACACCTCGTCTCGAGTGGAAGCAAAGGACTCCACTATCCTCTCGAGTCGGGACGCGTAACTCTTGGAGCCCAATGAGTGGCCTAAAGGGAGTCAAGCGTCCTGTGTAGCTTGGACAGAAGGTTCACGCTTGATCTGCATACCATGCAGTTAAAGATGGCCCTCCTCTCATGATGACGGGGGCGTCTCATGGGTTTTCTCGAGCTGCGGCGCCAGTGTGGGGTTTCTCACGAGATATGATGGGGAGTTCAGGGAGCCTCTCGTGCGGCGCCAGAGAAGCCTGACTCCATTCGTGTGGCCAGGCAGATCGCGTCATTGCTCTCGAGTCATGGGAGGGACTAGGGCCTCAAGAGGCATTTAAGAAGGACTCTCAATGTCTTTCTTGGGTTGGGGCGGGAAACACTCGTTTCCATCGACCTCTAAGGGGACCTTAGGGAACTTCCCAGGTGCCTCTGAGAGGTGAGGGATACTGAGGAGTTAGAGGGGCCTCTCGGGACTCCACTAGGTTTGACGAAATGAAAGAGGGCCTCATCTCGATTGGAGGCAGGAACCTCAGGCTTCCTCTCCATTTCTGACTCCGACCGCAGGGTCCCTGCAGAGTTGGGACAGGAGAGTCAGGCCTCGTCTTGTCTGAGTAACGGAACTCTGCTTGCCTCTTGAGTCGTTCAGGGGGTCTCAGGGCCCTTGACAAGCTGTGTGTGGAACCTGCGGGTGTTTCCAGAAGATGCATGGGGGTGACAGTGCCCCTTCGTTTGGTGCCTTCCCCCACAGTGTTTCCTTCAAAGAGGTGTCCGGGCATCGGGTTCATTTCAAGAGCGGACCGGGAAATCGGGGTCATTTGGCATGTGGCACCACCCACGTGGCTCATCTCGAATTTCCTCATGAGACCAGCATCATCCTGAGGTGCGCCGGGAAGGCCGGGAACACCTTCCACACAAAGTAGGGGAATCGATTCTCCTGTCGCGATCAGGAGGGGAGATGGGGCTCAGATGAAGTGGTGCCGGGACCCTCGGTGTTCCACTCGAGGGAACCCGGCGTTTCAGGGAACTTTAGGGGTCGTATCAAGGGAGCCAAGTACCGTTTCCCACTTCAGGACGGAACATGGGACTTCCCTGGAGACGCTGTAGCGGGCAAGGGCCTCATCCTGTGAAGACGTTGGAACCACGTCGTTTTTCTCGAGTTGCATTGGGATTCTCAAAAACGACAGGAATTTCAGGCTTCCTCTTGGGTTGGCCCTGGGAAGCCCAATCTTCAATTCGAGTTGCGATGGAAAGCTGGGGGTTCTGCTCGAGTCACTACAGGGCCAAAGAGACCTCATCGAGGCGTGTGTCCAGGACCTAATATTCCTCTCAAGGGAAGACAGGGATCACGGGTTTCCATTCCAGACTCCCCCGGGGGGTCAGGACTCGCCTGGAGGGGAAGCAAAGACTCCGCTTTCCTCTCAAGTCGCGACACGGATCTCTTGGAGCCCACTGAGTGGACTCAAGGGTGTCGAGCCTCCTCTTCAGTTTGGAGAGAGGAATCGGGATTGCTCTCCAGGCCAGGCAAGAAAAGAAGGCCCTCATCTCGCGATGACGGGGGCGTCTCATGGGTTTCCTCAGGCTGCTGCGCCCATGGGGGTTTTCTCACGAGGCATGATGAGGACCTCAGGGAGCCTCTCGTGCGGCGCCAGGCAAGTCAGGTCTCCATGCGCATGGCGAGGGGGAGCTGGTCATCACTCTCGAGTCATGGGAAACGGCTAGGTCCTCAAGAGGCGTTGAAGAAGGACTCTCGAGGTCTTTCTCGGGTTGCGGCGGGAAACCCTCGTTTCCCTCGACTTCTGCAGGGGACCTTAGGGAACTTCCCACGGTGCCTCTGAGAGGTGAGGGATGCTGTGTAGTTGGCAGGGCCTCTCGGGACTCTGCTGGGTTCGGCGCAATGGAAGAGGGCCTCATCTCGAGGGGAGGCAGGAACCTCAGGCTTCCTCTCGGATTCGGACTCCGACTGCACGGTCCCTGCAGTGTTGGGACAGGAGAGTCATGCCTCGTCTTGTCTGAGGAATGGAATTCTGGTTGCCTCTCGAGTTGTTCCGGGAGTCTCAGGCCCCTTGTCGAGCTGTGTGTAGACCCTGCGGGGTTTTCCGGATGATGCACGGGGGTGTCAGTGCCCCTTCGTGTTGTGCCTTCACCCACAGGGTTGCCTTCGAAGAGGTGTCCGGGCATCGGGTTCTTATCAAGAGCGGACCGGAAAATCGGAGTCGTTCGGCATGTGACACCTCACATGTGGCTACTCTCGAATTTCCTCCTGAGACCGGCCTCATCCTGAGGTGCGCCAGGAAGGCCGGGAACCCCTTCCAGACCACGCAGGGGAATCGACTCTCCTGTCGTGATCAGGAGGGGAGAAGGGGCTCAGATGAAGTGGTGCCGGGACCCTCGGTGTTCCCCTCGAGTGAACCCAGCGTGTCGGGGAACTTTTGCGGTCGCATCAAGGGTGTCAAGTACCGTGTCGCCCTTCAGGGCGGAACATGGGACTTCCCTGGAGACACCGGGAACTTCGGTGTTCCCCTGGAGTGAGACCGGTATGTTGGGGAACTTTGGGGTCACATCAAGTGTGCCAAGTAGCATTTCGAACTTTAAGATGGAACGTGGGACTTCTCTTGAGACTCTAGCTGGCAAGGGCCTCATATTGCGATGAAGGGGGAACCACATGGTTTTTAAGACTTGAGGCTGAATTCTCGAATTACGATGGGAAATTCAGACTTCCTCTTGTGTTGACCGTGGGAAGACCAATCTTCCATTCAAATTGTGAGGGAGAGATGGAGGTTGCTCGAGTCACTGTAGGGCAAAATAGACCTCATCTAGGCTTGTGTCTAGGACATAATGTTCCACTCCAGGGGTGACATGGATCTCGGGGTTGCATTCCAAACTCACCCGGGAAGTCAGGCCTCGTCTCCAGGGAAGCAAAGGACTCCGCTCTCCTCTCGAGTCGCACCGGGTATTTCTTGGACCCAACTGAGTGGCCTAAAGGGAGTCAATACTCCTGTGAAGTTTGGAGAGAGGACCAGGAATTGCTCTCCAGGTCAGGCAGGAAAAGAAGGCCCCCATCTCTCCTTGACGGGGGCATCTTGTGGTTTTTCTCGAACTGCGGCGCCAGTGTGGGTTTTCTCACGAGGTACGATGGGGTACTCAGGGAGCCTCTTGTGTGGTACTAGGGAAGTCAGTTTTCCTGCTTGTGGCGAGGGGAGCGCGTCCTTGCTCTGGAGTCATGGTAGGGGAATCGGGCATCAAGAGACGTTGAAAAAGGACTCTCCAAGTCTTTCTCGGGTTACTTCAGGAAACTCTGGGTTCCCTCGACTTGTGCCAGTGACCTCAGGTAGCTTCTCACGGAGCCTCTGAGAATTCAGGGATACTGTGGTGTTGGGAGGGGCCTCTCGGGACACCACTGAGTTTGGTTCAATGGAAGAGGGCCTCTTCTCTAGTTGAGGCAGGAACCTCAGGGTTCCTCTCCATTTCTGACTCCAATTGCAGGGTCCCTGAAGAGTTGGGACAGGAGAGTAAGGCCTCGTCTTGTGTGAAGGAATGCAACTTCACTTGCCTCTCGAGTTGTTCACGAGGTGACAGTCCACATTTGGAGCTGTGAGTGGAATCTGCGGGTTTTTCCAGACGATGCATGGGGATGTCAGTGTCCCTTCGTGTTGTGCCTTCATCCACAGGGTTGCCTTCGAAGAGATGTCCGGGCGTCAGGTTCTTATCTAGAGTGGACCGGGAATTCGGGATCTTTCAGCATATGGCACCAACCATGAGGCTACTTTTCGAATTTCCTCATGAGACCGGCCTCATCCGGAGGTTCGCGGGGAACGTCGGGAACCCCTTGCAGACAAAACATGGGAATCGACCCTTCTGTCGCGATCAGGAGGGGTGAAGGGGCTCACAGGAAGTGGTGCCGTGAACTTTGGTGTTTCCCTCGAGTGAGACCGGTATGTCAGGGAACTTTGGGGGTCGCATCAAGGGTGCCAAGTACCGTTTTGTACTTCAGGATGGAACGTGGGACTTCTCTTGATACGCTGTAGCGGCCAAGGGCCTCATCTTGCGATGACGGGGGAGCCACGTGGTTTTTCTCGAGTTGCGGCGGGATTCTCGAGTTACGACGGGGATTTCAGGCTTCCTCTTGTGTTGGGCCAGGGAAGTCCAATCATCCATTCGAGTTGCGAGGGAGAGCTGGGGGTTGCGCTCGAGTCACTGCAGGGCAAAGGAGACCTCATCTAGGCTTGTGTCCAGGACCTAATGTTCCTCTCCAAGGGCCACAGGGATCTCAGGTTTGCATTCCAGACTCACCCAGGGAGTCAGGCCTCATGTCGAAGGGAAGCAAAGGACTCCGCTCTCCTTTCGAGTCGCGACGGGCACCTCTTGGAGCCCACTTTGTGGCCTAAAGGGAGTCAAGCCTCCTGTGAAGTTTGGAGAGAGGACTTGGGACTGCTCTCCAGGCCATGCAGGAAAAGATGGCCCTCATCTCGCGATGACGGAGGGATCTTGTGGGTTTTCTCGAGCTGCGGCGCCAGTGTGGGGTTTCTCACGAGGTATGACGGGGAGCTCAGGGAGCCTCTCATGTGGCCCCAGGGAAGTCAGGTGTCCATGCGCATGGCGAGGGGGAGCGTGTCATTGCTCTCGAGCTATGGTAGGGGAATCTGACCTCAAGACACATTGAAGAAGGACTCTCGAGGTCTTTCTTCGGTTGTGGCAGGAAACCCTTATTTCCCTCGACTTTTGCCGGTGGCCTCAAGGAGCTTCTCAGAATGCCTATGAGAAGTCAGGGATACTGTGGAGATGGGAGGGGACTCTCGGGACTCCACTGGGTTTGTTTTAATGGAAGAGGGCCTCATCTCGGGTTGAGGCAGGAACCTCAGGTTTCCTCTCCATTTCTGACTCAGATCGAAGCGTGCCTGCAGAGTTGGGATTGGATACTCAGGCCTCGTCTTGTCTGAGGAAGGGGACTCCGCTTTCCTCTCTCATTGTTTAAGGGGTGACAGGCCAGTTGTGGAGCTGTATGTGGATCCTGCGGGGTTTTCCGGACGATGAACAGGGTTGCCAGTGCCCCCTCGTGTAGTGCCTTCATCCACAGGGTTGCCTTAGAAGAGGTGTCCGGGCATCGGGTTCTTATCAAGAGCAAGACCGAGAAATCGGGGTCTTTTGGCACGTGGCACCAACACGAGGCTACGTCTCGAATTTCTTCGTGAGACTGGCCTCATCCTGAGGTGCGCCATGAAGGTCGGGAACCCCTTCTAGACAAAGCAGGGGGATCGACCTTCCTGCCGTGATCAGGAGCGGAGAAGGGGCTCAAATGAAGTGGTGCCAGGAACTTCGGTGTTCCCTTGGAGTGAGACCGGTATATTGGGGAACTTTTGGGGTTGCATCAAGGGTGCCAAGTAGCATCTCGAACTTTATGACGAAACATGGGACTTCTCTTGAGACTCTGTAGCGGGCAAAGGCCTTATATTGCGATGAATGGGGAACCACGTGGTTTTTAAGAGTTGCGGTGGGATTCTCGAGTTACAACGGGAAATTCAGACTTCCTCTTGTGTTGGCCCAATGAAGACCAATCTTCCATTCGAATTGCGAGGGAGAGATGGGTGTTGCTCTCGAGTCACTGTAGGGCAAAATAGACCTCATCTAGGCTTTTGTCCAGGACATAATGTTCCTCTCCAGGGACAACAGGGATCTCGGGGTTGCATTCCAGACTAACCCGTGGTAAGGCCTCTTCTCGAGGGGAAACAAAGTACTCTGCTCTCCTCTCAAGTCGCGACAGGTAGCTCTTGGAGCCCATTGAGTGGCCTAAAGGGAGTAAAGCCTCCTGTGAAGTTTGGAGAAAAGACCAGGGATTGCTCTCCAGGTCAGGCAGGAAAAGAAGTCCCCAATCTCGCGATGACGGTGGCGTCTCGTGGGTTTTCCCGAGCTGCGGCGCCAGTGTGGGGTTTCTCACGAGGTATGACGGGGAGCTCAGGGAGCCTCTCATGTGGCGCCAGGGAAGTCAGGTGTCCATGCGCATGGCGAGGGGGAGCGTGTCATTGCTCTCGAGTCATGGTAGGGGAATCCGTCCTCAAGACGCGTTGAAGAAGGACTCTTGAGGTCTTTCTCGGGTTGCGGCAGGATACCCTGTGTTCCCTCGACTTGTGCCGGTGACCTCAGGGAGTTGCTCAGGGTGCCTCTGAGAAGACACTGATACTGTGGAGTTGGGAGGGGCCTCTCGGGACTCCACTGGGTGTGGTATAATACAAGAGGGCCTCATCTCGTGTTGAGGAAGGAACCTCAGGGTTCCTCTCCATTTCAGACTCCGATCTCAGGATTCCTGCAGAGTTGGGACAGGAGAGTCAGGCCTCGTATTCTGTGGAGAAATGAAACTTAGCTTGCCTCTCGAGTTGTTCACGAGGTAACAGGTCACTTGTCGAGCTGTATGTGGAACCTGCAGAATTTTCCAAAAGATGCACGGGTGTTCAGGGTCCCTCCTTGTTGTGCCTTCATCCTACGGGATGCATTCCAAGACGTGTACGGGCATCGGGTTCTTATTAATAGCTGACCGGGAAATGGGGTCTTTCCGCATGTGGCACCACCCACGAGGCTACATCTCCAATTTCCTCGTGAGACAGGCCTCATCCTGATGTGCGCTGGGAAGATCGGTAACCCCTTCCACACAAAGCAGGAGAAAAGACACTCCTGTTGCAATCAGGAGGGGAGAAGGGGCTCAAATGATGTGGTGCGGGGAACATGGGTGTTACCCTCGAGTGAGGCCTGTATGTTGGGGAACTTTGGGGGTGCCATCATGGGTGCCAAGTACCGTTTTGCACTTCAGTAGGAACGTGGGACTTCTTTTGAGACGCTGTGGCGGGCAAGGGCCTCATGCTGCGAAGACGATGGAACCACGTGGTTTTTCTCGAGTTGCGGCGGGATTCTCGAGTTACGACGTGGATTTCAGGCTTCCTCTTGTGTTGGCCCTGGAAGCCCAAACTTCCCTTCGAGTTGCGAGGGAAAGCTGGATGTTGTGCTCGAACCACTGCAAGGCCAAAGAGACCTCATCTAGGCGTGTGTCCAGGACCTAATAGTCCTCTCAAGGGAAGACAAGGATCTCGGGATTGCACTCCAGACTCCCCCGGGGAGTCAGGCCTCGCCTCGAGGGGAAGCAAAGGACTGCGCTATCCTCTAGAGCCCCGACGCGGATCTCTTGGAGCCCACTGAGTCGCCTCAAGAGAATCCATCCTACTCTTCAGTTTGGAGAGAGGACTCGGGATTGCTCTCCAGGCCAGGCAGGAAAAGAAGGCCCTCAGCTCGCGAGGACGGGGGCGTCTAGGGGGTTTCCTCGAGCTGCGGCGCCCATGGGGGTTTTCTCCCGAGGCACGACGAGGATCTCAGGGAGCCTCTCGTGCGGCGCCAGGGAAGCCAGGTCTGCATGCGCGAGGCGAGGGGGAGCGCATCATTGCTCTCTAGTCCAGAGAGGGCACAAGGGCCTCAAGACACTTTGAAGAAGGACTATCGAGGTCTTTCTCGAGTGGCGGCGGGAAACCCTTATTTCCCACGACTTCTGCCGGGGACCTGAGGGAACTTCCCAGGGTGCCTCTGAGAGGTGAGGGATCCTGTGGAGTTAGCGGGGTCTCTCGGGACTCCGCTGGGGTTGGCGCAATGGAAGAGGGCCTCATCTCGAGGGGAGGCAGGAACATCAGGCTTCCTCTCTGTTTCTGACTCAGACCCTCCGATCTCAGGGTCCCTGCAGAGTTGGGACAGGAGAGTCAGGCCTCGTCTTGTCTGAGGAAGGGAACCCCGCTTGCCTCACGAGTTGTTCAGGGGGTCTCAGGCCCCTCGTCGAGCTGAGTGCGGAACCCGCGGGTCTTTGCGGACGATGCACGGGGGTGGCAGTGCCCCTTCGTGTTGTGCCTTTACCCAAGGGTTGCCTTCGAAGAGGGGTCCGCGCCTCGGGTCCTTCTAAAGAGCGGACCGGGGAATCGGGGTCGTTCGGCATGTGGCGCCACCCACGTGGCTCGGTTCGAATTTCCTCGTGAGACCGGCCTCCTCCTGAAGTGCGCGGGGAAGGCCGGGAACCCCTTCAAGACCACCCAGGGCAATCGACTCTCCTGTCGCGATCAGGAGGGGAGAAGGGGCTCAGAGGAAGCGGTGCCGGGACCCTCGGTGTTCCCCTCGAGGGAACCCGGCGTGTCGGGGATCTTTTGGGGGTCGCATGAAGGCTGTCAGGGACCATTTCGCCCTTCAGGGTGGAACAGGGGACTTCCCTTGAGACGCCATCGCGGGCAAGGGACTCATCTTCCGAATAAGTGGGAACAACGTGGTGTTTTCTCGAGTTGCGGCGGGATTCTCGAGTTACGACGGGGATCTCAGGCTTCCTCTTGGGTTGGCCCTGGGAAGCCCAATCTTCCCCTCGGGTTGCGAGGGAAAGCTGGGGGTTGCGCTCGAGTCACTGCAGGGCCGAAGAGACCTCACCTAGGCGTGTGTCCGGGACCTAATATTCCTCTCCAGGGAAGGCAGGGATCTCGGGGTTGCATTCCAGGCTCCCCCGGGGAGTCAGGCCTCGTCTCGAGGGGAAGCCAAGGACTCCGCTCTCCTCTCGAGTCGCGACGCGGGTCTCTTGGAGCCCCCTGAGTGGCATCAAGGGAGTCCAGCCTCCTCTTCCGTTTGGAGAGAGGACCCGGGATTGCTCTCCAGGCCATGCAGGAAAAGAAGGCCCTCAGCTCGCGAGGACGGGGGCGTCTCAGGGGTTTCCTCGAGCTGCGGGGCCCATGGGGGTTTTCTCCCAAGGCACGAAGAGGATCTCAGGGAGCCCCTCGTGCGGCGCCAGGGAAGTCAGGTCTCCATGCGCGTGGCGAGGGGGAGCGCGTCCTGGCTCTCGAGTCACGGGAGGGGACTAGGGCCTCGAGACGCGTTGAAGAAGGACTCTCGAGGTCTTTCTCGGGGGGCGGCGGGAAACCCTCGTTTCCCTCGCCTTCTGCCGGGGACCTTAGGGAACTTTCCAGGGTGCCTCTGAGAGGCGAGGGATCCTGTGGAGGTGGCGGGGCCCCTCGGGACTCCGCTGGGTCTGGCGCAACGGAAGAGGGCCTCACCTCGAGGGGAGGCAGGAACCTCAGGCTTCCTCTCCGTTTCGGACTCTGACCGCAGGGTCCCTCCAGAGTTGGGACAGGAGAGTCAGGCCTCGTCTTGTCTGAGGAAGGGAACCCCGCTGGCCTCTCGAGTTGCTCAGGGGTCTCAGGCCCCTCGTCGAGCTGTGTGTGGAACCCGCGGGTCTTTGCGGACGATGCCCGGGGGTGGCAGTGCCCCTTCGTGTTGTGCCTTCACCCACAGGGTTGCCTTCAAAGAGGGGTCCGGGCCTCGGGTCCGTCTCAAGAGCGGACCGGGGAATCGGGGGCGTTCGGCATGTGGCCCCACCCACGTGGCTCGTCTCGAATTTCCTCGTGAGACCGGCCTCATCCTGAGGTGCGCCGGGAAGGCCGGGAACCCCTTCCAGACCACGCAGGGGAATCGCCTCTCCTGTCGCGATCAGGAGGGGAGAAGGCGCTCAGAGGAAGCGCTGCCGGGACACTCGGTGATCCCCTCGGGGGACCCCGCCGTGTCGGGGGACTTTTGGTGGTCGCAGGAAGGCTGTCAGGGACCGTTTCGCCCTTCAGGGGGGAACAGTGGACATCCCTTGAGACGCCGTGGCGGGCAAGGGCCTCATCTTGCCGAGAGGTGGGAACCACGTGGTTTGTCTCGAGTTGCGGCGGGATTCTCGAGTTACGACGGGGATCTCAGCCTTCCCCTTGGGTTGGCCCTGGGAAGCCCAATCTTCCCCTCGGGTTGCGAGGGAAAGCTGGGGGTTGCGCTCGAGTCACTGCAGGGCCGAAGAGACCTCACCTAGGCGTGTGTCTGGGACCTAATATTCCTCTCCAGGGAAGGCAGGGATCTCGGGGTTGCATTCCAGGCTCCCCCGGGGAGTCAGGCCTCGTCTCGAGGGGAAGCCAAGGACTCCGCTCTCCTCTCGAGTCGCGACGCGGGTCTCTTGGAGCCCCCTGAGCGGCCTCAAGGGAGTCCAGCCTCCTCTTCCGTTTGGAGAGAGGACCCGGGATTGCTCTCCAGGCCATGCAGGAAAAGAAGGCCCTCAGCTCGCGAGGACAGGGGCGTCTCCGGGGTTTCCTCGAGCTGCGGCGCCCGTGGGGGTTTTCTCCCGAGGCACGACGAGGATCTCAGGGAGCCTCTCGTGCGGCGCCAGGGGAGTCAGGTCTCCATGCGCGTGGCGAGGGGGAGCGCGTCCTGGCTCTCGAGTCACGGGAGGGGACTAGGGCCTCGAGAAGCGTTGAAGAAGGACTCTCGAGGTCTTTGTCGGGGGGCGGCGGGAAACCCTCGTTTCCCTCGCCTTCTGCCGGGGACCTTAGGGAACTTGCCAGGGTGCCTCTGAGAGGCGAGGGATCCTGTGGAGGTGGCGGGGCCCCTCGGGACTCCGCTGGGTCTGGCGCAACGGAAGAGGGCCTCACCTCGAGGGGAGGCAGGAACCTCAGGCTTCCTCTCCGTTTCGGACTCCGACCGCAGAGTCCCTGCAGAGTTGGGACAGAGAGTCAGGCCTCGTCTTGTCTGAGGAAGGGAATCCCGCTGGCCTCTCGAGTTGCTCAGGGGGTCTCAGGCCCCTCGTCGAGCTGTGTGTGGAACCCGCGGGTCTTTGCGGACGATGCACGGGGGTGGCAGTGCCCCTTCGTGTTGTGCCTTCACCCACAGGGTTGCCTTCGAAGAGGGGTCCGGGCCTCGGGTCCTTCTCAAGAGCGGACCGGGGAATCGGGGGCGTTCGGCATGTGGCCCCACCCACGTGGCTCGTCTCGAATTTCCTCGTGAGACAGGCCTCATCCTGAGGTGCGCAGGGAAGGCCGGGAACCCCTTCCAGACCACGCAGGGGAATCGCCTCTCCTGTCGCGATCAGGAGGGGAGAAGGGGCTCAGAGGAAGCGGTGCCTGGACTCTCGTTGTTCCACTCGGGGGAACCCGGCGTGTCGGGGTACTTTTGGGGGTCGCAGGAAGGCTGTCAGGGACCGTTTCGCCCTTCAGGGCGGAACAGGGGACTTCCCTTGAGACGCCGTCGCGGGCAAGGGCCTCATCTTGCCAAGAGGTGGGAACCACGTGGTTTTTCTCGAGTTGCGGCGGGATTCTCGAGTTACGACGGGGATCTCAGCCTTCGCCTTGGCTTGGCGCTGAGAAGCCCAATCTTCCCCTCGGGTGGCGAGGGAAAGCTGGGGGTTGCGCTCGAGTCACTGCAGGGCCGAAAAGACCTCACCTAGGCGTGTGTCCGGGACCTAATATTCCTCTCCAGGGAAGGCAGGGATCTCGGGGTTGCATTCCAGGCTCCCCCGGGGAGTCAGGCCTCGTCTCGAGGGGAAGCCAAGGACTCTGCTCTCCTCTCGAGTCACGACGCGGGTCTCTTGGAGCCCCCTGAGCGGCCTCAAGGGAGTCCAGCCTCCTCTTCCGTTTGGAGAGAGGACCCAGGAATGCTCTCCAGGCCATGCAGGAAAAGAAGGCCCTCAGCTCGCGAGGACGGGGGCGTCTCAGGGGTTTCCTCGAGCTGCGGCGCCCGTGGGGGTTTTCTCCCGAGGCACGACGAGGATCTCAGGGAGCCTCTCGTGCGGCGCCAGGGAATTCAGGTCTCCATGCGCGTGGCGAGGGGGAGCGCGTCCTGGCTCTCGAGTCACGGGAGGGGACTAGGGCCTCGAGACGCGTTGAAGAAGGACTCTCGAGGTCTTTGTCGGGGGGCGGCGGGAAACCCTCGTTTCCCTCGCCTTCTGCCGGGGACCTTAGGGAACTTGCCAGGGTGCCTCTGAGAGGCGAGGTATCCTGTGGAGGTGCGGGGCCCCTCGGGACTCCGCTGGGTCTGGCGCAACGGAAGAGGGCCTCACCTCGAGGGGAGGCAGGAACCTCAGGCTTCCTCTCCGTTTCGGACTCCGACGGCAGGGTCCCTGCAGAGTTGGGACAGGAGAGTCAGGCCTCGTCTTGTCTGAGGAAGGGAACCCCGCTTGCCTCTCGAGTTGCTCAGGGGGTCTCAGGTCCCTCATCGAGCTGTGTGTGGAACCCGCGGGTCTTTGCGGACGATGCACGGGGGTGGCAGTGCCCCTTCGTCTTGTGCCTTTACCCACAGGGTTGCCTTCGAAGAGGGGTCCGGGCCTCGGGTCCTTCTCAAGAGCGGACTGGGGAATCGGGGACATTCGGCATGTGGCCCCACCCACGTGGCTCATCTCGAATTTCCTCGTGAGACCGGCCTCATCCTGAGGTGCGCCGGGAAGGCCGGGAACCCCTTCCAGACCACGCAGGGGAATCTCCTGTCGCGATCAGGAGGGGAGAAGGGGCTCAGAGGAAGCGGTGCCGGGACCCTCGGTGTTCCCCTCGGCGGAACCCAGCGTGTCAGGGGACTTTTGGGGGTCTCAGGAAGGCTGTCAGGGACGGTTTCGCCCTTCAGTGCGGAACAGGGGACTTTCATTGAGACGCCGTCGCGGGCAAGGGCCTCATCTTGCCAAGAGGTGGGAACCACGTGGTTTTTCTCGAGTTGCGGTGGCATTCTCGAGTTACGATGGGGATCTCAGCCTTCCTCTTGGGTTGGCCCTGGGAAGCCCAATCTTCCCCTAGAGTTGCGAGGGAAAGCTGGGGGTTGCGCTCGAGTCATTGCAGGGGCCAACAGACCTCACCTAGGCGTGTGTCCGGGACCTAATATTCCTCTCCAGGATAGGCGGGGATCTCAGGGTTGCATTCCAGCCTCCCCCGGGGAGTCAGGCCTCGTCTCGAGGGGAAGCCAAGGACTCTGCTCTCCTCTCGATTCGCGACGCGGATCTCTTGGAGCCCCCTGAGCGGCTTCAAGGAAGTCCAGCCTCCTCTTCAGTTTGTAGAGAGGACTCGTGATTGGTCTCCAGGCCATGCAGGAAAATAAGGCCCTCATCTCGCGATGACCGGGGTGTCTCATGTGTTTCCTCGAGCTGCCGCGCCAGTGTGGGTTTCCTCACGAGGTACGATGAGGAACTCATGGAGCCTCTCGTGCAGTGCCATGTTAGTCAGGTCTCCATGCGCGTGGCGAGGGGGAGCGTGTCATGGCTCTTGAGTCATGGTAGGGGAATCGCGACTCAACACATTTTGAAGCACTCTCGAGGTCTTTCTCGAGTCACGGCAGAAAACCCAGGGGTCCCTCGACTTGTGCCTGTGACCTCAGGGAGCTTCTTTTTGTGCCTCTGAGAACTCAGGGAATCTGTGGAGTTGGTAGGGGCCTCTCGGGACTCCACTGGTTGTGGTGCAATGGAAGAGGGCTTCATCTCGAGTGGACGCAGGAACCTCAGGCTTGCTCTCCGTTTCTGACTCGGAACCCGTGGTCCCTGCAGAATAGGGACAAGAGAGTCACACCTAGTCTTCTGTTGAGGAATGGACCTTCGTTTGCCTTTCGAGTTGTTTACAGGATGACAGGCCACTTGTCGAAATGTCTGTGGGACCTGCGGGTTTTTCTGGACGATGCACGCGGGTGTCAGTGCCCCTTCGTGTTGTGCCTTCATCCACAGGTTTTCCTTCAAAGAGGTGTGCTGGCATCGGGTTCTTTTCAAGAGTGGACCTTGAAATTGGGGTCTTTCGACATGTGGCACCACCCACGAGGCTATGTCTCGAACTTCCTCATGAGACCGGCCTCATCCTGAGGTGCGCCCGGAAGGTCGGGAACCCCTTGCAGACAGAGAAGGGGAGTCGACCCTCCTGTCACAATCAGGAGAGGAGAATGGGCTCAGATGAAGTGGTGCCGGGAACCTCGGTGTTCCCCTTGAGTGAGTCTGGTATGTCGCGGAACTTTTGGGGTCGCATCAAGGGTACCAAGTACCGTTTCGCACTTCAGGATGGAACGTGGGACTTCTCTTGAGATGCTGTAGCGGACAAAGGGCCTCATCTTGCGATGACGAGGGAAGCACGTGGTTTTTCTCGAGTTGCGGTGGGATTCTCGAGTTACGACGGGGAATTCAGGCTTCCTCTTGTGTTGTCCCAGGAAATCTAATCTTCCATTCGAGTTGCCAGGGAGAGCTGGGGATTGGGCTCCATTCACTGAAGGGCAAACTAGACCTCATCTAGGCTTGTATCCAGGACTTAATGTTCCTCTCCATAGGCGACAGGGATTTGGGGTTGCATTCCATACTCACCCGGGGAGTCAGGCCTCATCTCGAGGGGAAGCAAAGGACTCCACTCTCTTCTCGAGCCGCGACAGGTATCTCTTGGAGCCCACTGAGTGGTCTTTGCTCTGTAGGAGAGCTCTAGTGTTCATAAGCCTGTACATAAGTGAACACAGACATTCTGTGTGCATGTTGCTGCATACCCAAAATAGGGCCACAAGGAGCCTCATGCTCTCCATGCGGCGCGGAAGCTGTGCAGACACGCAGCAGCTGAAGAATCCAACCAATTGCTCTTTTCTTACCTCTGACAGAGCTCGCATTGCCGTAGCCCTTGGCAGTTTGAAAACACTGGACCCTAACCCCTCTCAAAGTAGGCCTGGGTTCTAGTTCGAATAGAAAGTCAATAGCGGAGCTGAGGACAGGAACGCAGCAGTCATTTATCACACGCTCCTGCAGCCTGCTACTACAGGGACACTAACGCTAGAAGCTAGGAATGTCTTTGCAAGGTGCGCAAAGGACAAGGGAGATCCTCGACCCTGACTCTAGTATTTCAGTCCCCTGAGCAGATCTGAGGTTCTCCCGCTGTAGAAGCTAACCCATTCCTTTCAAATACAGGCTTCCTAACACAGGGCCAGTTGGCTGCTTGCTCTTCCACGAAGCAGGCTTCCTTAACTTGCAAACTGCGAATTCCGCTTAACAGCCTGGAGGAAAATCGCTTCTTGGAAGATTTTTTTCAGAGGCTGTATCCCCGGAGCTGGGGCCAAGCTAGGGGACCCATACTGACAAGGGAAGGCAAAACCACATCCAATGTCTTTGCTCTGGAGGACAGCTTTGGTGAGCCTAAGGCTTTCAGGAATATTTCTGGCTCCAACAGAGTCAAATTCTGTGTGTGAAGCTGCACAGCCAAAATAGGGGAACAGAGAGCCTGATTCTCTCTGTGTAGCTTTGAAGCTGTCATTCAAACAACAGCTTGAGAATCCATACAATGCTCTCCCTTACTGCTAAGAGAATTCTCATTGCTGTAGTCCTTGACAGTTTGTAGAAATCCGCACCCTAACCCTTCTCCAAGTAGGCCTGGGTCCTAGCTCGGAATAACAGGCAACGGCGGAGCTGAGGCCAGTAAGGCACAAGTGAGGTCTCACACACTCTTGCAGCCTGATCGTCCAGGAGCAGTAAGGCCTCTTTTTCCCTGTAGGAGGCTCGCTTGCCTTGCCTCCTGTGAACTGCATTTCCCAGCCTGGGCGCAAAGCTGTTCCTGGAGATTTTTTCTCAGGGGCTGTTTCCCTGGAGCTGGGTCGGACCTCGGGGGCCCAACTCACAGGGGAAGACAAAACCACATGGACAGGTCTATGCTCTGTAGGAGAGCTCTAGTGAACCTCGTCTCTCAGGAACATTCTTGGCTTCTACAGAGACACCTCTGTGCATGAAGCTACACACCCAACATAGTGGCAAAGGGAGTCTGATTCTCTCCGTGGGTGCTGATGCTTTGTGGCAAAGCACCTGCTAAGAATCCATCCGCATAGGCTTCCCTCACCTTGACAGAGGTCTCATTGCTGTAGTCCTTGGCAGTTTGGAAAGAAGCAGACCCTTACCCTTCACCAAGTAGGCCCTTGTCCTTGTTTGAATGGAAAGGCAGTAGCTGAGCTGAGGCCAGTAAGGCGCCAGTCAAGTCTGACATATTCCCGATGCCTGCTCCTTCATGGAAAATAACGTTAGAATCTGGGAATGTCTTTGCAAGGCTGGCAAAGGGCAGTCAGGAACCTCGACCCTGCCTCTGGAATTTCTATCTTCTCAGCACATCTTGCGGTCTCGGTCAGGAGAAACTAACCCATTCCTTGCAAATATAGGCTTCCAAACACAGTCCGGTTGGCTGTCTCTTCTTGCCGAAGGAAGCTTGCTTATCCCACCTCCTGTGAAGTCCACTTCCCAGCCTGGGTGATAAGAGGTTCTTGGAGATCTTTTCTCAGAGGCTGTTTCCAAGGAGCAGGGGCTGATCCCAGAGACCCACACGCACAGGGGAAGGGAAAACCGCATGGATAAGTCTTTGCTCTCTAGGAGTGCTCTAGTGAACCTCAGTCTGTGGGGAATGTTCTTGGCTCCAACGGGGACATCTCTGTGTGGGAAGCTGCATTGCCAACATAGAGACACAGAGACCTGATTCTCTCTGTGCAGCTTTGACGCTGTCGTTCAAACAACAAATTGAGAATCCACACAATGCTCTCCCTTACCACTGAGAGAGTTATCATTGCTGTAGCCCTTCGCAGTTTCTGGAAATCGGCACACAAACACTTCTCCAAGTAGGCCTGGGTTCAAGTTCAGATGAACATGCAATAGCGGAGCTGAGGCCAGTAAGGCACCAGTCAGGTGTCACACACTCTGGCAGCCTGCTCCTCCAGGGACAGTAAGGCCTCTATTTCCCTTCAGGAGGCTCGCTTGCCTTACTTCCTGTGAACAGCGTTTCCCAGCCTGGGCGGAAAGCAGTTCCTGGAGATCTTTTCTCAGGGGCTGTTTCCCCGGAGTTGGGGCGGACCTCGGGGACCCAACTCACAGGGGAAGGCAAAACCAAATGGACAGGTCTATGCTCTGTAGGAGATCTCTAGTGAACTGCCGGGGTCCAGCCCCAGCTGATCCAGGGTATTCGAAGCAGAGACGGCGTAGGCGAGGGTCAGGGAACAGCTGCTTAATTAAACGTTAATTAAGGATATAAAGAGTAATAAAATGAGGATAGCTCAGTAGGAAAATTCAGTGGAGAAAAGAGGCTGAGTAGCTTGGTTTACGCGGGGGACCAATAAAACTTCAAGACAAGAAGCTTGCACCACTTACGTAGGCCGCAGGCGTCCTTCCGTTCTCCCGAAGGAGAGGAGACACTGAGGCCTCCCCGGTCGGATCTTAGAAGCCCAGGCAAAATTAGTAAGCTTGGTGGGTTCCGCGCTCCAGATGGAGACTCAACCAGAGTGAGAGAGAGAGAGAGACATGGGGAGACCAGTATTTCGAGAAACTGATCCCAATTCTTTATTTTCCATGGTCTACTTTTATACACTGAGATGTTATGCCAAAGTCACGTGGGGTCAGCAGTCCTGACTTTTATCAAAGTCAGGTGCTTCATACAAAAGTATACAGAGGTCTTAGGGGTGTTACATCATCTTCTGGCCGGGGGGCCTGCTGACAATTTACGACCCTCTCCTTGTGACAGCGGTCAGTCAACCAGGACACTTATTTCTCCAGGGGTGATTATTCTTAAAACAGACGCCACCCAAATAAAGTTACATTCCTATAGGGTGAGGGTGTAGTGGGTTTTAGTTAAGGAAAGAATTTACTTAGCCTAAGGTCTAACGTGATTTATATCAAAGGTTAATACTTATTTCTTCTATATATTCATTAATGTGTATAAGGGCAGGGGATGTGGAGACTTAGCAGTAAACATCAGCTCAACAAATGAAAAACCCTTCACCAATATGATTTCTAATCAGCCCATTATACTTATACTAATAATTTTCTAACTTTTCTAAGGAACCTGTTTTTAGAAGGTTTAAAGCATCTCGTGCCTCTCATGGTTGGGAGGCTGTGAGCAATCACATGTGGCCGGACAAGCCTGTCAGGCAGGCTAGAGAACCTTCAGAGGAGTTTGTAGGTTAAAACACTCTTGTCACACCCAGGGGTTTTTATCAACTGGAGCTCTAGGTTAACTCCTTCTCCGAAAGAGGTGGTGGGGGACAGCCCCCCGTAAAGTCAGAGGTGTAGGTGAGAGCACAAAGTAGTAAGGTAGGCAGGCTCTGGTTATGGGGGTAGATGCTCGAGGATTTCCAGGGGGACTCCTGAGGCTCGATCCCGCCTTTGCGTATGTCGAGCCTCCTTCCTCATGACCTTTGCCATGGGCGGAGTGCCTCACTCTGGCCCCCAACAGTGAACCTCCTCTCTCAGGAACATTCTTGGCTCCTATCGAGACACCTCTGTGCGTGTAGCTACACAGGCAACGTAGGGGCAAAGGGAGCCAGATTCTTTCCGTGGGGTGCTGATGCTTTGTGGCAAAGCACCTGCTTGAGAATCCATCAGCTTACGCTTCCCTCGCCTTGACAGAGGTCTCATTGCTGTAGCCCTTGGCAGTTTGGAAAGAAGAGGACCCTTACCTTTCATAAAGTGGGCCCTTGTCCTAGTTTGAAAGGAAAGGCAAGAGCTGAGCTGAGGCCAATAAGGCGCCAGTCAAGTCTGACATATTCCCGAAGCCTGCTCCTTCATGGAAAATAACGCTGTAATCTAGGAATGTCTCTGCAAGGCTGGCAAAGGGCAGTCAGGAGCCTGCACCCTGCCTCTGGAATTACCGACTTCTGAACAGATCTGGAGGTCTCCCTTAGGGGAAGCTAACCCATTCTTCCAAATAGAGGCTTCCAAACGCAGGCCGCTTGGCTGCCTCTTGCTTTCTGAAGGAGGCCTGCTTTTCCCGCCTCCTATGAACCCCACATCCCAGCCTCTGGGAAAAGCGGATCTTGAAGATCTTTTCTCAGGGGTTGTTTCCATGGAGCTGGGGCCGAGCCTGGAGCCCCAAACGCACAGGGGAAGAAAAACCACATGGACAAGTCTTTGCTCTTTAGGAGAGCTCTAGTGAACTTCACTCTGTCAGGAACTTTCTTGTTTCCTATGGAGACACCCCTGTCTGTGAAGCTGTGTACCGAACATGGAGACACAGAGTCTGATTCTCTCTGTGCAGCTTTGAAGCTGTCGTTCAAACAACAGCTTGAAAATCCATACAATGTTCTTCCTTACCCGTGACACAGTTCTCATTGCTATACCCCTTGGCAGTATTTAGAAATCCATACCCAAACCCTTCTCCTAGTAGGCCTGGGTCCTAGTTCGGAGAAACACGCAATGGCGGAGCTGAGGCCAGTAAGGCACCAGTCAGGTCTCACACACTCTGGCAGCCTGATCGTCCAGGGAGACTAAGGCCTGTTGTGCCTTGCAGGAGGCTCGCTTGTGTTACCTCCTGTGAACTGCGTTTGCCAGCCTGGGGGAAGAGCGGTCCCTGGAGATCTTTTCTCAGGGGCTCCTTCCCCTGAGCTGGGGCGGACCTCGGGGACCCAACTCACAGGGCAAGGCAAAACCATATGGACAGGTCTATGCTCTGTAGCAGACTTCTAGTGAACCTCATCTCTCAGGAACATTCTTGGCTCCTATAGAGACACTTCTGTGTGTGAAGCTGCGTACCTAACATAGGGGCACAGAGAGCCTGATTCTCTCAGTTCATTTTGACCCTGTCGTTCAGAAAACAGCTTGAGAATCCACATAATGCTCTCCCTTACCGCTGAGAGAATTCTCACTGCTGTAGCCCTTGGCACTTTGTAGAAATCCGCACCCAAACGCTTCTCCAAATAGGCCTGGGTCCTAGTTCGGAGGAACAGGCAATGGTGGAACTGAGGCCAGTAAGGCAACAGTCAGGTTTCACACACTCTGGCAGCCTGCTCCTCCAGGGACAGTAAGGCCTCTTTTTCTCTGCAGGAGATTCGCTTGCCTTACTTCCTGTGAACAGCGTTTCCCAGCCTCAGCGAAGCGGTTCCTGGAGATCTTTTCTCAGGGACAGTTTCCCCGGAGGTGTGGCAGACCTCGAGGACCCAACTCACAGGGGAAGGCAAAACCACATGGACAGGTCTATGCTCTGTAGGAGAGGTTTAGTGAACCTAATCTCTCAGGAACATTCTTGGCTCCTATAGAGACAACTCTGTGTGTGAAGCTACACTCCCAACATTGGTGCACAGGGAGCTTGATTCTCTCCGTGGGGTGCTGATGCTTTGTGGCAAAGCACCTGCTTGAGAATCCATCCTCTTAGGCTTCCCTCACCTTGACAGAGGTCTCATTGCTGTAGCCCTTGGCAGTTTGCAAAGAAGAAGACCCTTACCCTTCATAAAGTAGGGCCTTGTCCTAGTTTGAATGGAATGGCAATAGCTGAGCTGAGGTCAATAAGGAGCCAGTCCCGTCTGACACATTCCCGAAGCCTGCTCCTTCATGGAAAATAACTCTAGAATCTAGGAATATCTTTGCAAGGCTAGCAAAGGGCAGTCAGGAACCAGTACCCTGCCTCTGGAATTACCGACTTCTGAGCAGATCTGGAGGTCTCCTTTAGGAGAAGCTAACCCATTCCTTCCAAATAGAGGCTTCAAAACACAGGCAGGTGGGCTGCCTTTTCGTTCCCTATGGAGGCGTGCTTTTCTCTCCTCCTACGAACCCCGGTTCCCAGACACTGGGAAAAGTGGATCTTGAAGATATTTTCTCAGGGGTTGTTTCCACGGAGCTGGGGCCGAGCCTGGAGACCCAAAGGCACAGGGGAAGGCAAGACCACATGGACAAGCCTTTGCTCTTTAGTATAGCTCTAATGAACCTCACTCTGTCAGGTTCTTTCTTGATTCCTACGGAGACACACCTGTGTGTGAAGCTGCGGGCACAGAGAGCCTGATTACCCCTGTGCAGCGCTGAGTCTGGGCGGCTAAACAACAGCTTGGGAATGCAGCCTGGGGCGCTTCCCTTCCCTCGGACAGAGCTCTCCTTGCGGTAGGCCTTGGTAGTTTGCATACAATGGGGCCCTAAGCCCTCTGCAAGTTGGCCTGGCTCCTAGGTCCAAAGGGCAGGCCAGAGCGGAGCTGAGGCTGTCAGGCTCCAGAAACATCTCCCATACTCCTACATCCTGCTCCTACCCGGGCGTGAACGCTAGAAGTTGGGAAGGTACCTGGACCGTGCAGGGGCGGGGCGAACGCGGGCGGCGTGGGGCAGGGGTCGGCTTCTGGCGGGGGTGGGGGCGGGCTTCCCAGTTGTGCTCTCGGAGGTGGACACTGAGGCTGAAAACGCGCCGGGAGTGCACCCGGGACTGGGTAAACCCGGGCTGCGCGGGTCGAGATTCCGATGGCTTTGGGTGGGGGTCGGTCCCAGTTGTGCTCCCGGGGGTCGCCACTGCGGCTGGGAACGCGCCGGGAGCGCGGCAGGGGCGGGGCTAACCCTGGGGGCGCGGGGCGGGGGTCGGCTCATGGGGGGGATGGGGAGGGGTTCCCAGTTGCGCTCTCGGGGGTTGCAACTGCGGCTGGGAACGCCCATTTCGTCCGCTCCTGGGTCCCCAAGGATCGCCATCCCGTGGGTGCAGTGGAGGGCTGCGGACCACAGGTAAGGGAACTGGGACTGCGTGGAGCAGGGAACCAAGTATTCCGCCGTCTGTTGACACATTCTCGGAGCTCCCCAACCTGGCGGTCGCAGAAAGGCCTTGCCTTTGGGGTCAAGGCCTTTACCGCTCCACCCCTCTGCTGAAAAATCTCCGAGTCTGCGCGGTTCTTCCAAGCAGCCTACTGTCTGCTGGAAGTCCAAGGGACAGAACACTGAACTCTGGCCGGCTGGCCCAGCCCTGCTTCTGGCACTTTGTAAGCCAGCGGGCCCTTGAGCACCTGCTGGGATGGGAAAGGGAAGGGTCCACGGATTGCACCCTAGAAACTTAGTAGGGTGCATGGATTTCAAACCCTGGTGGCCGCCCAGGCAGCAAAGAAGGGGGGAGGGCACCTTGCTGCCCTTTCATGGCAGAATCTGTGGTTGTCCAGCTGCGTGGGCCTTTTCATGAGGACCCTGTGCAATAAAAGTTTGGTGTTTTGGAACTGAATAATTAGAACGTGTAAAAGCTTTAAATTATGTGGTGGTGTAATTAAAAAACAAAACAAAACAAAACCAAGCTCCAAGTGTTTTGCAAATGGAGGTTTAAATATTGAAGGACTGTATTCCTTGCACTGTGGCATTCTATCAAGAAGTGTGCAGGATTTTTTTTATTTTTAAGAAAAGTGTTCGAAGTGAGGGAAACAGGAAACCCAGAGGTGCCCCTGTATTTTGGGGAAGGCCTTAGGAGGTCACTTGGAAATGCTGCTGGATGTGCGGGAGGGCGGCAGATGGGTTGTGCAGGCTTGTCCTTTGCATGGATGTTCTTGTGTGTGGAAACCCAGCTCGGAGCCATCTCCTGATGTGTAAGAATTTCGCAGACAAACCTTGAGCTAAGCAATGCATTTTTTCCTAAGAAAATGTTTGTCTTAAGCGATGTAAATATCCTATGTATTTCCGCTAGACTCTGGCTTCAGGTCGGTTCCCCCAAAAGGCTCAGAAGCGATTTGAACAAAACAGCATGTTTTCCTCCTAGCTTGTTCTCCTTATCTATGTTAAGGAAATGATATATTTGCCTGCAATACTGCCTTTCTTCAAGATTCATGTCAATCAAGTTTTGGCCCGGGATGACTCACCTGCTGCCAATATTATCTCAATGCATGTCGTGGGGGAAGGGCCTGGTGCCATTCCCTGAAACAGTTCCTTTCTTTCCTTAGCTGACTGCTAGTGCCTGTAGAATATCTGGCTAAAGACCAGCAGGGGGTACTCTTACTACCCCCCCCACCCCGCCTCGAGTCTAAGTCAGCAGCTTTCTCTATCTCTTTAATACTTTAATAACACTTGATGACACAAAAGCTCTGAGCGATCAAATCATATCAAATCTTCATTTTAGATTGAAGATGCATTCCATGGTATTGCCATCTTAAGTCTTTCCATCGTTATGGAATATCTGTCCATGTATTCAGGATAGTTTTCAGCCAGGGTGTATAATTTCCAGTGTGCCAGTCTTGTCATCCTCGTTACATCCATGGCAAAGTGTTTTATTCATGTTGATATTATTGAAAGGGAATTTTTTAAAATTCCTTTTCAGATTATTATCTGCTAATGTATACAGATAAAACTGTGTAATCATTCATTTTTATCAGTTTGGACAGCTTGATAGTTGTCTTTAATTTCTTTACTTTCTGACACTTTAAGATTATCCTGGGACACATATGTAATGCCTCACCCCTAAATTCAGACATGTGTTCAAAGAACTTCTGTCCTTTTATTTATTTATTTATTTATTCTTTAACATTGAAATCGTTTTGACTATGCTGGGTGTTTGTTGCTAGATGGAAGTAGCTAGGACCTCTGGACTGCAGTCTCTCATCTCTTGCTGACCTCTTGTTGACCTCTGCAGATTCCTGGTAGGTGGGAGCTTGTTAGTTCCTTGTTCCTTATCAGAACCTCCTGTGGTAAGTGTTTTTCTCTTCTCTGTTGCCTGGTAAGGGTGGGTGGTCATGGGCATCCCAAAGTTGGCTAGAAGTCAATTATTTAGGCAGGCTTGTGCATAGATATGGGAGAAGGCAATGGCACCCCACTCCTGGAAAATCCCAAGGACGGAGGAGCCTGGTAGGCTGCAGTCCATGGGGTGGCTAAGAGTCGGACACCACTGAGCGACTTCATTTTCACTTTTCACTTTCATGCATAGGAGGAGGAAATGGCAACCCACTCCAGTGTTCTTGCCTAGAGAACCCCAGGGACTGCGGGGCCTGGTGGGCTGCCATCTATGGCGTGGCACAGGGTCGGCCTCACCTGAACCACTTAGCAGCTGCAGCAGCAGCAGCAGCAGTGCATAGATATCAAAGGGGATGAGAACAGTCAGGTAGGATCACATATGTCACCGTGAAACAATACTTCTCCTCTTAGCCAAAGCTAACAAAAGATTTCTGTTCTAGGTCAACCTAGAAGAGATCACTTAAGAGGTAAAGAAACTTAAACTCCATTAGCAAAGGCAGTTCAACATCTCAAGAAAACTTGTGCTAGGCACAGAACTTTTTTCTGGGGGCCTACTTTCCCTACAACATCCTTATCCCATTCTGTACCCATTCCTTTGCTTCTCCCGTCCTGAAAATGCCACCTGTAAGACAGAACTACTTCGTTTTCCTTCTTAAAGTGTGATTGCATTCCATACATTCTTGTAATAACAAGTCATACATTTCCCTTCAGCAACCAAGAACTGACTCTTATATTGGCATTTGATAGATTGGTGAGCATACCTATCAGTGATAATAGCGCCCACCCCGCTTCCTGCAAGAACAGAACAAAACAAAACAAAAAAATTGCTTTCTTACATTTAATATGTTCGGATGGTGCCAGTCACTATTCATGCAGAGTCAAAAATCTCTTTTGTTTCTGTGTAAAAGGGAGGTCCTTTCAAGTCGTGAATGTTTCAGAAGTTTCATTTATTTGGAAGTGACCTAGCTATTCAATACACTGTCGTCACTTAGTTTAGCACCAGGATAGAAACTCAGGTAACCAAAACACCTGGAGGAACGATTGTAAGTTCAGTTCAGTTCAGTTGCTCAGTCGTGTCTGACTCTTTGTGACCCCATGGCCTGCAGGACGCCAGGCTTCCGTGTCCATCACCAACTCCAGGGCCTTGCTCAAACTCATGTCCATCGAGTCAGTGATGCCATCCAACCATCTTATCCTCTGTCATCCCCTTCTCCTCTGCCTTCAATCAAGACTATGAGAGGCGGATATTTTAGAGTATAATTATTGTTAAGAGTTTATCTAAAAGCTCATATCACATTTACATTTTTTACATTGGTTGTTGCTGTTTCCAGGTACTTTCTTGCTGACAAGCTTGTGACACATATAACAATAGAGCAATTTTTACCTCAAAAGAAACCTAGGCACTATGAACATGTTGTGCTTAATGTTGTTGACTCTTAGACATGTCTATAGTGGAGGAGCAAAACCAAAAATACTAGATATTTAATATTGACTAGTTCCCAGTTCACGGGACTCTGACATTCATTTAGGTCAATGTTTTCTTGTATTTCCAGCAGTTTGATTTGGAAGGGCTGCCTTGTCTTGAGACCATTGAAATCAGAACTCAGAACTTGAGCAATATTATCAAAAAACACAAGGCTCACACTGACACATACCTTAATCCAGACAGACAGACAAGACATCTTCCAGTTTTCCACCTGAGATTTAAAATATTTCTTTGAGCCGTTTTCCTGGGGAGTGGGGGGGGGAGTTGGGGTGGCAGCGAGGCAGGCTTGGGTAACAAGCTAATTGTTGGTCATTGCATATGCAAAGAACCAGCTTTCCGGGTTCCAAGGAACAAAGTTTCCTTGGTACCCAATTTTGTTTGGATCTATAGACTCTCATGGCCCTCCTAGGTCAGGACATCTTTCCTTTCTGTAGTCCTCATTTTATCCCTAAATCATAGACAGCTTGGATTGTCTCTGTGGGGTGGATGTATTGTCCTCGTGTTTGACCTGGTGGCAGTAGCGAGGTCCGAGATCCTCTCCTGGAACCGGGCGTGGGGACGGGGCTCACCAGGAGCCCCTGGTGGAAGTGGGCAACGCCCCGGGAGCGCGCCAGGGGCGGGGCGATCCCGGGCGGCGCGGGTCGGGGTTCTGGTCGGGAGGGGGTGGGGGGCGGTAACAGTTGTGCTCTCGGGGGTCCCCACTGCAGCTGGAAACGCGCTGGGAGTGCGGCAGGGGCGGGGTGAACCCGGGTGGCGCTGGGCGGGGTTCGGCTCCTGGCGGGGGTGGGGGAGGGCTTCCCAGTTGTGCTCTCGGTGGTGGCCACTGCGGCTGGAAACGCGCCGGGAGCGCACCCGGGGCGGGGTAAACCTGGGCTGCGCGGGTCGAGATTTAGATGGCTGTGGGTGGGGGTTCGGTCCCAGTTGTGCTCTCGGGGGTCGCCACTGCGGCTAGGAACGCCCATTTCCTACGCTCCTGTGTCCCCAAGGATCCACATCTAGTGCGTGCAGCAGAGGGCTGCGGGCCACAGGTCAGGGAACTGGGACTGCTTGGAGCAGGGAACCAAGTATTCCGCCCTCTGTTGGCACATTCTCGGAGCTCCCCAACCTGGCGGTCGCAGAAAGGCCTCGCCCTTGGTGTCAAGGCCTTTACCGCTCCACCCCTTTGCTGAAAAATCTCAGTCTGCACGGTTTTCCCAAGCAGCCTAGTGTCCCCTGGAAGTCCAAGGGACAGAACACTGAACTCTGGCCGGCTGGCCCAGCCCTGCTTCTGGCACTTTGTAAGCCAGCGGGCCCTTGAGCACCTGCTGGGATGGGAAAGGGAAGGGTCCACGGATTGCACCCTAGAAACTTAGTAGGGTGCATGGATTTCAAACCCTGGTGGCCGCCCAGGCAGCAAAGAAGGGGGGAGGGCACCTTGCTGCCCTTTCATGGCAGAATCTGTGGCTGTCCTGATGCGTGGGCCTTTTCATGGGGACCTTGTGCAATAAAACTTTGGTGTTTTGGTACTGAATAATTAGAAATTGTAAAAAGTTTAAATTATGTGGTGTTGTAATTAAAAAACAAAACAAAACAGAACCAAGCCCCAAGTGTTTGGCACAGGGAGGTTTAAGTATTGAAGGCCTGTTTTCCTTGCACTGTGGCATTCTATCAAGAAGTGTGCAGGATTTTTTTTTTTTTTTTAAGAAAAGTGTTCGAAGTGCTTGAAACAGGAAACCCAGAGGTGCCCCTGTATTTTGGGGAAGGCCTTAGGAGGTCACTTGGAAATGCTGCTGGCTGTGGGGAAGGGGGGCAGATGGGCTGTGCAGGCTTGTCCTTTGCATTCATGTTCTTGTGTGTAGAAACCCAGCTCGGAGCCATCTCCTGATGTGTAAGAATTTCGCAGACAAACCTTGAGCTAAGCAATGCATTTGTTCCTGAGGAAATGTTTGTCTTAAGCGATGTAAATATCCTATGTATATCTGCTGGATCTGGCTTCAGGTCGGTTCCCCCAGTAGGCTCAGAAGCGACTTGAACAAAACAGTATGTTTTCCTCGTACCTTGTTCTCCTAATCTATGTTAAGGAAATGATATATTTGCCTGGAATACTGCCTTTCTTCAAGATTCATGTCAATCAGTTTTTGGCCCAGGATGACTCACCTGCTGCCAATGTGACCTCAAGGCATGTCGTGGGGGAGGGGCCTGGTACCATTCCCTGAGACAGTGCCTTTCTTTCCTTAGCTGACTGCTAGTGCCTGTAGAATATCTGGCTAGAGACCAGCAGGGCGTACACCCCGCCTCAAGTCTAAGTCAGCAGTTTTCTCTATCTCATTTATACTTTAATAACAATTGATGACACAAAAGCTCTGAGCGATCAAATCATATCAAATCTTCATTTCAGATTGAAGATGCATTCCATGGTATTGCCATCTTAAGTCTTTCCATTGTTATGGAATACCTGTCCATGTATTCAGGATAGTTTTCAGCCAGGGTGTATAAGTTCCAGTGTGCCAGTCTTGTCATCCTCGTTACATCCATGGCAAAGTGTTGTATTCATGTTGACATTATTGAAAGGGAATTTTTTTTAATTCCTTTTCAGATTATTATCTGGTAATATATACAGAAAAAACCGTGTAATCTTTCGTTTTTATCAGTTTGGACAGCTTGATAGTTGTCTTTAATTTCTTTCCTTTCTCATACTTTAAGATTTTCCGGGCACTGTACATGTACTGCCTCACCCCTAATCTCAGTCATGTGCTCAAAGAACTTCTGTCCTTTATTTGTTTACTTATTTTTTGCAACATTGAATTCGTTTTGACTATGCTGGGTCTCTGCTGCAAGATGGAAGTTGCTAGGACCTCTGGACTGCAGTCTTCCATCTCTTACTGACCTCTTGTTGACCTCTGCAGAATCCTGGTTGGCGGGAGCTTGTTAGTTCCTCGTTCCTTACCAGGACCTCCTGTGGTAAGTGTTTTTCTCTTCTCTGTTGCCTTGTAAGGGTGGATGGTCATTGGCATCCCAAAGATAGCTGGAAGTCAATGATTTAGGCAGGCTTGTGCATAGATATGGGAGAAGGCAATGGCACCCCACTCCAGTACTCTTGCGTGGAAAATCCCATGGATGGAGGAGCCTGGTAGGCTGCAGTCCACGGGGTCGCTAAGAGTCGGACACCACTGAGCGACTTCACGTTCACTTTTCACTTTCATGCATGGGAGGAGGAAATGGCAATCCACTCCAGTGTTCTTGCCTAGAGAACCCCAGGGACTGCGGGGCCTCGTGGGCTGCCGTCTATGGGGTCGCACAGAGTCGGACACGACTGAAACGACTTAGCAGCAGCAGCGGCGGCAGCAGCAGCAGAAGCAGTGCATCGATATCAAAAGGGCTGCAAACAGTCAGGAAGGATCACATATGTCACCGTGAAACACTACTTCTCCACTTAGCCAAAGCTAACAAAAGATTTCTGTTCTAGGTCAACCTAGAAGAGATCACTTAAGAGGTAAAGAAACTAAAACTCCATTAGCAAAGGCATTTCGACATCTCAAGAAAACTTGTGCTAGGCACAGAACTCTTTTCTGGGGGTCCACTTTCCCTACAACCTCCTTATCCCGTTCTGTACCCATTCCTTTGCTTCTCCCATCCTGAAACGGCCACCTGTAAGACAGAACTACTTTGTTTTCCTTCCTCAAGTGCCATTGCATTCCACATACATTCTTGTAATAACAAGTCATACATTTCCCTTCAGCAACCAAGAACTGACTTTTATATTGGCATTCGCTATAGCCCGCCCCCCTCCCCCCACCCCCAAGAACAGAACAAAACAAAACAAAACAATTGCTTTCTTACATTTAACATGTCAGGATGGTGCCAGACACTATTCATGGAGAGTCAAAAATCTCTTTTGTTTCTGTGTAAAAGGGAGGTCCTTTCAAGTCGTGAATGTTTCAGAACTTTCATTTATTTGGAAATGACCTAGCTATTCAATACACTGTCGTCACAAGGATAGAAACTCGGGTAACCAAAACACCTGGAGAAACGTTTGTTAGTTCAGTTCAGTTCAGTTGCTCAGTCGTGTCTGACTCTTTGTGACCCCGTGGCCTGAAGGACGCCAGGCTTCCGTGTCCGTCACCAGCTCCAGGGGCTTGCTCAAACTCATGTCCATCGAGTCAGTGATGCCATCCAACCATCTTATCCTCTGTCATCCCCTTCTCCTCTGCCTTCAATCAAGACTATGAGAGGCAGATATTTTAGAGTATAATTATTGTAAAGAGTTTGTCTAAAAGCTCATATCACATTTACATTTTTTACTTTTGTTGTTGTCGTTTCCAGGTAGTTTCTTGCTGACAAGCTTGTGACAGATATAACAATAGAGCAATTTTTACCTCAAAAGAAACCTAGGCACTATGAACATGTTGTGCTTAATGTTGTTGACTCTTAGACATGTCTATAATGGAGGAGCAAAACCAAAAATACTAGATATTTAATATTGACTAGTTCCCAGTTCACGGGACTCTGACATTCATTTAGGTCAATGTTTTCTTGTATTTCCAGCAGTTTGATTTGGAAGGGCTGCCTTGTCTTGAGACCATTGAAATCAGAACTCAGAACTTGAGCAATATTATCAAAAAACACAGGGCTCACACTGACACATACCTTAATCCAAACAGACAGACAAGACATCTTCCAGGTTTCCGCCTGAGATTTAAAATATTTCTTTGAGCCAGTCTTCTGGGGAGTGGGGGGATGGGGGTGGCAGTAAGGCAGGCTTGGGTAACAAGCTAATTGTTGGTCATTGCATATGCAAAGAACCAGCTTTCCGGGTTCCAAGGAAAAAAGTTTCCTTGGTAACCAACTTTGTCTGGTTCTATAGAATATCATGGCCCTCCTAGGTCAGGTCATCTTGCCTTTCTGTAGTCCTCGTTTTATCCCTAAATCACAGACAGCTTGGATTGTCTCTGTGGGGTGTATGTATTGTCCTCATGTTTGACCTGGCGGCAGCAGCGAGGTCCGAGAGCCTCTCCTGGAACCGGGCGTGGGGACGGGGCTCACCGAGAGCCACTGGTGAAGGTGGGCAGCGCCCCTGGAGCGCGGCAGGGGCGGGGCGAACCCGGGTGGTGCAGGGCGGGTGTCGGCTCCTGACGGGGGTAGGGGAGGGCTTCCCAGTTGTGCTCTCGGAGATGGCCATTGCAGCTGGAAACGCGCCGGGAGCGCAGCCAGGGTGGGGTAAACCTGGGCTGCACAGGTCGAGATTCCGCTCACTGTGGGTGGGGGGTCGGTCCCTGTTGTGCTCCCGGGGGTCGCCAATATTGCTGGGAACCCACCGGGAGCCCGGCAGGGCCGGGGCGAAACCTGGCGGTGTGGGGCGGGGTGGGGTTCCATTCGCAGTGGGGGTCGGCTCCTGGCGGGGGTGGGGGAGGGCTTTCCAGATGTGCTGTTGGGGGTCGCCATTGCGGCTGGGAATGCCCATTTCGTGAACTCCTGGATCCCCAAGGATCGGCATCCATTGGCCACAGCGGAGGGGTGCGGAACACAGGTAAGGGAACGGGGACTGCGTGGAGCAGGGAACCATGTATTCCGCCCTGTGTTGGCACAGTCTCAGAGCTCCCCAACCTGGCGGTCGCAGAAAGGCCTCGTCTTTGGGGTCAAGGCCTTTACCGCTCCACCCCTCTGCTGAAAAACCTCAGAGTCTGCGCGGTTTTCCCAAGCAGCCTAGTGTCCGCTGGAAGTCCAAGGGACAGAACCCTGAATTCTGGCCGGCTGGCCCAGCCCTGCTTCTGGCACTTTGTAGGCCAGCGGGCCCTGGAGCACCTGCTAGGACGGGAAAGGGAAGGGTACGCGAATTGCACGCTGGTGGCCGCCGAGGCAGCAAAGAAGAGGGGAGGGCACCTTACTGCCCTTTAATGGCAGACAGAATCTGTGGCTGTCCTGCTGCGTGGGCCTTTTCATGGGGACCTTGTGCAATAAAAGTTTACCGGTGACCTTAGGGAACTTCCCAGTGTGCTTCTGACAGATGAGGGATGCTGTGGAGTTGGCGGGGCCTCTCAGGACTCCGCTGGGTTTGGCGCAATGGAAGAGGGCCTCATCTCCAGGGAAGGCAGGAACCTCAGGCTTCCTCTCCGTTTCAGACTATGACCGCAGGGTCCCTGCAGAGTTGGGACAGGAGAGTCAGGAATCGTCTTGTCTGAGGAAGGGAACTCCGCTTGCCTCTCGAGGTGCTCAGGGGGTCTCAGGCCCCTTGTTGAGCTGTGTGTGGAACCTGCGGGTGTTTCCAGAAATGCACGACGGTGACAGTGCCCCTTCGTGTTGTGCCTTCACCCACTGGGTTGCCTTCGAAGAGGTGTCCGGGCCTCGGGTTCTTTTCAAGAGTGGACAGGGAAATCGGGGTCTTTCGGCATGAGGGACCACCCACGGGGCTAGTCTCAAATCTCCTAGTGAGGCCAGCTTCATCCTGAGTTGTGCTGGGAAGGCCGGGGACCCTTCCAGACAATGCAGGGGGATTGACTCTCCTGTCGCCATCAGGAGGGGAGAAGGGGCTCAGATGAAGTGGGGATGGAACCCTCGGTGTTACCCTCGAGGGAAACCGGCGTGTGGGGGACTTTTGGGGGTTGCATGAAAGGAGTCAGGTACCGTTTCGCACTTCAGGACAGAACCTGGGACTTCCCTTGAGACGCCGTAGCGGGCAAGGGCCTCATCTTGCGAAGACGTTGGGACCATGTGGATTTTCTCGAGTTGCGGCGGGATTCTCGAGTTACGAAGTGGATTTCAGGCTTCCTCTTGTGTTGGCCCCAGGAAGCCTAATCTTCCATTCGAGTTGCGAGGGAAAGCTGAGGGTTGCACTCGAGTCACTGCAGGGCCAAAGAGACCTCATCTAGGCCTGTGTCCGGGACTTAACGTTCCTCTCAAGGGAAGACAGGGATCTCAGGGTGGCGTTCCAGACTCCCCCGGGGAGTCAGGCCTCGCCTCGAGGGCAAGCCAAGGATGCCGCTCTCCTCTCAAGTCGCGACGCAGATCTCTTGGAGCCCACTGAGTGGCCTCAAGGGAGTCAGGCCTTCTCTTCAGTTTGGAGAGAGGACTCGGGATTGTGCTCTGGGTCAGGCAGGAAAAGAAGGCCCTCACCTCGCGAGGATGGGGGCTTCTCAGGGGTTTCCTCGAGCTGCGGCGCCCGTGGGGGTTTTCTCACGAGGCAAGACGAGGATCTCAGGGAGCCTCTCGTGCGGTGCCAGGGAAGTCAGGTCTCTGTGCACGTGGCGAGGGGGAGCGCGTCATGGCTCTCCAGTCATGGGAGAGGACTAGGGCCTCCAGAGGCGTTGAAGGACACTCGAGGTCTTTCTGTGGTTGCGGCGGGAAAGCCTCGTTTCCCTCGACTTCTGCCGGGGACCTGAGGGAACTTCCCATGGTGCCTCTGATAGGTGAGGGATGCTGTGGAGTTGGCGGGGCCTCTCGGGACTCTGCTGGGCTTGGCGCAATGGAAGAGGGCCTCATCTCGAGGGGAGACAGGAAACATAGGCTTCCTCTCCTTTTCGGACTCCAACCACAGGGTCCCTGCAGAGTTGGGACAGGAGAGTCAGGCCTCGTCTTGTCTGAGGAAGGGAACTCTGCTTGCCTCTCGAATTGCTCAGGGTGTCTCACGCACCTCGTCAAGCTGTGTGTGGAAACCGCGGGTTTTTCCGGACGACGCACGGGGGTGTCAGTGCCCCTTCGAATGGCAACTTCACCCACAGGGTTTCCTTCGAAGAGGTGTCCGGGCATCGGGTTCTTATCCAGAGCGGACTGGGAAATCGGGGTCGTTCGGCATGTGGCACAACCCACGGGGCTCGTCTCGAGTTTCCTCGGGAGGCCGGCCTCATCCTGAGGTGTGCCGGGAAAGCCGGGAACCCCTTCCAGAATACGCAGGGGAATCGACTCTCCTGTCGTGATGAGGAGGGGAGAAGGGGCTCAGATGAAGGGGTGCCAAGACCCTCGGTGTTCCCCTCGAGGGAACCCGGCGTGTCTGGGAAATTTTGGAGGTCGCATGAAGGGTGTCAGGTACCGTTTCGCTACTCAGGACGGAACGTGAGACTTCCCTTGAGACGCCGTAGCGGGCAAGGGCCCCATCTTGCTAAGACGTTGGGACCACGTGGTTTTTCTCGAGTTGCGGCGGGATTCTCGAGTTACGACGGGGATTTCAGGCTTCCTCTTGGGTTGGCCCTGGGAAGCCCCATCTTCCATTCGAGTTGCTAGGGAAAGCTGGGGGTTGCGCTCGAGTCACTGCAGGGCCCAAGAGACCTCATCTAGGCGTGTGTCCAGGACCTAGTAGTACTCTCAAGGGAAGACAGGGATCCCGGGGTTGCACTCCAGAGTCTCCCGTGGAGTCAGGCCTCGCCTCGAGGGGAAGCAAAGGACTCCGCTCTTCTCTTGAGCCACGACGCGGATCTCTTGGAGCCCTCTGAGTGGCCTCAAGGGAGTCAAGCCTAATCTTCAGTTTGGAGAGAGGACTCGGGATTGCTCTCCAGGAAAGGCAGGAAAAGAAGGCCCTCACCTCGCGAGGACGGGGGCTTCTCAGGGGTTTCCTCGAGCTGCGGCGTCCGTGGGGCTTTTCTCACGAGGCACGACGGGGTTCTCAGGGAGCCTCTCGTGCGGCGCCAGGGAAGTCAGGTCTCCATGAGCGTGGCAAGGGGGAGCGCGTCATTGTTCTCGAGTCCTGGGAGGGGACTAGGGCATCAAGGCGTGTAGAAGAAGGTCTCACGAAGTCTTTCTCGGCTTGCAGCGGGAAACCCTCGTTTCCCTCGACTTCTCCCGGTGACCTGAGGGAACTTCCCAGGGTTCCTCTTAGAGGTGAGGGATGCTGTGGAGTTGGTGGGCCATCTCGGGACTCCTCTGGGTTTGGCGCAATCGAAGAGGGCCTCATCTCGAGGGGAGACAGGACCGCAGGCTTCCTCTCCGTTTCGTACTCCGACAGCAGTGTCCCTGCAGCGTTGGGGCAGGAGAGTCAGGCCTCGTCTTGTCTGAGGAAGGGAACTCCGCTTGCCTCTCGAGTTGCTCAGGGAGTCTCAGTCCCCTCGTGGAGCTGTGTGTGGAAACCGCGGGTGTTTCCGGACGATGCACGGGAGTGTCAGTGCCCCTTCGTGTTGTGCCTTCACTCACAGGGTGGCCTTCGAAGAGGCGTCCGGGCATCGGGTTCTCCTCAACTGCGGACCGGGAAATCAGGGTCGTTCAACATGGGGCACCAGCCACGGGGCTTGTCTCGAATTTCCTCACGAGGCCGGCCTCATCCTGAGGGGCGCCGTGCAGGCCGGGAACCCCTTCCAGACCACGCAGGGGAATCAACTCTCCTGTCGCGAACAGGAGAGGAGTAGGTGCTCAGAGGAAGTGGTGCTGGGACTCTCGGTGTTCCCCTCAAGGGAACCCAGCATGTCGGGGAACTTTTGGATGTCGCATGAAGGGTGTCAGGTACCGTGTCTCACTTCACGACGGAACATGGGACTTCCCTTGAGACGCCGTACCGGGCAAGGGCCTCATCTTGCGAAGACGTTGAAACCACCTCGTTTTTCTCGAGTTGCGGCAGGATTCTCGAGTTTCGACGAGGATTTCAGGCTTCCTCTTGGGTTGGCCTTGGGAAGCCCCATCTCCCATTCAAGTAGCGAGGGAAATCTGGGGGTAGCGCTCGAGTCACTGCAGGGCCAAAGAGACCTCATCAAGGCGTGTGTCCTGGAACTAATATTCCTCTCCAGGGAAGGCAGGAATCTCGGGGTTGCATTTCAGGCTCCCTCGGGGAGTCAGGCCTCGTCTCGAGGGGAAGCCAAGGACTCCGCTCTCCTCTCGAGTCGCGACGTGGATCTCTTGGAGCCCACTGAGTGGCCTCAAGGGAGTCCAGCCTCCTCTTCAGTTTGGAGAGAGGACCCGGGATTGCTCTCCAGGCCATGCAGGAATAGAAGGCCCTCAGCTCGCCAGGACAGGGGCGTCTCAGGGGTTTCCTCGAGCTGCGGGGCTCGTGGGGGTTTTCTCCCGAGGCACGACGAGGATCTCAGGGAGCCTCTCGTGCGGCGCCAGGGAAGTCAAGTCTCCATGTGCGTGGCAAGGGGGAGCCGTCCTGGCTCTCGAGTCACGGGAGGGGACTAGGGCCTCGAGACGCATTGAAGAAGGACTCTCGAGGTCTTTCTCGGGTGGCGGCGGGAAACCCTCGTTTCCCTCGCCTTCTGCCGGGGATCTTAGGGAACTTCCCAGGGTGCCCCTGAGAGGCGAGGGATCCTGTGAAGTTGGCGGGGCCTCTCGGGACTCCGCTGGGTCTGGCGCAACGGAAGAGGGCCTCACCTCGAGGGGAGGCAGGAACCTCAGGCTTCCTCTCCGTTTCGGCTCCGACCACAGGGTCCGTGCAGAGTTGGGACAGGAGAGTCAGGCCTCGTCTTGTCTGAGGAAGGGAACCACGCTTGCCTCTCGAGTTGTCAGGGGTTTTCAGGCCCCTGGTCGAGCTGTGTGTGGAACCTGCGGGTCTTTCCGGATGATGCACGGGGGTGTAAGTGCCCCTTCGTGTTGTGCCTTCACCCACAGGGTTGCCTTCGAAGAGGGGTCCGGGCCTCGGGTCCTTCTCAAAAGCGGACCAGGGAATCGGGGGCATTTGGCATGTGGCCCCACCCACGTGGCTCGTCTCGAATTTCCCTGTGAGACCGGCCTCATCCTGAGGTGCACCGGGAAGGCCGGGAACCCCTTCTGAACCACGCAGGGGAATCGACTCTCCTGTCGTGATCAGGAGGGGAGAACGGGCTCAGATGAAGCTGTGCCGGGACTCTCGGTGTTCGCTCGAGGGTACCCGGCGTGTCGGGGAACTTTTGGGGGTCGCACGAAGGGTGTCAGGTACTGTTTCGCACTTCAGGGCGGAACATGGGACTTCCCCTGAGACGCTGTAGTGGGCAAGGGCCTCATCTTGCGAAGACGTTGGAACCACGTGTTTTTTCTCGAGTTGCGCCGGGATTCTCGAGTGACGATGGGGATTACAGGCTTCCTCCTCTGTTGGCCCTGGGAAGCCCAGTCTTCCATTCGATTGGCGAGGGAAAGCTGGGGGTTGCGCTCGAGTCATTGCAGGGCCAAAGAGACCTCATCTAGGCTTGTGTCCAGGACCTAATGTTCCTCTCCAGGGAAGGCAGGGATCTCGGGGTTGCATTTCAGGATCCCCCTGGGTGTCAGGCCTCGTCTCGAGGGGAAGCAAAGGACTCTGCTGTCCTCCCAAGTCGCGACGCGGATCTCTTGGAGCCCCCTAGTGGCGTCAGTGGAGTCAAGCCTCCTCTTCATTTTGGAGAGAGGGCTCGGGATTGTTCTCCAGGCCATGCAGGAAAAGAAGTCCCTTCACATCGCGAGGACGGGGGCGTCTCAGGGGTTTCCTCGAGCTGCGGCGCCCGTGGGGGTTTTCTCGCGAGGCACGGCGAGGATCTCAGGGAGCCTCTCGTGCGGCGCCAGGGAAGTCAGGTCTCCCTGCGCGTAGCGAGGAGGAGCGCGTTGTGGCTCTCGAGTAATGGGAGGGGACTAGGGCCTCAAGACGCGTTGAAGAGGGACTCTCGAGGTCTTTCTCGGGTTGTGGCGGGAAAAAGTCATTTCCCTCGACTTCTGCCGGGGACCTTAGGGAACTTCCCAGGGTGTCTCTGAGAGTTGAGGGATACTGTGGAGTTGGCGGTGCCTCTCGGGACTCCACTGGGTTTGTCACAATGGAAGAGGGGCTCATCTCGTGGGGAGGCAGGAACCTCAGACTTCCTCTCTGTTTCGGACTCCGACATCAGGGTCCCTGCAGAGTTGGGACAGGAGAGACAGGCTACGTCTTTTCTGAGGAATGGAACTCCGCTTGCCTCTCGAGTTGTTCATGGGGTTTCAGGCCCCTTGTCAAACTGTGTGTCGAATCTGCAGGTTTTTCCAGACGATGCACGGGGGTGTCAGTGACCCTTCGTTTTGTGTCTTCATCCACAGGGTTGCCTTCGAAGAGGTGTCCAGGCATCGGGTTCTTATGAAGAGCGGACCGGGATATCGGGGTCGTTCAGCATTTGGCACCACCCACGTGGGTTGTCTCGAATTTCCTCATGAAACCGGCCTCATCCTGAAATGTGCCGCGAAGTTCATGAAACTCTTCCAGACAAAGCAGAGGAATCGACCCTCCTGTGGCGATCAGGAGGGGAGAAGTGTCTCAGATGAAGTGCTGCTGGGAACCTCGGTGTTTCCCTCAAGTGAGACAGGTATGTCGGGTAACTTTTGGGGTCGCATAAAGCGTTCCAAGTACCGTTTCACTCTTCACAATGGAACGTTGGACTTCTCTTGGGGTGCTCCAGCGGGCATGGGCTTCATCTTGGAATGACTGCGGAACCACTTGGTTTTTCTCGAGTTGCGGTGGGATATTTGAGTTACCACAGGGAATTCATGCTTCCTCTTGTGTTGGCCCACAAAATTCTTATCTTCCATTCGAGATTCGAGGAAGAGCTGGAGGTGCGCTCTAGTCACTGAAGGCAAAAGAGACCCCACCAAGGCTTGTGTGCAGGACCTAATGTTCATGTCAAGGCTCGACAGAAATCTCGGGGTTGCATTCCAGACTCACCTTGGAGTCAGCCCTCATCTCGAGGGGAAGCAAAGGACTCTGCTCTCCTCTCGAGTCGGACGGGTATGTCTTGGAGCCCACTGAGTGGCTTAAAGGGAGTCAAACCTCCTTTGGTGTTTGGAGGGAGGACACGGGATTGCTCTCCAGGGAATGCATGAAATGAAGGCCCTCATCTCCCAATGACTGGGGCGTCTCGTAGGTTTTCTCGAGCTGTGGCGCTAGTGTGGGGTTTCTCACGAAGTAAGACTGGGAGCTCAGTGAGCCTCTCACGTGGTGCCAGGGCAGTCAGGTCTCTATGCACGTGGTGAGAGGGAGCCCGTCATTGTTCTCGAGTCATGGTAGGGGAATTGGGCCTGAAGAGGTGTTAAAGAAGGACTCTCGAGGTCTTTCTTGGGTTGCAGCAGGAAACCCTGGGTTCCATCGACTTGTGCCAGTGACTTCAGGAAGCTTCTCAGCGTGCCTCTGAGAAGTCAGGGTCACTGTGGAGTTGGGAGGGGCCTCTCGGAACTCCACTGGGTTTGGTGCAATGGAAGAGGGCCTCATGACAAGTTGAGGCAGGAACCTCAGGGTTCCTCTCCTGGCTTCGAATGCGCAGGATCTGAATCGGATCGCAGAGTCCCTGCAGAGTTGGGACAGGAGAGTCAGGCCTCGTCTTGTGTGGAGGACTGGAACTCCGCTTGACTCTCGCGTTTTTAATGGGGTGACAGGCCACTTGTCGATTTGTATGTGGAACTTGTGGGTTTTTCTGGACGATGCACCGGGGTGTCACTGCCCCTTAGTGTTGTGCCTTGATCCACAGGATTGCCTTCGAGTTGGGTTCTGCCATCGGGTTCTTATCAACAGCGGACCAGGGAATTGGGGTCTTTTGGCATGCCGCACCACCCACGAGGCTATGTCTAAAATTTCCTCATGAGACTGGCCTCATCATGCGCCAGGAAAGTCGGGAATGCCTTCCAGACAAAGCAGGGGAATCGAACCTCCTGTCGCAATCAAGAGGGGAGAAGAGTCTCAGATGAAGTGGTGCCGGAAACCTCGGTGTTCTCCTCAAGTGAGACTGGTATGTCGGGGAACTTTTGGGGTCGCATCAAGGGTTCCAAGTAACTTTTCGCTCTTCAATACGGAACGTGGGACTTCTCTTGAGACGCTGTAGCGGGCAAGGGCCTCATCTTTCGATGACGGGGGAACCACGTGGTTTTTCTTGAGTTGCGGCGGGATTCTCGAGTTACGACGGGGAATTCAGGCTTCCTGTTCAACTGGCCCAGGGAAGTCCAGGTTTCATTCGAATTGCGAGTTAGAACTGGGGATTGCTCTCGAGACACTGCAGGGCCAAATAGACCTCATCTAGGCTTGTGTCCAGGACCTAATGTTCCTCTGCTGGGGCGACAGCGATCTCGGCATTGCATTCTCGACTCACCCGGGGAATCAGGCCTCGTCTCGAGGGGAAGCCAAGGACACCGCTCTCCTGTCAAGTCGCGACGGGTATATCTTGGAGCTCACTGTGTGGCCTAAAATGAGTCAAGCCTCCTGTGGAGTTTGGAGAGAGGACTCAGGATTGCTCTCCAGGCCATACAGCAAAAGAAGGCCCTCATCTCGTGAGGACTGGGGCGTCTCGTGGGTATTCTCGAGCTGCGGCTCCAGTGTGGTGTTGCTCACGAGGTATAATGGGGAGCTCAGGGAGCCTCTCCTGTGGCGCCAGGGAAGTCAGGTTTCTATGCGCGTGGCTAGGCGGAGTGCGTCATTGCTCTCGAGTCATGGTAGGGGAATCGCACCTCAAGACGCGTTGAAGAAGGACTCTCGAGGTCTTTTACGGGTTGGGGCAGGAAACCCTTGGTTCCCTCGACTTGTGCCGGTGAACTCAGGAAGGTCTAAGGGTGCCTCTGAGAAGTCAGGGATACTGTGCAGTTGGGAGGGGCCTCTCGGGACTCCACTGGGTTCGGTGCAATGGAAGAGGGCCTCATCTTGAGTGGAGGCAGGAAACTCATGTTTCCTCTCCTGACTTCCCCTGGGCCAGATCTGACTCGGATTGCAGTTTCGCTGCAGAGTTCGAACAGGAGAGTCAGTCCTCGTCTTGTGTGGAGGAATGGAACTCTGCTTGCCTCTCCAGTTGTTCACGGGGTGACAGGTCACTTCTCGAGCTGTGTGTGGTACCTGCGGGTTTCTCCGGACGATACCCGGGGGTGTCAGTGCCCCTTCGTGTTGTGCCTTCATCAAAAGGGTTATCTTCAAAGAGGTGTCCGGGCACTGGGATCTTATCAAGAGCGAACCGGGAAATCGGGGTCTTTCGGCATGTGTCACCATCCACGAGGCTATGTCTCGAATATCCTCGTGAGACCGGCCTCATCCTGAGATGCACCGGGAAAGGCGGGAACCCCTTCAAGACAAAACAGGGGAATCGACCCTCCTGTCGCGATCAGGAGGGGAGAAGGGGCCCAGATGTAGTGGTGCCGGGAACCTCGGTGTTCTCCTCGAGTCAGACCAGTGTGTCGAGGAACTTTTGAGGTTGCATCAAGGGTGCCGATACCGTTTCGCACTTCAAGACGGAACGTGGGACTTCTCTTGAGACGCTGTAGGGGGCAAGGGCCTCATCTTGGGATGACGGGGGAACCACGTAGCGTTTCTCGAGTTGTGGCGGGATTCTCGAGTTTCGACGGGGAATACAGTCTTCCTCATGTGTTGGCCCAGGGAAGTCCTATCTTCCATTCGAGTTTCAAGGGAGAGCTGGGGATTGCCCTCGAGTCACTGCAGGGCAAAATAGACCTCATCTAGGCTTGTGTCCAGCACTTAATGTTCATCCCTAGGGGCGACAGGGATCTCGGGCTTGCATACCAGACTCACCCGGGGAATCAGGCCTCGTCTCGAGGGGAAGCAAAGAACTCCGCTGTCCTTTTGAGTCGCGATGGGTATCTCTTGGAGCCCACTGTGTGCCCTAAAGGGAGTCAAGCCTCCTGTGCTGTTTGGATAGAGGACTCGGGATTCCTCTCCAGGCCATGCAGGAAAAGAAGGCCCTCATCTCGCGATGACGGCGGCCCCTTGTGGGTTTTCTAGACTGCCGCGCTAGTGCCGGGTTTCTGACGAGGTACGAGAGGGAGCTCAGGGAGCCTCTCGTGTGGCGCCAGGGAAGTCAGGTCCCCATGAGATGGCTAGGGGGAGTTCGTCATTGCTCTCGAGTCATGGTAGGGTAATCGGGCCTCAAGACGGGTTGAAGAAGGACTCTCGAGGTCTTTCTCGGGTCACTGCATAAAACCCAGGGTTCCCTTGACTTGTGCCTGCGACCTCAGGGAGCTTCTCAGAGTGCCTCTGAGAAGTCAGGGATACTGTGCAGTTTGGAGGGGCCTCTCGAGACTCCTCTGCATTTGGTGGAATGTAAGAGGGACTCATCTCGAGTTGAAGCAGGAACCTCAGTGTTCCTCTCCATTTCTGACTCAGATCGCAAGGTCCCTGCATGTTGGTTCAGGAGAGTCAGGCCTCGTCTTTTCTGGAGGATGGGACTCCTCTTGCCTCTCGAGTTGTTCTCGAGGTGACAGGCCACTTGTCGAGCTGTGTGTGTAACCTGCCCTTTTTTCCGGATGATGCACAGGTGTGTTAGTGCCCCTTCGTGTTGTACCTTCATACTCAAGGCTGCCTTCCAAGAGGTGTCCGAGCATCGGATTCTTATCAAGAGCGGACCGGGAAATTGGAGTCTTTCAGCAAGTGGCACCACCCACAAAGCTACGTATCGAATTTCCCCATGAGACCGGCCTCATCCTGAGTTGTGCAGGGAAGGTCGGGCCCCCTTGCAGACAAAGCAGGGGAATCGACCCACGGGTCACGATCAGGAGGGGAGAAGGGGCTTAAATGAAGTGGTGCCGGGAACCTCGGTGTTCCCCTTGAGTGAGACCGGCGTGTTGGGGGACTTTTGGGGTCGCATCAAGGGTGCCAAGTACCGTTTCGCATTTCAAGACGGAACCTGGGACATCTTTTGAAACGCTGTAGCGGGCAAGGGCCTCATCTTGCGATGACGGGAGAACCACGTGGTTTTGCTCGAGTTGCGGCGGGATTCTCGAGTTATGACCGGGAATTTAGGCTTCCTCTTGTTGGCCTTGAAATCCAATCTTCCATTCGGGTTGTGAGGGGGAGCTGGGGATTGCGCTAGAGTCACTGCAGGGCAAAAGAGACCTAATCTAGGCTTGTGTCCAGGATCTAACGTTGCTCTCCAGGGGCGAGAGGGATCTCGGGTTTGCATTCCAGACTCATCCGGGGAGTCAGTTCTCACCTCGAGGGTAAGCAATGAATTCCGCTCTCGTCTCGAGTCGCGATGGGTATCTCTTGGAGCCCACTGTGTGTACTAAAGGGAGTCAAGCCTCCTGTGGAGTTTGGAGAGAGGACTCGGGATTGGACTCCAGGCCATGCAGGAAAAGAAGGCCCTCATCTCGAGATGACGGTGGCGTCTCGTGGGTTTTCTCGAGCTGCGGCGCCAGTGTGGGGTGTCTCATGAAGTACCACAGGGATTTCAGGGAGCCTCTTGTGTGGCGTCAGGAAAATCCAGTATTCCATTCGAGTTGCAAGTTAGAACTGGGGATTGCTCTCCAGTCACTGCAGGGCAAAATAGACCTCATCTACGCTTGTGTCCAGGACCTAGTGTTCCACTACTGGGCCGACAGGGATCTCAGGGTTGCATTCTCGACTCACCCGGAGAGTCAGGCCTCGTCTTGAGGGGCAAAAAAGGACTCCGCTCTCCTGTCGAGTCGCAACGGGTATCTCTTGGAGCCCACTGCGTGGCGTAAAGGGAGTGAAGCCTCCTATGGAGTTTGGAGAGATGACTCGGGAATGTTTTCCTGGCCATGCAGGAAAAAAGGCCCTCGTCTCGCGATGACGGGGGCATCTCGTGGGTTTTCTCCAGCTGCGGCGCCAGTATCAGATTTCTCACGAGGTACGACGGGGAGCTCAGAGAGCCTCTCGTGTGGTGCTAGGGACGTCAGGTCTCCGTGCGTGTGGTGAAGGGGAGTGCGTGATTGCTCTCGAGTCATAGTAGGCGAATCGGGCCTCAAGACGCATTGAAGAAGGACTCTCGAGGTCTTTCTCGGGTTGCGGCAGGGAAACCTGGGTTCCCTCGACTTGTGTCGGTGACCTCAGGCAACTTCTCAGGGTGCCTCTGAGAAGTCAGGGACACTGTGGATTTGGGAGGGGCCTTTCATTACTCAACTGGGTTTGGTGCAATCGAAGAGGGCCTCATCTCGAATGGAGGCAGGAACCTCAGGGGTCCTCTCCATTTCTGACTCGGGTCGCAGAGTACCCGCCGAGTACGGACAAGAGAGTCACGCCTCGTCTTCCGTGGAGGAATGGATCTCCGCTTGCCTTTCGAGTTGTTCACGGAGTGACAGGCCACTTGTTGAGCTGTGTGTGGAACCTGCGGGTTTTTCCGGACGATGCACAGGGGTGTCAGTGCCCCTTCGTGTTTTGCCTTCATCCACAGGGTTGCCTTCAAAGAGGTTTCCGGGCATCGGGTTCTTTTCAAGAGCGTACCAGAAAATTGGGGTCTTTCAGCATGTGGTACCACCCACGAGGCTACGTCTCGAATTTCCTCGGGAGACCGGCCTCATCCTGAGGTTCGCCGGGAAGGTAGGGAACCCTTGCAGACAAAGCAGGGGAATCGACACACCGGTCGCGATCAGAAGGGGAGAAGGGGCTCAGATGAAGTGGTGCCGGGAACCTCGGTGGTCCCCTCGAGTGAGACCGGTATGTCATGGCACTTTTGAGGTCGCATCAATGGTGCCAAGTACAGTTTCGCACTTCAAGACAAAACGTGGGAATTCTCTGGAGATGCTCTAGCGGGCAAGGGCCTCATATTGCGATGACGAGGGAAACACGTGGTTTTTCTCGAGTTGCGGCGGGATTCTCGAGTTACGACGGGGAATTCAGGCTTCCTCTTGTGTTGGCCCAGGAAGTCCAATCTTCCATTCAACTTGTCAGAGAGAGCTGTGGGTTGCTCTCGAGTCACTTCAGGGCAAAGAGTCCTCATCTAGGCTTGGGGCCAGGATGTAGTGTTCCTCTCCAGGGGCAACAGGGATATCGGGGTCGCATTCCAGTCTCACCCGGTGGGTCACACCTCGTCTCGAGTGGAAGCAAAGGACTCCACTATCCTCTCGATTCGCGACGTGTAACTCTTGGAGCCCAATGAGTGGACTAAAGGGAGTCAAGCGTCCTGTGTAGCTTGGACAGAAGGTTCACGCTTGATCTGCATACCATTCAGTTAAAGATGGCCCTCCTCTCGTGATGACGGGAGCGTCTCATGGGTTTCCTCGAGCTGCGGCGCCAGTGTGGGGTTTCTCACGAGATATGATGGGGAGCTCAGGGAGCCTCTCGTGCGGCGCCAGAGAAGTCAGGCCTCCATGCGTGTGGCCAGGCAGATCGCGTCATTGCTCTGGAGTCATGGGAGGGACTAGGGCCTCCAGACGCATTTAAGAAGGACTCTCGAGGTCTTTCTTGGGTTGGGGCGGGAAACACTCGTTTCCCTCGACTTCTACCAGGGACCTTAGGGAACTTCCCAGGTGCCTCTGAGAGGTGAGGGATACTGAGGAGTTAGAGGGGCCTCTCGGGACTCCACTAGGTTTGACGAAATGAAAGAGGGCCTCATCTCGATTGGAGGCAGGAACCTCAGGCTTCCTCTCCATTTCTGACTCTGACCGCAGGGTCCCTGCAGGGTTGGGACAGGAGAGTCAGGCCTCGTCTTGTCTGAGTAATGGAACTCTGCTTGCCTCTCGAGTCGTTCAGTGGGTCTCAGGCCCCTTGTCGAGCTGTGTGTGGAACCTGCGGTTGTTTCCAGAAGATGCACGGGGGTGTCATTGCCCCTTCATTTGGTGCCTTCCCCCACAGGGTTGCCTTCAAAGAGGTGTCCAGCATCAGGTTCATTTCAAGAGCGGACCGGGAAATCGGGGTCATTCGGCATGTGGCACCACCCACGTGGCTCATCTCGAATTTCCTCGTGAGACCAGCATCATCCTGAGGTGCGCTGGGAAGGCCGGGAACCCCTTCCACACAAAGAAGGGGAATCGACTCTCCTGTCGCGATCAGGAGGGGAGATGGGGCTCAGATGAAGTGGGGCCGGGACTCTAGGTGTTCCACTCGAGGGAACCCGGCGTTTCAGGGAACTTTAGGGGTCGCATCAAGGGAGCCAAGTACCATTTCCCACTTCAGGACGGAACATGGGACTTCCCTGGAGACGCTGTAGCGGGCAAGGGCCTCATCCTGTGAAGACGTTGGAACCACGTCGTTTTTCTCGAGTTGCGTCTGGATTCTCGAAAACGACGGGGATTTCAGGCTTCCTCTTGGGTTGGCCCTGGGAAGCCCAATCTTCCCCTGGAGTTGCGAGGGAAAGCTGGGGGTTCTGCTCGAGTCACTACAGGGCCAAAGAGACCTCATCGAGGCGTGTGTCCAGGACCTAATATTCCTCTCAAGGGAAGACAGAGATCTCGGGTTTCCATTCCAGACTCCCCCGGGGAGTCAGGCCTCGCCTCGAGGGGAAGCAGAGGACTCCACTTTCCTCTCAAGTCGCGACACGGATCTCTTGGAGCCCACTGAGTGGACTCAAGGGTGTCGAGCCTCCTCTTCAGTTTGGAGAGAGGACTCGGGATTGCTCTCCAGGTCAGGCAGGAAAAGAAGGCCCTCATCTCGCAATGACGGGGGCATCTCATGGGTTTCCTCAGGCTGCGGCGCCCTTGGGGGTTTTCTCACGAGGCACGACGAGGACCTCAGGGAGCCTCTCGTGCGGCGCCAGGGAACTCATATCTCCATGCGCATGGCGAGGGGGAGCTGGTCATCACTCTCGAGTCATGGGAAGTGACTAGGGCCTCAAGACGCGTTGAAGAAGGACTCTCGAGGTCTTTCTCGGGTGGCGGCGGGAAACCCTCGTTTCCCTCGACTTCTGCAGGGGACTATAGGGAACTTACCAGGGTGCCTCTGAGAGGTGAGGAATGCTGTGGAGTTGGCAGGGCCTCTCGGGACTCTGCTGGGTTCGGCGCAATGGAAGAGGGCCTCATCTCGAGGGGAGGCAGGAACCTCAGGCTTCCTCTCCAATTCTGACTCCGACTGCACGGTCCCTGCAGTGTTGGGACAGGAGAGTCATGCCTCGTCTTGTCTGAGGAATGGAATTCTGGTTGCCTCTCGAGTTGTTCCGGGAGTCTCAGGCCCCTTGTCGAGCTGTGTGTAGACCCTGCGGGTTTTTCCGGATGATGCACGGGGGTGTCAGTGCCCCTTCGTGTTGTGCCTTCACTTACAGGGTTGCCTTCGAAGAGGTGTCCGGGCATCAGGTTCTTATCAAGAGCGGACCGGAAAATCGGTGTCGTTCGGCACGTGGCACCTCACACATGGCTGGTCTCGAATTTCCTCCTGAGACCGGCCTCATCCTGAGGTGCACCAGGAAGGCCGGGAACCCCATCCAGAGAAAGCAGGGGAATCGACTCTCCTGTCACGATCAGGAGGGGAGAAGGTGCTCAGATGAAGTGGTGCCGGGACCCTCGGTGTTCCCCTCGAGGGAACCCAGCGTGTCGGGAACTTTTGCAGTCGCATCAAGGGTGTCAAGTACCGTTTCGCACTTAAGCACAGAACATGGGACTTCCCTGGAGACGCCGGGAATTTCGGTGTTCCCCTGGAGTGAGACCAGTATGTTGGGGAACTTTGGGGTCGCATCAAGGGTGCCAAGTAGCATTTCGAACTTTAAGATGGAACGTGGGACTTCTCTTGAGACTCTAGCTGGCAAGGGCCTCATATTGCGATGAAGGGGGAACCACATGGTTTTTAAGACTTGAGGCTGAATTCTCGAATTACGATGGGATATTCAGACTTCCTCATGTGTTGACCGTGGGAAGCCCAATCTTCCATTCAAATTGTGAGGGAGAGATGGAGGTTGCTCTCGATCACTGTAGGGCAAAATAGACCTCATCTAGGCTTGTGTCTAGGACATAATGTTCCACTCCAGGGGCGACAGGGATCTCGGGGTTGCATTCCAAACTCACCCGGGGAGTCAGGCCTCGTCTCCAGGGAAGCAAAGGACTCCGCTCTCCTCTCGAGTCGCACCGGGTATTTCTTGGACCCAACTGAGTGGCCTAAAGGGAGTCAATCCTCCTGTGAAGTTTGGAGAGAGGACCAGGGATTGCTCTCCAGGTCAGGCAGGAAAAGAAGGCCCCCATCTCTCCTTGACGGGGGCATCTTGTGGTTTTTCTCGAACTGCGGCGCCAGTGTGGGTTTTCTCACGAGGTATGATGGGGTACTCAGGGAGCCTCTTGTGTGGTACTAGGGAAGTCAGTTTTCCTGCTTGTGGCGAGGGGAGCACGTCCTTGCTCTGGAGTCATGGTAGGGGAATCGGGCATCAAGAGACGTTGAAAAAGGACTCTCCAAGTCTTTCTCGGGTTACTTCAGGAAACTCTGGGTTCCCTCGACTTGTGCCAGTGACCTCAGGTAGCTTCTCAGGGAGCCTCTGAGAATTCAGGGATACTGTGGTGTTGGGAGGGGCCTCTCGGGACACCACTGAGTTTGGTTCAATGGAAGAGGGCCTCTTCTCTAGTTGAGGTAGGAACCTCAGGGTTCCTCTCCATTTCTGACTCCGATCGCAGGGTCCCTGAAGAGTTGGGACAGGAGGGTAAGGCCTCGTCTTGTGTGAAGGAATGCAACTTCACTTGCCTCTCGAGTTGTTCACGGGGTGACAGTCCACATTTGGAGCTGTGAGTGGAATCGGCGGGTTTTTCCAGACGATGCATGGGGATGTCAGTGTCCCTTCGTGTTGTGCCTTCATCCACAGGGTTGCCTTCGAAGAGATGTCCGGGCGTCAGGTTCTTATCTAGAGTGGACCAGGAATTCGGGATCTTTCAACATGTGGCACCAACCATGAGGCTACTTTTCGAATTTCCTCATGAGACTGGCCTCATCCGGAGGCTTGCGGGGTATGTCGGGAACCCCTTGCAGACAAAGCATGGGAGTCGACCCTCCTGTCGCGATCAGGAGGGGTGAAGGGGCTCACAGGAAGTGGTGCCATGAACTTTGGTGTTTCCCTCGAGTGAGACCGGTATGTCAGGGAACTTTGGGGGTCGCATCAAGGGTGCCAAATACCGTTTTGTACTTCAGGATGGAACGTGGGACTTCTCTTGATACGCTGTAGTGGCCAAGGGCCTCATCTTGGGATGACGGGGGAGCCACGTGGTTTTTCTCGAGTTGCGGCGGGATTCTCGAGTTACGACGGGGATTTCAGGCTTCCTCTTGTGTTGGGCCAGGGAAGTCCAATCATCCATTTGAGTTGCGAGGGAGAGCTGGGGGTTGCGCTCGAGTCACTGCAGGGCAAAGGAGACCTCATCTAGGCTTGTGTCCAGGACCTAATGTTCCTCTCCAAGGGCCACAGGGATCTCAGGTTTGCATTCCAGACTCACCCAGGGAGTCAGGCCTCGTGTCGAAGGGAAGCAAAGGACTCTGCTCTCCTTTCGAGTTGCGACGGGCACCTCTTGGAGCCCACTTTGTGGCCTAAAGGGAGTCAAGCCTCCTGTGAAGTTTGGAGAGAGGACTTGGGACTGCTCTCCAGGCCATGCAGGAAAAGATGGCCCTCATCTCGCGATGACGGAGGGGTCTTGTGTGTTTTCTCGAGCTGCGGCGCCAGTGTGGGGTTTCACACGAGGTACGACAGGGAGCTCAGGGAGCCTCTCATGTGGCGCCAGGGAAGTCAGGTCTCCATGTGCGTGGCGAGGGGGAGCGCGTTATTGCTCTCGAGCCATGGTAGGGGAATCTGACCTCAAGACGCATTGAAGAAGGACTCTCGAGGTCTTTCTTCGGTTGTGGCAGGAAACCCTTATTTCCCTCGACGTTTGCCGGTGGCCTCAAGGAGCTTCTCAGAATGCCTATGAGAAGTCAGGGATACTGTGGAGATGGGAGTGGCCTCTCGGGACTCCACTGGGTTTGTTTTAATGGAAGAGGGCCTCATCTCGGGTTGAGGCAGGAACCTCAGGTTTCCTCTCCATTTCTGACTCAGATCGAAGCGTGCCTGCAGAGTTGGGATTGGATACTCAGGCCTGGTCTTGTCTGAGGAAGGGAGCTCCGCTTGCCTCTCTCATTGTTTAAGGGGTGACAGGCCAGTTGTGGAGCTGTATGTGGATCCTGTGGGATTTTCCGGACGATGAACAGGGTTGCCAGTGCCCCCTCGTGTAGTGCCTTCATCCACAGGGTTGCCTTAGAAGAGGTGTCCGGGCATCGGGTTCTTATCAAGAGCAAGACCGAGAAATCGGGGTCTTTCGGCACGTGGCACCAACACGAGGCTACGTCTCGAATTTCTTCGTGAGACTGGCCTCATCCTGAGGTGCGCCATGAAGGTCGGGAACCCCTTCTAGACAAAGCAGGGGAATCGACCTTCCTGCCATGATCAGGAGGGGAGAAGGGGCTCAAATGAAGTGGTGCCAGGAACTTCGTTGTTCCCTTGGATTCAGACCGCTATATTGGGGAACTTTTGGGGTCGCATCAAGGGTGCCAAGTAGCATTTCGAACTTTATGACGAAACATGGGACTTCTCTTGAGACTCTGTAGCGGGCAAAGGCCTCATATTGCGATGAATGGGGAACCACGTGGTTTTTAAGAGTTGCGGCGGGATTCTCGAGTTACAACGGGAAATTCAGACTTCCTCTTGTGTTGGCCCAGTGAAGACCAATCTTCCATTCGAATTGCGAGGGAGAGATGGGTGTTGCTCTCGATTCACTGTAGGGCAAAATAGACCTCATCTAGGCTTTTGTCCAGGACATAATGTTCCTCTCCAGGGGCAACAGGGATCTCGGGGTTGCATTCCAGACTCACCCAAGGTAAGGCCTCATCTCGAGGGGAAACAAAGTACTCTGCTCTCCTCTCAAGTCGCGACAGGTATCTCTTGGAGCCCATTGAGTGGCCTAAAGGGAGTAAAGCCTCCTGTGAAGTTTGGAGAAAAGACCAAGGATTGCTCTCAAGGTCAGGCAGGAAAAGATGTCCCCAATCTCGCGATGACGGTGGTGTCTCGTGGGTTTTCCCGAGCTGTGGCGCCAGTGTGGGGTTTCTCACGAGGTATGACGGGGAGCTCAGGGAGCCTCTCATGTGGCGCCAGGGAAGTCAGGTGTCCATGCGCATGGCGAGGGGGAGCGTGTCATTGCTCTCGAGTCATGGTAGGGGAATCCGGCCTCAAGACGTGTTGAAGATGGACTCTTGAGGTCTTTCTCGGGTTGCGGCAGGATACCCTGTGTTCCCTCGACTTGTGCCGGTGAACTCAGGGAGTTGCTCAGGGTGCCTCTGAGAAGACACTGATACTGTGGTGTTGGGAGGGGCCTCTCGGGGTCCACTGCGTTTGGTGCAATGGAAGATTGCCGGGAGCCAGCGAGAGATATTCCACTCGTGACAAATGTCATGAGGAAAGAGTCTCGGCATACGCAAAGGCGGGATCGAGCCTCCGGGAGTTCCCCCGTATATTCTTCAGCATCTACCCCCAAAAACCAAAGTCTGCCTTCTTTATTGCTTTGTTCTCTCACCTCTGACATTACTGGGGATGTCCCCCACCACCATCTCACTCTCTCTGTCAAAGAGCTAACTTACAGCTCCAACTAATAATGTTCCTGGGCAATTAGGAGTGTTTAAATCCAAACCCCTCAGATGGTTTTCTAACTCGCCTGACAAGTTTACCCGGTCTCCTACAGCTATGCATACGATTGTGTACAGTCTCCCAGCCTCGAGACGCACGGGAAGTTTAAGATATTCAAATAGCTTAGAGCCTCTCAGAGAGTTAGAAACTGTCAGAATAAAACTAGTAAAAGATTTCATTGATGAACCAATGCTTTTTGCCAAGTTTCCACATCCCCTGAATTGTATCCTTGAATGTGTGCTAATTAATATAGTTGGTATGTAGAAAAAATAAGTAGTGGCCTTGATGTTGGTAACTTTAGACCCTTAAGGTAATAAATTCTTTTCTTTGTTGTAAACCCATTACACATCCTCCCTATAGGAATGCAATTTTATCTTCGAAAGATGGCGCCAAACCTTAAACAATTACTCTTAGAGAAAATAACTCTTATGGTTGATAAGTCTTTGTCAAGAGTCATAAAATGTTAATAGGTCTTCTGGCCAGAAGATGATGTAAATCATCTAAACCATTTTTATACGATAAATCTGCAGAAAAGAAACCCTGGTTTTTGATAAGGATTAAAGACTGCTGACTTTGCATCCCCTATTATCCTCTATGTGTAACTTAGGGTATTAAAACCTGTGTTGAAAATAAAGCTACGGGCCTTGCTCGCCAACGCTTGGTCTCCCCATGTCATTCTTCCCCTCAATTTTCAGATGAGTGTCCATCTGGAGCGCGGATATCCTCTGCGACCATTTATTTGCCTGGGCTTCGAAGACCCACTCGATAAGGTGTCTAAGGTGGGGCACCTTCCTCTATTCTAGAGGGCACTTGCAGCCTCCGTGGTCAGAGCTAACCTGGTGTCACGGGTTATATTGATTTTCCGCGTAAACCAAGCTACTCAGCTGCTTTTCTCCAGTGAATTTTCCTACTGAGCTATCCTCATTCTATTACTCTTTATATCTTTGATGAATAAATAAATATATAAATAGGTCGCCTACTCCATCTTCCCTTCGAATACCCTGGATCAGCTGGGGCTGGACCTCTGCAGGTGGCGCCCGAGACAGGCATTTCGAAGGTAAATCCCCAACCCCATTCCCCCAGTGTTCAGTTTTGGGGACAGATAGGATCCCACTTAGGGGGCTGCAGATCCCCCTGTAGAATAGACAGGGCGAGAGGAGTGGGAAGTGTTGAAGAGTTAGAGAGAAAAAACGGTTTCTAAAAAGGCTGACAAAAAAGGCCTAATCTTTAGATAGCTAAAAGCAAAATCTTTTACTATCCTTAAGTTTCTGACATGGGCAACACTGAATCAAATGAAAGACAGCTCTTTATAGGAGTAATTTTACAGTTATTAAGTAAAAGAAGAATCAAGGTTAAAAAATCTTCCATTCAATCATTTTTTACATTTGTACAAGACCACTGCCCTTGGTTTCTACAACAAGGCACTGTTAACCTCGATATCTTGAAAAAACTAGGAAAACAGCTAAGAGCTTATTGTGCTCAGCAAGGTTTGGAAAAAATCCCTACTTACACCTTTCCTCTGTGGAATATGACTAGAGATGTTTTAGATCCAGCTCATGAATTTGAAAAGGTACCTGTTAAAGAGGAAAGTAAAGTTGGAAAAGTACCTGTTAAACAAAAAAGCAAATCTGAAAAGGTACCTGTTATAAAGAAAAGTGAAAATGAAGAGGCTATACCTAGCTATCGACAGCTAAATGAATGGCTGGCCGCTATGACTGCCAATGAGCATGTAAAAGATAGGGATGAAAAGAAAGATCAGCTCTCCCCTCAGTTTGAAAAAGGTTTAGAGGAAACAGCAGCTCGATGCCATTCTGATGAGGATTTTTTATTTTTTAAGCTAAAGATGCTCCTAAAAGTTTAAGAAAACATCCCTAATCAGACCATCCGCTCCTAGGAGGTTGAGGGAAACATCCCCGATCAGACAGTTCGTAAGATTTAGTTACCAAACAGTTAAAGGATCTCCGGAACAGAAGAGGAAAACTTCGGGACGCTCCCATCCCCCTATGCCTCCTCCTCCATGTCGGGGTAAAGGGCCACTGCTAGGAGTTTCCCGGAGAAGGATTTTCTCTAGTCCCAAGGATGAACTCGATCCTCACCTTGAGGCTTCTTTTCTAGTCCCCTCTGCAGTTTAGCCAGGGTAAAGAGGTTACAAAATAAATAAAAATATTCTCTAAAATTAAAAAAAAAATTAAAAATGGATTTCTCTGCATCTAAGAATAGACAAATATTTATTGACTGTGGAATATGATTAGAAATGTCCTGGACCTCCGTCACGAGGCTGTTAAATAGACTATGGGGGAGGCTATAGAGGTGGATGGTGGTGAGTCTCCATTTACTGCACAGATCATATTTTCTGCCATTGAAGAAAAAAAAAAAAGGAGGGAGAAAGTGGTCTACCTCCCGAGGAAGGAGAGGGCTTACAGGACGCTGCGGCCGAGAGCCCTGGCGAGCTCCCTCCCCCTCTGCGCAAACCTTTAAAAAACTTATCCACCACTTTCTGATTTAAGGCGACTGCCACCGCCTTCGATTGTGCCTCCCAGGACCCAGGAGTTCCCCACTTTGCCCCCAAAGCCTCCCAAAGTGTTGCCTAAGACTGAGGAAGATAAAAAGTTTTTTAAACAAAGGAGCTTTTAGTACACAATATGCAGAGTGTGCTCCTTGGAGAAAACTCCCTCAGGGGGGTCTCACCCAGGCTAGGAGAAAAGCGAAAAGGCAAGGAGATTTAATAACAATATTAACCCCTGATGTGCCGCTTACTCCAATTCCAACCGGAGTGGCTGGCCCCCTATCTGAGGACATTGTAAGATTTGTCCTGGGGCGTAGCTCGCTTTCTTTTAAAAAAAAGTTAAAAAAAAAAAAAAGAAAGAAAAGAAATTTCGCTGGTGCATGGTGTAGTAGATTCTGATGATATTGAGAAATTAAAGTCTTGATCTCACTGCCTATCAAAACTGTACAAATTAATAAAGGTCAAAGAGTAACACAGCTTTTACTTTTACCTTACTATCAGACAAGGAAAAACTTGACTTCTCAAGCTAAGAGCCACAAAACATTTGGATCTAGTGATCTAGCCTTTTGGGTGCAGGAAATTACAGTTCCAAGGCCTTTAAAAGATCTTTTACTTCAAGAGAATAAAACGCCAGGGCTATTAGACACAGGAACAGACGTCTCTTAACATTGCTGGGAAAGACTGGCCCAGCTCCTGGCCAACACATAATACTGAAAATGAGTTGGTGGGATTAGAGAAAGTGGTATGTGGGGTGGAGATGCTGTACAGGTGGTACATTTAACAATACTTTATATATTGTTATAAATACATAATATAAATGTATTTGCCTAATTACAGTTTGCCTAATTAGGTATGGGTATAAATAAAATATAATAAAGGTATACCTAATTCTATTTATAGATCTATACTTAATTAATTTGTATATAAATTAATATGTATACTATATACACACACACATATATATACTGTATAATTAAATATATATGGCAGTAATATAATGTGTGTGTGGCTGATATTAATTGGTATGGATTGATGTGCTGTGATGATATATGTTCTATATACTGTATAATTATAAATGTGTGACATGTATTATTACAGTATATTGGTTTGTGTTGGTTGGTATTAGCTGTGTATGTGTTGTATTGTTGTAATATATATTAATTAATATATTAATTATAAAGATTAATTCAAGTATATTGATTTATATATATTATATGTCAATAACTTTATACTTGTTGCCATATATAAATACATATATAAATGCATTTTGCATTTAGGTATATCTGTATACCTATATACCAAAATGAGATAAGGAGGTTATACATTTATTACTTAAATTTATACAGAGACCTAAACTAAACATTAGACCTAAATTAACATATCCATAGGGAAACAGCTAGACAAATAGTGAAGTTATGTTCCAATTGTAATTAATCACTTAAACGTAAACACACAGGGGCAGACTACAATGATGAGACACTAGATGCCTGAATTACAGGCTACGACTCGGCCCCTGGTCAAGTAAAAAGGCCTCCTTACGGGAGAGTGAAAAAGGCCAGATGTGTTGCTAACTTGTGGGAGAGGGTATGCTTGTATATTTCTACAGAATGCAGATTCTCCGGTTTGGATCTCAGACAAATTCGTCATGTCACATTCCCCAAAGACCAGGTTCGCGGCGCGCGCACTCGCTCGCTCCCCCTCCCCCAGCCAGCTCTCGCCTCCGCGCCACCAGCAGCGCCTCGCACCCACCTCTCTGCACCCCGTGACCTAGAGCAAAGAAGTCTGTGCAGCGAGTGAGGGCCAGAGAGGAAAGCGCGCCCACGGAGTGCCGTCCAGACCAGCGTGGCCCCACCGGCGAGAGGGGACCGCCCTGAGCCCAAGCGGTGGCGGCTAGCCCTAAACCACGAACCCTGCCCCTCCGCCCACCATAGGCGCCTTGGCCCACAGCCTGCCGCTCGCGTTCTGCCTCCTGATGCTGGGGACACTGCTCCCCCAGGCTGACGCCTACAGCTGCTCCCTGGTTCATCTTGTTTAAACCCTCAATATAATGTTTGCTCCTTTGTAATGCTACAACATCCACCTTATCTTATGATGTAACCACTTATTGAATTATGGTCTTGCTGTATTACAACAACTACAGGATTTAATGCAAACACGACGGTTTGTGGGCTTACTTATCTTGGGAACAGCAGCTTTGATAAGTGCAATCACTTCTGTTACTGTGGCAGCAATATCATTGACTCAACAAGTACATACTGCTCAATATGTTGATTCTATGTCCAAAAATGTTTCTTTAACATTGGCAACACAGGAAGCTATAGAGAGAAAATTAGAAATGAGGGTAGACGCCCTAGAGGAAGCAGTAATACATATTGGGACTGAATTGCAGGCTTTAAAGGTGAAAATGGCATTGTCTTGTCATGCTGACTATCGGTGGATATGTGGAACACCCCTGAAAGTAAATGAGACAGATTTTGAATGGGAAAAGATTAAAAACCATATTTCAGGTATCTGGAACAGCTCTGACATTGGTTGAGACGTAGGGAAACTTCACTATCAAATAGCAACCATGGAGCACTCCCGATTAGATTTTACTGCTGCTGGAACAGCAAATGATTTCTTCCATACTTTCCTTAACTACATCTCAGGAAAGAATATTCTGTCTAATGTCTTTAGCTATGCTGCGGTGGCTGCTTTAATTGTGCTTCTCATAATCATTCTTCCTTGTATTGTCAGGATTCTTCGGCAGAGTATTCAGAGGCTCGCGACTGAGCTACATCTGGCTGTTTTAAGAAATACAAAACGGGGAGATGCCGGGAGCCGGCGAGAGACATTCCACTCGTGACAAAGGTCATGAGGAAGGAGGCTGGGCATACACAAAGGCGGGATCGAGCCTCGGGAGTCCTCCCGGATATTCTTGAGCATCTACCCCCCAAAACCAGAGTCTGCCTACTTTATTGCTTTGTGCTCTCCCCTCTGACTTTACTGGGGGCTGTCCCCCACCACCATCTCACTCTCTCTGTCAAAGAGCTAACTTACAGCTCCAATTAATAAAGTTCCTGGGCAATTAGGAGTGTTTAAATCCAAACACGTCAGATGGCTCTCTAACTCGCCTGACAAATTTACCCGGTCTCCTACAGCAATGCATACAATTGTTTACAGTCTCCGAGCCTCGAGAGGCACGGGAAGCTTAAGATATTCAAATAGCTTAGAGCCTCTCAGAGAGTTAGAAACTGTCAGAATAAAACTAGTAAAAGATTTCATTGATGAACCAATGCTTGTTGCCAAGTTTCCACATCCCCTGAATTGTATCCTTGAATGTGTATTAATTAATATAGTTGGTATGTAGAAGAAATAAGTAGTGGCCTTGGTGTTACTAACTTTAGACCCTTAAGGTAATAAATTATTTCCTTTGTTGTAAGCCCATTACACATCTGCCCTGTAGGAATGCAATTTTATCTTCGAAAGATGGGGCCAAACCTTAAAATAATTACTCTTAGAGAAAATAAGTCTTAAGGTTGATAAGTCTTTGTCAAGAGTCATAAAATGTTAATAGGTCTTCTGGCTAGAAGATGATGTAAATCACCTAAACCATTTGTATATGATACATTTGCAGGAGAGAAACTCTGGTTTTTGATAAGGATCAAAGGCTGCTGTCTTTGCATCCCCATTATCCTCTATGTGTAACTTAGGGTATAAAAACCCCTGTTGAAAATAAAGCTACGGGCCTTGATTGCCAACGCTTAGTCTCCTAATGTCATTCTTCCCCTCAATTTTCAGATGAGTGTCCATCTGGAGCGCGGATATCCTCTGCGACCATTTATTTGCCTGGGCTTCGAAGACCACTTGAGAAGGTGTCTAAGGTGGGGCACTTTTCGCTATTCGAGAGGGAGCCTGCGGCCTCCGTGGTCAGAGCTATCCTGGTGTCACGGGTTATACTGATTTTCCGCATAAACCAAGCTACTCAGCTTCTTTTCTCCACTAAATTTTCCTACTGAGCTATCCTCATTCTATTACTCTTTATATCTTCGTAAAATAAATCAATAGGTCGCCTACTCTGTCTCCCCTTCGAAAACCCTGGACCAGCCGAGGCTGGACCTTGTCAGAAGAGGGCCTCATCTCGATTTGAAGCAGGAACCTCAGGGTTGCTCTCCATTTCTGACTCTGAACACAGAGTCCCTACAGAGTTAGGACAGGAGAGTCAGGCCTCGTCTTGTGTGGAGGAATGGAACTCCACTGGACTCTCGAGTTGTTCACCGGATAACAGGCCACTTGTCGAGCTGTGTGTGGAACCTGCGGTTTTATCCGGACGATGCATGGGGGTGTCAGTTCCCCTTCGTTTTTTGCCTTCATACACAGGGTTGCCTTCGAAGAGGTATCCAGCCTTCAGATTCTTATCAAGAGCAGACCAGGAAATCAGTGTCTTTCGGCATGTGGCACCACCCACAAGCCTACGTCTCGAATTTCTTCTTGAGACGGACCTCAACCTGAGGTGCACCAGGAAGGACGGTAACCCTTTCAGACAAAGCAAGTGAATCGACCCTCTTGTCCCGATCAGGAGGGGAGAAGGGGCTCAGATGAAGTGGTGCCGGGAACCTCGATGTTCCCCTCGAGTAAAACTGGGATGTCGGGGAAGTTTTGGAGTCACATCAAAGGTGCTAAGTACCGTTTCAAACTTCAAGACGGAACGTGAGACTTCTCTTGAGATGCTGTAGCTGGCAAGGGCCTCATCTTGTGGTGACGGGTTAACCACGTCGTTTTTCTCGAGTTGTGGCGGGATTCTCGAGTTAGGTCAGGAAATTCAGGCTTCCTCTTGTGTTGGCCCAGGGAAGTCCACTCTTCCATTCGAGTTGCGAGGGAGAGCTAGGGATTGCGCTTGAGTTACTGCAGGGCAAAAGAGACCTTATCTAGGCTTGTGTCCAGGACATAATGTTCGTCTCAAGGGGGGACAGGGATCTCGGGGTTGCTTTCCTGATGCACCCGCGGAGTCAGTCCTTGTCTCGAGGGGAAGCGAAGGACTCCACTCTCCTCTCGAGTTGCGACGGGTATCTCTTGGAGCCCACTGAGTGGCCTAAAGGGAGTCAAGCCTCCTGTGGAGTTTGGAGAGAGGACTCGTGATTGCTCTCCAGGCCATGCAGGAAAAGAAGGCCATCATCTCGCGATGAAGGGGGCGTCTCGTGGGTTTTCTCGAGCTGCAGCGCCAGTGTGGGGTTTCTCATGAGGTACTACGGGGAGCTCAGGGAGCCTCTCATGTGGCGCTTGGGAAGTCAGGTCTCCATGCGCATTGTGAGGGGGAGCGCGTCATTGCTCTAGAGTCATGGAAGGTGTATCGGGCCTCAAGAACCGTTAAAGAAGGACTTTCAAGGTGTTTCTTGGGTCACGGCAGTAAACCCTGGGTTCCCTCGACTAGTGCCGGTGGCCTCAGGGAGCTTCTCAGTGTGCCTCTGAGAAGTCAAGGATACCCTGGAGTTGGGAGGGCCCTCTCGGGACTCCACTGGGTTTGGTGCAATAGAAGAGGGCCTCATCTCGAGTGGAGGCAGGAACCTCAGGGTTTGTCTCCATTTCTGACTCTGATCGCAGGGTCCCTGCAGAGTTGGGACAGGAGAGTCAGGCCTCGTCTTGTAAGGAGGAATGGAACTCCGCTTGCCTCTCGAGTTATTCACGGGGTGACAGGCAACTTGTCGAACTGTGTTTGGAATCTGCGGGTTTTTCCGGACGATGCACGAGGGTGTCAGTGCCCCGTCCTGTTGTGCCTTCTTCCACAGGGTTGCCTTTCAAGAGGTGTCCGGGCATCGGGTTCTTATCAAGAGTGGACCGGGGAATCGGGGTCTTTCAGCATGTGTTACCACCCATGAAGCTACGTCTCAAATATTCTCGTTAGACCGGCCTCATCCTGAGGTGCGCTGGGAAGGTTGGGAACCCCTTCCAGACAAAGCACGGGAGTCGACCCTCCAGTCGCAATCAGGAGGGGAGAAGTGGCTCAGATGAAGTCATACCGGGAACCTCGGTGTTCCCCTCGAGAGAGACCAGGGTGTCGGGGAACTTTTGGAATCGCATCAAGGGTGCCAAGTTTTCACACTTGAAGTGTGAAAACACTTCAAGAAGAAACCTGGGACTTCTCTTTAGACGCTGTAGCGGGCAAGGGCCTCATCTTGCGATGACAGGGTAACCATGTGGTTTTTCTCGAGTTTCGGCGGGATTCTCGAGTTACGATGGGGAATTCAGGCTTCCTCTTGTGTTGGCCCAGGGAAGTCCAATCTTCCATTGGAGTTGCGAGAGAGAGCTAGGGATTGCTCTCGAGTCACTTCAGGGCAAAAGAGACCTCATCTAAGCTTGTGTCCAGGACCTAATGTTCCTCTCCAGGGGCGACAGAGATCTCGGGGTTGCATTTTAGATGCACCCGAGGAGTCAGACCTCATCTCGAGAGGAAGGAAAGGACTCTGCTCTGCTCTCGAGTCCCGACGGGTATTTCTTGGAGACCACTGAGTGGCCTAAAGGGAGTCAAGCCTCCTGTGGATTTTTTTTTTAATTTTATTTTATTTTTAAACTTTACATAATTGTATTAGTTTTTCCAAATATCAAAATGAATCTGCCTCAGGTATACATGTGCTCCCCATCCTGAACCCTCCTCCCTCCTCCCCCCCCATAGCATCCCTCTGGGTCGTCCCAGTGCACTAGCCCCAAGCATCCAGTGTCATGCATCAAACCTGGACTGGCAACTCTTTTCATACATGATATTTTACATGTTTCAATGCCATTCTCCCAAATCTTCCCACCTTCTCCCTCTCCCACAGAGTCCATAAGACTCTTCTATACATCAGTGTCTCTTTTGCTGTCTCGTACTCAGGGTTATTGTTACCGTCTTTCAAAGTTCCATATATATGCGTTAGTATACTGTATTGGTGTTTTTCTTTCTGGCTTACTTCACTCTGTATAATAGGCTGCAGTTTCATCCACCTCATTAGACCTGATTCATTCTATTCTTTTTAATGGCGGAGTAATACTCCATTGTGTATATGTACCACAGCTTTCTTATCCATTCATCTGCTGATGGACATCTAGGTTGCTTCCATGTCCTGGCTATTAGAAACAGTGCTGCGATGAACATTGGGGTACACGTGTCTCTTTCCCTTCTGGTTTCCTCAGTGTGTATGCCCAGCAGTGGGATCGCTGGATCATAAGGCAGTTCTATTTCCAGTTTTTTAAGGAATCTCCACACTGTTCTCTATAGTGGCTGTACTAGTTTGCATTCCCACCAACAGTGTAAGAGGGTTCCCTTTTCTCCACACCCTCTCCAGCATTTATTATTTGTAGACTTTTGGATTGCAGCCATTCTGACTGGCGTGAAATGGTACCTCATAGTGGTTTTGATTTGCATTTCTATGATAATGAGTGATTTTGAGCATCTTTTCATGTGTTTGTTAGCCATCTGTATGTCTTCTTTGGATAAATGTCTATTTAGTTCTTTGGCCCATTTTTTGATTGGGTCATCTATTTTTCTGGAGTTGAGCTGTAGGTGTTGCTTGTATATTTTTGAGATTAGTTGTTTGTCAGTTGCTTCATTTCCTATTATTTTCTCCCATTCCAAAGGCTGTCTTTTCACCTTGCTAATAGTTTGCTTTGATGTGCAGAAGCTTTTAAGGTTAATTAGGTCCCATTTGTTTATTTTTGTTTTTATTTCCAATATTCTGGGAGGTGGGTCATAGAGGATCCTGCTGTGATGTATTTCAGAGAGTGTTTTGCCTATGTTCTCCTCTAGGAGTTTTATAGTTTCTGGTCTTACATTTAGATCTTTAATCCATTTTGAGTTTATTTTTGTGTATTGTGTTAGAAAGTGTTCTAGTTTCATTCTTTTACAAGTGGTTGACCAGATTTCCCAGCACCACTTGTTAAAGAGATTGTCTTTAATCCATTGTATATTTTTGCCTCCTTTGTCAAAGATAAGGTGTCCATATGTGTGTGGATTTATCTCTGGGCTTTCTATTTCGTTCCACTAATCTATATTTCTGTCTTTGTGCCAGTACCATACTGTCTTGATAACTGTGGCTTTGTAGTGGAGCCTGAAATCAGGTAGGTTGATTCCTCCAGTTCCATTCTTCTTTCTCAAGATCGCTTTGGCTATTCGAGGTTTTTTGTATTTCCATACAAATTGTGAAATTATTTGTTCTAGCTCTGTGAAGAATACTGTTGGTAGCTTGATAGGGATTGCATTGAATCTATAAATTGCCTTGGGTAGTATACTCATTTTCACTATATTGATTCTTCCAATCCATGAACATGGTATATTTCTCCACCTATTAGTGTCCTCTTTGATTTCTTTCACCAGTGTTTTATAGTTTTCTATATATAGGTCTTTAGTTTCTTTAGGTAGGTATATTCCTAAGTATTTTATTCTTTCCGTTGCAATGGTGAATGAAATTGTTTCCTTAATTTCTCTTTCTGTTTTCTCATTATTAGTGTATAGGAATTCAAGGGATTTCTGTGTGTTGATTTTATATCCTGCAACTTTACTATAGTCATTGACTAGTTCTAGTGATTTTCTGGTGGAGTCTTTAGGGTTTTCTATGTAGAGGATCATGTCATCTGCAAACAGTGAGAGTTTTACTTCTTCTTTTCCAATTTGGATTCCTTTTGTTTCTTTTTCTGCTCTGATTGCTGTGGCCAAAACTTCCAAAGCTATGTTGAATAGTAATGGTGAAAGTGGGCACCCTTGTCTAGTTCCTGACTTTAGAGGAAATGCTTTCAATTTTTCACCATTGAGGATAATGTTTGCTGTGGGTTTGTCATATATAGCTTTTATTATGTTGAGGTATGTTCCTTCTATTCCTGCTTTCTGGAGAGTTTTTATCATAAATGGATGTTGAATTTTGTCAAAGGCTTTCTCTGCATCTATTGAGAAAATCATATGGTTTTTATTTTTCAATTTGTTAAGGTGGTGTATTACATTGATTGATTTGCGGATATTGAAGAATCCTTGCATCCCTGGGATAAAGCCCACTTGGTCATGGTGTATGATCTTTTTAATGTGTTGTTGGATTCTGATTGCTAGAATTTTGTTAAGGATTTTTGCATCTATGTCATCAGTGATATTGGCCTGTAGTTTTCTTTTTTTGTGGGATCTTTGTCAGGTTTTGGTATTAGGCTGATGGTGGCCTCATAGAATGAGTTTGGAAGTTTACCTTCCTCTGCAATTTTCTGGAAGAGTTTGAGCAGGATAGGTGTTAGCTCTTCTCTAAATTTTTCGTAGAATTCAGCTGTGAAGCCGTCTGGACCTGGGCTTTTGTTGGCTGGAAGATTTTTGGTTACAGTTTCCATTTCCGTGCTTGTGATGGGTCTGTTAAGATTTTCTATTTCTTCCCTGGTCCAGTTTTGGAAAGTTGTACTTTTCTAAGAATTTGTCCATTTCTTCCACGTTGTCCATTTTATTGGCATATAATTGTTGATAGTAGTCTCTTATGATCCTTTGTATTTCTGTGTTTTCTGTTGTGATCTCTCCATTTTCATTTCTAATTTTATTGATTTGATTTTTCTCCCTTTGTTTCTTGATGAGTCTGGCTAATGGTTTGTCAATTTTATTTATCGTTTCAAAGAACCAGCTTTTGGTTTTGTTGATTTTTGCTATGGTCTCTTTTGTTTCTTTTGCATTTATTTCTGCTCTAATTTTTAAGATTTCTTTCCTTCTACTAACCCTGGGGTTCTTCATTTCTTCCTTTTCTAGTTGCTTTAGGTGTAGAGTTAGTTTATTTATTTGACTTTTTTCTTGTTTCTTGAGGTGTGCCTGTATTGCTATGAACTTTCCCCTTAGGACTGCTTTTACCGTGTCCCACAAGTTTTGGGTTGTTCTGTTTTCATTTTCATCCGTTTCTATGCAAATTTTGATTTCTTTTTTGATTTCTTCTGTGATTTGTTGGTTATTCAGCAGCGTGTTGTTCAGCCTCCATATGTTGGAATTTTTAATAGTTTTTCTCCTGTAATTGAGATCTAATCTTACTGCATTGTGGTCAGAAAAGATGCTTGGAATGATTTCTATTTTTTCGAATTTACCAATGCTAGCTTTATGGCCCAGGATGTGATCTATCCTGGAGAAGGTTCCATGTGCACTTTAGAAAAAGTTGAAATTCATTGTTTTGGGATGAATTGTCCTATAGATATCAATTAGGTCTAACTGGTCTATTGTATCATTTAAAGTTTGTGTTTCCTTGTTAAATTTCTGTTTAGTTGATCTATCCATAGGTGTGAGTGGGGTATTAAAATCTCCAACTATTATTGTGTTAGTGTTAATTTCTCCTTTCATACTTGTTAGCATTTGTCTTACATACTGTGGTGCTCCCACGTTGGGTGCATATATATTTATAATTGTTATATCGTCTTCTTGGATTGATCCTTTGATCATTATGTAGTGACCTTCTTTGTCTCTTTTCACAGCCTTTGTTTTAAAGTCTATTTTATCTGATATGAGTATCGCTACTCCTGCTTTCTTTTGGTCCCTATTTGCATGGAAAATCTTTTTCCAGCCCTTCACTTTCAGTCTGTATGTATCCCCTGTTTTGAGGTGGGTCTCTTGTAGACAACATATGTAGGGGTCTTTTTTTTGTATCCATTCAGCCAGTCTTTGTCTTTTGGTTGGAGCATTCAACCCATTTACGTTTAAGGTAATTACTGATAAGTATGATCCCATTGCCATTTACTTTATTGTTTGGGGTTTGAATTTATACACCGTTTTTGTGTTTCCTGTTTAGTATTTGTTGGAGAGCTGGTTTGGTGGTGCAGAATTCTCTCAGCTTTTGCTTGTCTGAAAAGCTTTTGATTTCTCATTCATACTTGAATGAGATCCTTGCTGGGTACAATAATCTGGGCTGTAGGTTATTTTCTTTCATCATTTTAAGTATGTCTTGCCATTCCCTCCTTGCTTGAAGAGTTTCTATTGAAAGATCAGCTGTTATCCTTATGGCAATTCCCTTGTGTGTTATTTGTTGTTTTTCCCTTGCTGCTTTTCATATTTGTTCTTTGTGTTTGATTTTTGTTAATGTGATTAATATGTGTCTTGGGGGGTTTCGCCTTGGCTTTATCCTGTTTGGGACTCTCTGGGTTTCTTGGACTTGAGTGAGTATTTCCTTCCCCATTTTAGGGAAGTTTTCAACTATTATCTCCTCAAGTATTTTCTCACGGTCTTTCTTTTTGTCTTCTTCTTCTGGGACCCCTATGATTCGAATGTTGTAGCGTTTAATATTGTCCTGGAGGTCTCTGAGATTGTGCTCATTTCTTTTAAATCGTTTTTCATGTATCCTCTCTGATTCATTTATTTCTACCATTCTATCTTCGAATTCACTAATCCTATCTTCTGCCTCTGTTATTCTACTATTTGTTGCCTCCAGAGTGTTTTTAATTTCATTTATTGCATTATTCATTATATATTGACTCTTTTTTTATTTCTTCTAGGTCCTTGTTAAACCTTTCTTGCATCTTCTCAATCCTTGTCTCCAGGCTATTTATCTGTGATTCCATTTTAATTTCAAGATTTTAGATCCATTTCACTATCCTTACTCGGAATTCTTTATCAGGTAGATTCCCTATCTCTTCCTCTTTTGTTTGGTTTGGTGGGCATTTATCCTGTTCCTTTATCTGCTGGGTATTCCTCTGTCTCATCTTGTTTAAATTGCTGAGTTTGGGGTGTCCTTTCTGTATTCTGGCAGTTTGTGGAGTTCTTTACTGTGGCATTTCCTCGCTGTGTGTGGGTTTGTACAGGTGTCTTGTCAAGGTTTCCTGGTTAGGGAAGCTTGTGTCCGTGTTCTGGTGGGTGGAGCTGTATTTCTTCTCTCTGCAGTGCAATGAAGTGTCCAGTAATGAGTTATGAGATGTTTGTGGTTTTGGGGTGACTTTGGGCAGCCTGTATCTTGAAGCTCAGGGCTGCGTTCCTTTGTTGCTGGAGAATTTGCTTGGTATGTCTTGCCCTGGAACTTGTTGGCCCTTGTGTGGTGCTTGATTTCAGTGTCGGTATGGAGGCATTTGATGAGCTCCTGTCAATTAATGTTCCTTGGAGTCAGGAGTTCCCTGGAGTCAGGGTTTGGACTTAAGCCTCCTGCTTCCAGTTATCTGTCTTACTTTTACAGTAGTTTCAAAACTTCTCCTTCTATACAGCACCATTGATAAAACATCTACGTTAAAGAAGAAAAGTTTCTCTACTGTGAGGGCCACTCAGAAAGGTTCACAGCATTACATGGAGAAGAGAAGAGGGAGGAGGGAGTTAGAGGTGACCCAAATGAGATCAGGTGGAATCAATAGTGGAGAGAGTGGGCTGGCCAGTAGTCACTTCCTTATGTGCACTCCACAACTGGACCGCTCAGAGATGTTCACAGAGTTATACAGAGATGAGAAGAAGGAGGAAGGAGACAGAGGTGGCCAGAAGGATAAAAGGGGGGAATGAAAAGGAGGGAGACAGATCCAGCCAGTAATCAGTTCCCTAAGTGTTCTCCACCGTCTGCAATACACAGAAATTCACAGAGTTGGGTAGAGTAGAGAGGGGTTAGGGAGGAGACACAGGCGACCTGGTGGAGAAAAAGGAGAGTCCAAAGGGAGAGAGAGCAGTCAAGCCAGTAATCTCGCTCCCTAGTGAAAAATGGGTACTGAAGATTGGGTTCTTAAAGGTACAAAATTGGTAACAAATACATAAAAGCAAAAATTAAAAATCTAGAGTAGAGTTTGGAATTTCAAAAATACGATGTTAAAGAAAAGAAGAAGGAAAAGAAAGAGAGAAAAAACGAACAAAGAAAAACAAACATGGTCGCAAAAATTATCAAGAAAATACAGGTACAAAATTGATAACTAATACCAAAAAGCAAAAATTAAAAATCTAGAGTAGAGTTTGGAATTTCAAAAATACAATGTTAAAAAAAAGGAAGAAGAAAACTAAAGAGAACACAAACAAACAAAAACAAGCAATGTCGCAAAAATTATAAAGAAACTACAGGTACAAAATTGATATCAAATATCAAAAAGCATAAATTAAAAATCTAGAGTACAGTTTGGAATTTCAAAAATACAATGTTAAAGAAAAGAAGAAAAAAAACAAAACAAAAAAACAAGGTCAAAAAATTATTATATATATATATATATATATATATATATATATATATATGAAGTTTGCTGAAGAAGAAAAAAATAGGGTCTTTGTTTTGCAAAGTAATAGGTTATAAAAGTGAAAATTAAATGAACAATAGAGAACTTAAAATTAAAAAAATTAAAAAAAGTAAGAATGATCATAAAAATATATCTAGGACTTTCTCTGGTTTTGTTGTGAGTATCGTGGGTTCGGTTCATTTTTGGCTAGTTCCTTGGTCCGACTTATATTTCTCAAGATCTATAGGCGCCTTCCTATGTAGTCCTAGTAACCACAGGGTTTTAATCTATTGCCTGTAGCTTCCAAGGCGTTTCCCTCTGTTATAGCTTCTTTTGTTTGCCTGTCTCTTCAGTGTCTGGTTTACGCCCTGACACAAAGGGGACGGTGGAGGACACTTTTTTTTTTTAGGCTCACTTGTTCAGTTGCGCTGTGGGGAGGGAGGGAGGGAGTGATGCTGCAAACAAATAACACTGGCGTGCGCTCGCAATGCCTCAGCCACACTGGGTCTGCCCCCGCTCACGGCACGTGTAGCCTCCCTGCCCACACTGCTCGGGCTCTAGGTTGTTCCACCGGGAACAATCCGAGGCTGGCCCTGGGCTTCATGCACCTCCCAGGTCCAAGCCGCTCAGGTTCAGGCACTCGGGTAGTCCTCAGAGGCACAGACTCGGTTGGGCCTGCGTTTTGTGCTCTTCCCAGGTCCGAGCAGCTCAGGTGATGAGGTGTTTGGAGAGCGCCAATGTTGTGACTTATCGCCTCCCCGCCACTCGGTTATCTGGGTGTAAAACAGGCGCACCTTCTCAGGCAGATGTTGACCGTCCAGATCCCCAAGAAGTTTTAGTTAGCAAAGAAGGCTGCTTACAGTTTTATAGATAATGTCTCTCTGGGGCTGCGATTGCCCCCTTCTGGCTCTGGCTGCCTGTCACCGGAGGGGGAAGGTCTGCAGCCGGCTATCTCTGTTCAGTCCTTTGTTCCATGCGCGGGCCTGGCGGTGTCTTAGGTTAGGGCTGGCTTTTTGCGTGGTAGATATCCCAGAGTCTGGTTTGCTAGCCCAAGTTATTTCGTTCAGATAGTGCTCAGGGTATTCAGGCCAGATTCTTACTCTAAGCGATGCAGCCCGCGCCGCGCCTCCCTGCCCAGCCCCTGCTTGCTAATGGTGTGAGCAGGTGTCTGCACTGCTTTGTGGCTGGGGGAGTTACCGTAGGGCTTGCAATCTGCGAGTTTTAATTGTTTATTTATTTTTATCCCCCTTATGTTGCCCTTTGTGCTTCCAAAGCTTGGCAAAGATTTGGCAGTGAAAAGCTTTCCTGGTGTTTGGAAACTTTTCTCTTTTTAAGACTATCTTCCCGGGACGGAAATCCCTCCCTCCCTCTTTTGTCTCTTTTTTTGTCTTTTATACTTTTTCCTACCTACTTTCCAAGAGTTGGGTTGCTTTTCTGGGTGCCTGATGTCCTCTGGCAGCATTCATAAGTTGTATTGTGGAATTTACTCGACGTTTAAATGCTCTTTTGATGAAATTGTTTGGGGGGGAAAGAGTTCTCCCCGTCCTACTCCTCAGCAATCTTGGCTCCTCTCTTGTGGAGTTTGGAGAGAGCACGCGGGATTGCTCTCCAGGCCATGCAGGAAAAGAAGGCCCTCATCTCGCGATGTCGGGGGAGTCTCGTGGTTTTTCTGGAGCTGCGGTGCCAGTGTGGGGTTTCTCACAAGGTACGACCGGGAGCTCAGGGAGCCTCTCGTGTGGTGTCAGGGAAGTCAAGTCTCCATACGAGTGGCGAGGGGGCGCACGTCATTGCTCTCGAGTCATGGTAGTGGAATCAGGGCTCAACGCAATGAAAAAGGACGCTCGAGGTCTTTCTCGGGTTGCGGCAGGAAACCCTGGGTTCCCTCGACTTGTGCCTGTGACCTCAGGTAGCTTCTCAGGGTGCCTCTGAGAAGTCAGGGATACTATGGAGCTGGGAGAGGCCTCTCGGGACTCCCCTGGGTTTGCTGCAATGGAAGAGGGCCTAATCTCGAGATCAGGAAGGAACCTTAGGGTTCCTCTCCATTTCTGACTCAGATTGCAGGGTCCCTGCAGAGTTGGGACAGGAGAGTCAGGCCTCGTCTTGTGTGGAGGAATGGAGCTCCGCTTGCCTCTCGAGTTGTTCAAGGAGTGACAGGCCACTTGTCGAGCTGTGTGTGGAACCTGCGGTTTTTTCCAGACAATGCACGGGGGTGTCAGTGCCCCTTCGTGATGTGCTTTCATCCACAGGGTTGCCTTCGAAGTGGTGTGCGGGCATCGGGTTCTTATTAAGAGCGGACCAGGAAATCGGGGTCTTTTGGAATGCGGCACCACACACGAGGCTACGTCTCGAATTTCCTCGTGAGACGGGCCTCATGCTGAGGTGCCCCTGGAAGGTCGGGAAAGCCTTCCAGACAAAGCAGGTTAATCGACCCTACTGTCGCGATCAGGAGGGGAGAAGGGGCTCAGATGAAGTGGTGCCGGGAACCTCGGTGTTCCCCTTGAGTGAGACCGGTATGTCAGGGAACTTTTGGGGTCTCATGAAGCTTGCCAAATACTGTTTCAAACTTCAAGATGAAACGTGGGACTTCTCTTGAGACGCTGTGGCGGGCAAGGGCCTCATCTTGTGATGAAGGGGAAACCACGTGGTTTTAATCGAGTTGCGATGGGATTGTTGACTTACGACGGGGAATTCAGGTTTCCTCTTCTGTTGGCCCAGGGAAGTCCATTCTTCCATTCGAGTTGCCAGGGAGAGCTGGGTGGGAATTGCTCTCGAGTCACGGCAGGTCAAAATAGACCTCATCTATGCTTGTGTCCAGGACCTAATGTTCCTCTCCAGGGGCGATAGGGATGACGGGGACGCATTCCAGACTCACCCAGTGAGTCAGGCCTCGGCTCGAGGGGAAGCAAAGGATTCTGATATCCTCCTGGGTCGCGATAGGTATCTCTTGGAGCCCACTGAGTGGCCTCCAGGGAGTCAAGCCTCCTGTGGAGTTGGAGACAGGACTCGGGATTGCTCTCCAGGCCACACAGGAAAGAAGGCCCTCAGCTCGCAATGACAGGGGCGTCTTGTGGGTTTTCTCGAGTTGGAGCGCAAGTATGAGTTTTCTCACGAGGTACGACGGGGAGCTCAGGGAGCCTCTCGTGTGGTGCCAGGAAAGTCAGGTGTCTATGCGTGTGATGAGGAGGAGCCCATAAATGCTCTCGAGTCATGGTAGGGAAATCGGGACTCAAGACGCGTTGAAGAAGGAGTCTCGAGGTCTTTCTCAGGTTGCGGCAGGAAACCCTGGGTTCCCTCGACTTGTACCGGTGACCTCAGGGAGCTTCTCAGGGTGCCTCTGAGAAGTCAGGCATACTGTGGACTTGGGAGGCGCTCTCGGAACTCCACTGGGTTTGGTGCAATGGCAAAGGTTCTCATCTCGAGTTGAGGCAGGAACCTAAGGGTTCCTCTCCATTTAAAACTCCGACCACAGGGTCCCTGAAGAGTTGGGACAGGAGAGTCAGGCCTCGTCTTGTGTGGAGGAATGGAACTCCACTTGCCTCTCGAGTTGTTCACAGGATAACAGACCATTTGTCGAGCTGTGAGTGGAACCTTCGGTTTTTTCCGTAAGATGCATGAGGGGGTCAGTGCCCCTTCGTGTTGTGCCTTCATCCACAGGGTTGCCTTCAAAGAGGTGTCCGGACATCGGGTTCTTATCAATAGCAGAGCAGGAAATCGGGGTCTTTCAGAACGTGGCACCATCCATGAGGCTACGTCTCGAATTTCTTCATTAGACTGGTGTCATCCTGAGGTGCGCCATGAAGATCGGGAACCCCTTCCAGACAAAGCAGGGGAATCGACCATCTTGTCACGATCAGGAGGAGTGAAAGGGCTCAGTTGAAGTCGTGCCGGGAACCTCGGTGTTCCCCTCGAGTGGGACCGGTGTGTCGGGAAACTTTTGGGGTCACTTCAAGGGTGCCAAGTACCGTTTTGCACTTCAATACGGACTTGGGGCTTCTCTTGACACGCTGTAGAGGGCAAGGGCCTCATCTTGGGATGACGGGGGAATCACGTGGTTTTTCTCAAGGTGCGGCGGGATTCTCGAGTTACGACGGGGAATTCAGGCTTCCTCTTGTGTTGGCCCAGGGAAGTCCAATCTTCCATTCGAGTTTCGAGGAAGAGCTGGGGTTTGCTCTTGAGTCACTGCAGGGCAAAAGAGACCTCATCTAGGCTTGTTTCCAGGACCTAATATTCCTCTCCAGGGCCGACAGCGATCTCGGGGTTGCATTCCAGACGCATCCTGGGAGTCAGAGCTCGACTCGAGGGGAAGCAAAGGACCCCGCTCTCCTCTTGAGTCACCGCAGGTGTCTCTTGGAGCCCACTGAGTGGCCTAAAGGGAGTCAAGCCCCCTGTGGAGTTTGGAGAGAGGACTCAGGATTGCTCTCCAGGCCATGCAGGAAAAGAAGACCCTCATCTCGCGATGACAGGGGCGTCTTGTTGGTTTTCTCGAGCTGCGGTGCCAGTGTGCGGTTTCTGACGAGGTGCGACGGGAAGCTCAGGGAGCCTTTCGTGTGGCACCAGGGAATTCAGGTCTCCATGCGCATGGCAAGGGGGAGCGCGACATTGCTCTCGAGATATGATACGGGAATCGGGCCTCAAGACACGTTAAAGCAGGACTCTCAAGGTCTTTCTCGGGTTGCGGCAGGAAACCCTGGGTTCCGTCGACTTCTGCCGGTGACCTTAGGGAGCTTCTCAGGGTGCCTCTGAGAAGTCAGGCATACTGTGGATTTGGGACGGGCCTCTCGGGACTCCACTGGTTTTGTGGCAATGGAAAAGGGCCTCATCTTGAGTGGAGGCAGGAACCTCAGGCTTCCTCTCCATTTCTGACTCGGTGCGCAAGGTCCCTAGAGTTGTGACAGGAGAGTCAGGCATCGTCTTGTGTGGAGGAATGGAACTCCGCTTGCTTCTCGAGTTGTTCACGAGGTGACAGACCACTTGTGGAGCTGTGTGAGGAACCTGCGGGTTTTTCCGGAAGATGCACGGGGTGTCAGTGCCCCTACGTGTTGTGCCTTCATCCACAGGCTTGCCTTCGAAGAGGTGTCCAGGAGTCTGGTTTTGATCAAAAGTGGACCATGGAATCGGGGTCTTTCGGCATGTAGTATGGCCCTCGAGGCTACCTCTCGAATTTCCTCGTGAGACCGGCCTCATCCTGAGGTGTGCCGGGAAGGTCGGGAATCCCTTCGAGACAAAGCAGTGGAATCGACCCTCCTATCGCGATCAGGAGAGGAGAAAGGCCTCAGATGAAGTGGTGCCGGAAACTTCAGTGTCCCCTCTAGTGAGATCGGTATATAGGGGAACTTTTGGGGTCGCATCAAGGGTGCCAAGTACTGTTTTGCACTTCAAGACGGAATGTGAGACTTCTCTTGAGACGCTGTAGGGGGCAAGGGCCTCATCTTGCAATACGGGGAACCACGTGATTTTTCTCGAGTTGCGGCGGGTTTCTCAAATTACAACTGGAAATTCAGGCTTCCTCTTGTGTTGGCTCAGAAAGGCCAATCTTCCATTCGAGTTGCAAGGGAAAGCTAGGGGTTGCGCTTGAGTCACTGCAAGGCCAAAGAGACCTCATCTAGGCTTTTGTCCAGGACCTAAGGTTCCTCTCAAGGGGCGACAGGGATCCAGGGTTGCATTCCAGACTCACCCTCGTAGTCAGGCCTCATCTCGAGGGGAAGCAAAGGACACCGCTCTCCTCCTGAGTATCGACGGGTATCTCTTGGAGCCCACTGAGTGACCTAAAGGGAGTCAAGCCTCCTTTGGAGTTTGGAGAGAGGATTCGGGATTGCTCTTCAGGTCATGCAGGAAAGGCCCTCATTTCACCATGACAGGGGCGTCTCGTGGGTTTTCTCGAGCTGCGGCGCCAGTGTGGGGTTTCTCACGAGGTACGATGGGGAGCTCAGGGAGCCTCTCATGTGGTGCCGGGGAAGTCAGATCTTCATGTGCGTGGCGAGGGGGAGCGCGTCATTTTTCTCCAGTCATGGTAGGGGAATCGGGCCTCAAGACGCGTGAAGAAGGACTCGCGAGGTTTTTCTCAGGTTACGGCAGGAAACCCTGGGTTCCGTCGACTTACGCCCGTGACCTCAGGGAGCTTTTCAGGGTGCCTCTGAGAAGTCAGGGATACTGTGCAGTTGGGAGGGGCCGCTCCGAACTCCACTGGGTTTGGTGCAGTAGAAGAGGGCCTTATCTCGAGTTGAGGCAGGAACCTCATGGTTCCTCTCCATTTCTGAATCGGATCTCAGTGTCCATGCAGAGTTGGGACAGGAGAGTCAGGCCTCGTCTTGTGTGGAGGAATTTAACTCCTCTTGCCTCTCGAGTTGTTCACGGGGTGACAGGCCACTTGTCGATCTGTATGTGGAACTTGCGGGCTTTTCCAACGATGCAGGAGGGTGTCAGACCCCTTCGTTTTCTGCCTTCGTCCACAGGATTGCCTTCGAAGAGGTGTCCTAGCATTGGGTTCTTATCAAGAGCAGACAGGGAAATCGGGGTCTTTCGGCGTGTGGCACCAACCACAAGGCTACGTTTCGAATTTCCTCGTGAGACCGGCCTCATCCTGAGGTGCGCCGGGAAGGTCCGGAACCCCTTCCAGACAAAGCAGGGTAATCGACCCTCCAGTCGCGATCAGGAGGGGATAAGGGGCTCAGAACAAGCGGTGCACCGAACCTTGGTGTTCCCCTCGAGTGAGACCAGGGTGTCGGGGAACTTTTGTGCTAACATCAAGGTTGCCAATTATCGTTTTAAACTTCAAGATGGAACGTAGGGCTTCTACTGAGACGCTGTAGCTGGCAAGGGCCTCATCTTGCGATGACGGAGGAACCACGTGGTTTTCCTCGAGTTGCAGTGGGATTTTCGAATTAGGACGGGGAATTCAGGTTTCCTCTTGTGTTGTCCCAGGGAAGTCCATTCTTCCATTCGAGGTGCGAGGGAGAGCAGGGAATTGCTCTCGAGTCACTTCAGGGCAAATGAGACCTCATCTATGCTTGTGTCTAGGACCTAATGTTCCTCTCCAGGGGCGACAGGGATCTTGGGGTTGCATTTCAGACTCACCTGAGGAGTCAGGCCTGGTATATAGGGGAAGCAAAGAATTCCGCTCTCCTCTCGAGTCCCAACGGGTATCTCTTGGAGCCCACAGAGTGGCCTAAAGGGAGTCAGGCCTCCTGTGGAGTTTGAAGAGAGGCCTCGAGATTGCTCTCCAGGCCATGCAGGAAAAGAAGGCCTTCATCTCGCGATGACGGAGGCGTCTCGTGTGTTTTCTCGAGCTGGGGAGCCAGTGTGGGATTTCTCACGAGGTATGACGGGGAGCTCAGGGAGCCTCTCGTGTGGCGCCAGGGAAGTCAAGTCTCCATGCGAGTGGCGAGGGGGAATGCGTCATTGCTCTCGAGTCATGGTAGGGGAATCGGGATTCAAGATGCGTTGAAGGAGGATTTTCGAGGTCTTTCTCGGGTTGCGTCAGGAAACCCTGTGTTCCCTCGACTTGTGCCAGTGACCTCAGGGAGCTTCTAAGGGTGCCTCTGAGAAGTCGCGATACTGTGGATTTGGGAGGGGCCTCTCGGGCCTCCACTGTTTTTGGTGTAATGGAAGAGGGCCTCATCTCGAGTGGAGTCAGGAACCTCAGGGTTCCTCTCCATTTCGGACTCCGATCGCAGGGTCCCTTCAGAGTTGGGACCGGAGAGTCAGGCCTCGTCTTGAGTGGAGGAATGGAACTCTGCTTGCCTCTCGAGTTGTTCATGGGATGACAGGCCTCTTGTCGAGCTGTGTGTGGAACCTGCGGCTTTTACCGAATGATGCACGGGAGTGTCAGTGACCCTTCATTTTGTGCCTTCGTCCACAGGGTTGCCTTCGAAGAGGTGTCCGGGCATCGGGTTCTTCTCAAGAGTGGGCCGGGAAATCGGGGTATTTCGGCATGTGACACCACCCACGACGCTATGTCTCGAATTTACTCGTGAGACCGGCCTCATCCTTAGGTGCGCCGGGAATGTGGGAAACCCCTTCCAAACAAAGCAGGGGAATAGACCCTCCTGTCTCGAACAGGAGGGGAGAAGGTGCTCAGATGAAGTGGTGCGGGAACCTCGGTGTTCCTGTCGAGTGAGACCGGCGTGTCCGGGAACATTTGGTGTCGCATCAAGGGTGCAAAGTACCGTTTCGCACTTCAAGACGGAACGTGGTTCTTTTCTTGAGACGCCATAGCAGCAAGGGCCTCATCTTGGGATGACGTTGGAAACACGTGGTTTTTCTCGAGTTGCGGCGGGATTCTCGAGTTACGAAGGGGATTTCTGGCTTCCTCTTGTGTTGGCCCAGGGAAGCCCAATCTTCCATTCGAGTTGCGAGGGAGAGCTGGGGGTTGCGCTCGAGTCACTGCAGGGCAAAAGAAACCTCATCCAGGCTTGTGTCTAGGACCTAATGTTCCTCTCAAGGGATGACTGGGATCTTGGGGTTGCATTCTAGACTCACCCAGGAGTCAGGCGTCCTCTCGAGGGGAAACAAAGGACTTCTCTCTCTTCTCGAGTCGCGACGGGTATTTCTTGGAGCCCACTGAGTGGACTAAAGGGAATCAAGCCTCCTCTGGAGTTTGGAGAGAGGACTCGGGATTGCACTCCAGGACATGCAGGAAAAGAAGGCCCTCATCTCACGATGACGGGGGGGGTCTCGGTGGTTTTACCGAGCTGCAGCGCCTGTGTTGGTTTCTCAGGAGGTACGACGGGGAGCTCAGGGAGCCTCTTGTGTGGCGCCAGGGAAGTTAGGTCTCGATGCGTGTGGCGAGGGGGAGCGCGTCATTGCTCTCGAGTCATGGTAGGGGAATCAGGCCTCTAGACGCGTTGAAGGACTCTCAAGATCTCTCTCGGGTCTTGGCAAGAATACCTGGGTTCCCTCGACTTGTGCCGGTGACCTCAGGGAGATTCTCCGGGTGCCTCTGAGAAGTCAGGGATACTGTGGAGTTGGGAAAGACCTCTCGGGACTCCACTGGGTTTGGTGAAATGGAAGGGGGCCTCATCTCGAGGGGAGGCAGGAACCTCAGGGTTCCTCTCCATTTCTGATTCCGATCGCAGCCCCCTGCATAGTTGGGAGAGGTGAGTCAGGCCTTGTCTTGTGTGCAGGAATGGACCTCCGCTTGCCTCTCGAGTTGTTCACTGGGTGACAGGCACTTGTTGAGCTGTATGAGTAACCTGCGGTCTTTTCCGGACGATGCACGGGGGTGTCAGTGCCCCTTCGTGTTGTGCCTTCATCCACACTATCTTCGAATAGGTGTCTGGGCATCGCGTTCTTATCAAGAGCGGATCGGGAAATCGCGGTCTTTCGGCATGTGGCACCACCATCGAGGCTATGTCTCGAATTTCCTCGTGAGACAGCCTCATCTGAGGTGCGTGGAGAAGGTCGGGAACCCCTTGCAGACAAAGCAGGGGAATTGACCCTCCTTTCGCGATCAGGAGGGGAGAAGGGGCTCAGATGAAGTGGTGCCAGGAACCTCGGTGTTCCCCTCTAGTGCGACCCGTATGTCGGGGAACTTTTGGGGTAGCATTAAGGGTGCCAAATATCATTTCGCACTTGAAGACAGAACGTGGGACTACTCTTGAGACGCTGGAGCGGGCAAGGGCCTCATCTTGCAATGACGGGGGAACCACGTGGTTTTTCTCAAGTTGAGGCGGAATTCTCGAATTACTACTGGGAATTCAGGCTTCCTCTTGTGTTGGCCCAGGGAGGTCCAATCTTCCATTCGGGTTGCGAGGGAAAGCTGGGGAGTGCTCTCGAGTTACTGCAGGGCAAAAGCGACCTCATCTAGCCTTGTGTTCAGGACCCAGTGATCCTCTCCAAGGGCGACAGGGATCTCGGGTTTGCATTACAGACTCACCCGGGGAGTTAGGCCTCGTCTCGAGGGGAAGCAAAGGACTTGGCTATCCTCTCGAGTTGCGACGCGTATCTCTTGGAGCCCACTGAGTGGTCTAAAGGGAGTCAACCCTCCTCTTCAGTTTGGAGAGAGGACTCGGGATTGCTCTCCAGGCCATGCAGGAAAAGAAGGCCCACATCTCGAGATGACGGGGGCGTCTCGTGGGTTTTCTCGAGCTGCGGCGCCAGTGTGGGGTTTCTCACGAGGTACGACGGGGAGTTCAGGTAGCCTCTCGTGTGGCAACAGGGAAGTCAGGTCTCCATGGGCGGGGCAAGGGGGAGCGCGTCATTGCTCTCAAGTCAGGGTAGGGGAATCGGGCCTCATGACGGGTTGAAAAAGAACTCTCGATGTCTTTCTAGGGTTGCGGCAGGAAACCCTGGGTTCCCTTGACTTGTGCCGGTGACCTCAGGGAGCGTCTCAGGGTGCCTCTGAGAAATCAGGGATACTGTGGATTTGGGAGAGGCCTCTCGGGACTCCTTTGGGTTTGGTGCAATGGAAGTGGGCCTCATCTCGAGTTGAGGCAGGAACCTCAGGGTTCTGCTCCTGACTTCCTGGAGGCCGGATGTGACTCAGATCGCAGGGTCCCTGTTGAGTTTGCTCAGGAGTGTCAGGTCTCGTGTTCTGCGGAGGAATGGAACTCCGCTTACATCTCAAGTTGTTCAAGGATAACACCACTTTTCGTGATGTGTGTGGAACCTGCGGGTTTTTCGGAGATGCACGGGGGCGTCAGTGCTCCTTCCTGTTGTGCCTTCATCCACAAGGTTGCCTTCGAGGAGGTGTCCAGGTATCGTGTTCTCCTCAAGTGCGGACCGGGAAATTGGGGTCTTTCAGCATGTTGCACCACCCACTAGGCTACGTCTCGAATTTTCTCGTGAGACCGGCCTCATCCTGAGGCACGCAGGAAAGTCCGGGAACCCTTTCCAAACAAAGCAGGGGAATCGACCCTCCTTTCGGGATCAGGAGGAGAGAAAGGGCTCAGATGAAGTAGTGCCGGGAACCTCGGTGCTCTCCTTGAGTGAAAGTCGGGTAACTTTTCTGGTTGCATCAAGGGTGCCAAGTACCGTTTCGCACTTCAAGACGGAACCTGGGACTTCTCTTGAGATGCTGTAGTGGGCAAGGGCCTCATCTAGCACTGACGGGGGACCCACGTGTTTTTCCTCGAGTTGCGGCAGGATTCTTGAGTTACGATGGGGAATACAGGTTTCCTCTTGTGTTGGCCCAGGGAAGTCCAATCTTCCATTCGAGTTGCAAGTGAGAGCTGGAGATTGCTCTCGAGTCACTGCAGGGCAAAATAGAGCTCATCTAGGTTTGTGTCCAGGACCGAGTTTTTCTCTCCAGGGGCGACAGGGATCTCGGGGTTGCATTCCAGACTCACCCGGGGAGTCAGGCCTCGTCTCGAAGGGAATGAATGGACTCCGCTCTCCTCTCGAGTCGCGACGGGTATCCCTTGGAGCCCAAGAGTGGCCTAAATGGAGTTAAGCCTCCTGTGGAGTTTGGACAGAGGACTCGGGATTGCTCTCTAGGCCATGCAGGAAAAGAAGGCCCTCATCTCGCGATGACGGGGGCGTCTCGTGGGTTTTCTCAAGGTGCAGTGCCTGGTTGGGGTTTCTCACGAGATAGGACGGGGAGCTCAGGGAGACTCCTGTGGTGCCACGGAAGTCAGGTCTCCATGGACGTGGCGTGGGGGAGCGCCTCATTGCTCTCGAGTCATGGTAGGGGAATCAAGCCTCAGGACGCTTCGAAGAAGAACTCTCGAGGTCTTTCTCGGGGTGTGGCAGGAAACCCTGGGTTCCCTCGACTTGTGCCCATGACCTCAGGGAGCTTAGCGGGGTTCCTCTGAGAAGTCAGGGATACTGTGGAGTTGAGAGGGGCTTCTCGGGACATCACAGGGACTGGAGCAATTGAAGAGGACCTAATCTCGGATTGAGGCAGTAACGTCAGGGTTCCTCTCCATTTCTGACTCGGATAGCAGGGTCCCTGCAGAGTTGGGACAGGAGAGTCAGACCTCGTCTTGTGTGGAGTAATGGAACTCCGCTTGCCTCTCGAGTTGTTCACGGGATGACAGGCCACCTGTCGAGTTGTATGTGGAACCTGCGGTTTTGGGGGACGATGCACAGGGGTGTCAGTGCCCCTTCGTGTTGTGCCTTCATCCACAGGGTTACCTTCGAAGAGGTGACCGGGCATCGGGATCTTATCAATAGCGGACCAGGAAATCGGGGTCTTTCGGCATGTGGCACAACCCACGAGGCTACGTCTCGACTTCCCTCGTGAGACTGGCCTCATCCTGAGGTTCGCCGGGAAGTCTGGGAACCCCTTCCAGACAAAGCAGGGGAATCGACCCTCCTGTCGCCATCAGGAGGGGAGAAGAGGCTCAGCTGAAGCGGTGCTGGGAACCTCCATGTTCTCCTCGAGTGAGACCGGGGTGTCAGGGAAATTTGGGGGTCGCATCAAGGGTGCCAAGTACCGTTTCACACTTCAAGACGGAACATGGGACTTCCCTGGAGACGCTATAGCTGACAGGGGCCTCATATTTCGATGACGGAGGAGCCACGTTGTTTTTCTCCAGTTGCCGCGGGATTCTCGAATTACAATGGGCAATACAGGCTTCCTCTTGTGTTGGCCCAGGGAAGTCCAATCATCCATTCGAGTTGCGAGGGAGAGCTGGGGATTGCACTTGAGTCAATGCAGGACAAAAAAGACCTCATTTAGGCTTGTGTCCAGGACCGAGTTTTCCTCTACAGGGGCGACACGGATCTCGGGATCCCATTCCAGACTCACCCAAGTAGTCAGGCCTCGGCTCGAGGGGAAGCAACGGACTCTGCTCTCCTCTAGAGTAGCGACGTGTATCTCTTGGAGGCTACTGAGTGGCCTAAAGGGAGTCAGGCCTCCAGTGGAGTTTGGAGAGTGGACTCGGGATTGCTCTCTAGGTCATGTAGGAAAAGAAGGCCCTCATCTTACGATGATGGGGGCGTCTCGTGAGTTTTCTCGAGCGGCGGTGCCAGTGTGGGGTTTTCATGAGGTAGGACGGGGAGCGCAGGGAGCCTCTCGTGTGGCGCCAGGGAAGTTAGGTTTCAATGGGCGTGGCGAGGGGAATGCGTCATTGCTCTCCAGTCATGGTAGGGTATCGGGCCTCAAGACGCGGTAAAGAAGGACTGTCAAGGTCTTTCTCAGAATGCAGCAGGAAACCCTGGGTTCACTCGACTTGTGCCAGTGACCGCAGAGAGCTTCTGAGGGTGCCTCTGAGAATCAGGGATACTGTGGAGTTTTAGGGGCCTCTCGGGACTCCACTGGGTATGGCGCAATGGAAGAGGGCCTCATTTCGAGTTGATGCAGGAACGTCAGGTTTCATCTACATTTCTGACTCCGATCACACGGTCCCTGCAGAGTTGGGAAAGGAGAGTCAGGCCTTCTCTTGTTTGGAGGAACGGAACTCCGCATGCCTCTCTAGTTCTTCAAGGGATGACAGGACACTTGTCGATCTGTGTTTGGAATCTGCGTGTTTTTCCGTACTATGCATGGGGATGTCAGTACCCCTTCGTGTTGTGCATTCATCCACAGGTTTGCTTTCGAAGAGGTGTCCTGGCATCGGGTTCCTATTAAGAGCGGACTGGGAAATCGGGGTCTTTCCGCATGTGGCACCACCCACCAGGCTACGTCTCGAATTTCCTAGTGAGACCGGCCTCATCCTGAGGTGTGCCGGGAAGGTCGGAACCCCTTGCAGACAAAGCAGGGGAATCGACCCTCCTGTCTCGATCAGGAGGGGAGAAGGGGCACAGATGAGGTGATGCCGGGAACCTCGGTGTTCCCCTCCAGTGAGACCAGTGTGTTGGGGAACTTTTGGGGTCGCATCAAAGGTGCCAAGTACCGTATCGCACTTCAAGATGGAACGTAAGACTTCTTTTGAGACGCTGTAGCGGCAATGGCCGCATCTTGCGATGAAGAGGGAACGACGTGGTTTTTCTCGAGTTGTGGCGGGATTCTTGAGTTACAACGGGAAATTCAGGCTTCCTCTTCTGTTGGCCCAGGGAAGTCCAGTCTTCCATTCGAGTTGCGAGGGAGAGTTGGGGATTGCTCTCGAGTCACTGCAGGAAAAAAGAGACCTCATCTAGGCTTGTGTCCAGGACCTAATGTTTCTCTCCAGGGGCGACAGGGATCTCCGGTTCACATATCAGACACACCCGAGGAGTCAGGCCTCGCCTCGAGGGGAAGGAAAAGACTCCGCTCTCCTCTCGAGTCGCGACGGGTGTGTCTTGGAGTCCACTGAGTGACCAAAAGGGAGTCAAGCCTACTGTGGAGTTTGGAGAGAGGACTCGGGATTGCTCTCCAGGCCATGCTAGAAAAGAAGGCCGTCATGTCGCGAAAATGGGGGCGTCTCGTGGGTTTTCTCTATCTGTGGCGCCACTGTTTGGTTTCTCACGAGGTATGACGGGGAGCTCAGGGAGCCTCTCGTGTGGCACCAGGGAAGTCAGGGCTTCATGAGTGTAGCAGAGGGAGCGTGTCATTGCCCTCGAGTCATGGTAGGGGAATCAGGCCTCAAAATGCGTTGAAGAAGGACTCTTGAGTTCTTTCTATGGTGGCGGCAGTAAACCCTGGGTTCACTCGAATTGTGCTGGTGACCTCAGGGAGCTTCTCAGGGTGCCTCTGAGAAGTCAGGGATACTGTGGAGCTGGGACGCGTCTCTCGGGACTCCACTGGGTTTCGTGAAATGGAAGAGGTCCTAATCTCGAGTGGAGGCAGGAACCTCAGCGTTCCTCTCGTGACTTCACTGGCGCTGGTCTGATTCGGATCGCAAAGTCCCTGCAGAGTTGGAACAGGAGAGTCAGGCATCGTCTTGTGTAGAGGAATGAAACCCCACTTGCCTCTCGAGTTCTTCAGGGGTGACAAGCCACTTGTTGAGCTGTATGTGGAACCTGCGGGTTTTTCCGGACGATGCACGAGGGTGTCAGTGCCCCTTTGTGTTGTGCCTTCATCCACAGGGTTGCCTTCAAAGAGGTGTCCAGGCATCGGGTTCTTATCAAGAGCGTACCGGGAAATCATAGTCTTTTGGCATGTGGTACCACCCGCGAGCTACGTCTCGAATTTCCTCGTGAGACTGGCCTCATCCTGAAGTGCCCCGTGAAGGTCGGGAACCCCTTACAAGCAAAGCAGGGGAAGTGACCCTCCTATCACGAACAGGAGGGGAGAAGGGGCTCAGATAAACTGGTGCCGGGAACCTCGGTGTTCACCTCGAGTGAGACCGATATTTCGGGGAACTTTTGGGGTCACATCAAGGGTGTCAAGTATCGTTTTGCACTTCAAGACAGAACGTGGGACTTTTCTTGAGAAGCTGTAGCGGGCAAGGGCCTCATCTTGTGATGACGAGGGAACCAAGTGCTTTTTCTCGAGTTGCGGCGGGATTCTCGAGTTACGAAGGGGAATTCAGGCTTCCTCTTGCGTTGGCCCAGGGAAGTCCAATCTTCCATTCGAGTTGTCAGGGAGAGCGGGGGATTGCTCTCGAGTTACAGAAGGGCAAAAGAGACCTCATCTAGGCTTGTTTCCAGGACCTAATGTTCCTCTCCAGGGGAGACAGGGATCTCGGGGTTGCATTCCAGACCCACCTGGTGAGTCAGGCCTTGTCTCGAAGGGAAGCAAAGGACTCAATTCTCCTCTCGAGTCGCGACGGGTATCTCTTGGAGCCCACTAAGTGGCCTAAAGGGAGTCAAGCCTCCTGTGGAGTTTGGAAAGAGGATTCGGGATTCCTCTCCAGGCCATGCAGGAAAAGAAGGCCCTCATCTCGCGATGACAGGGGCGTATGGTGAGTTTTCTCAAGCTGCGGCGTCAGTGTGGGGTTTCTCACGAGGTACGACAGGGAGCTCAGGGAGCCTCTCCTATGGCGCCAGGGAAGTCAGGTCTCCATATGCGTGGCGAGGGGGTGCGTGTCATTTCTATAGAGCCATGGAAGCAGATTCGGGCTTCAAGACATGTTGAAGTAGGACTCTCGAGGTCTTTTTCCCATTGTGGCAGGAAACCCTGGGTTCCCTCGACATGTGCCGGTGACCTCATGGAGCTTCTCCGGGTGCCTCTGAGAAGTCAGGGGTACTGTGGAGTTGGGAGGGGCCTGTCTGGACTCCACTGGGTTTGGTGCAATGGATGAGAGCCTCATCTCGAGTGGAGGCAGGTACCTCATGTTTCCTCTCCTGGGTTTCCTGTCGCTGGTACTGACTCGGATCGCAGTTTCCCTGCAGAGTTGGTACAGAAAATCAGGTCTCGTCTTGTGTGGAGGAATGGAACTCCACTTGCCTCTCGAGTTGTTCACGGGCTGACAGACCACTTGTCGAACTGTGTTTGTAACCTGCGGGTTTTTCTGGACGATGCACGGTGTCAGTGCCCCTTCGTGTTGTGCTTTCATCCACAGGTTTTCCTTCGTAAAGGTGTCACGGCATCACGTTCTTATCAAGAGCAGACCGGGAAATCGGGGTCTTTCGGCTTGTGGCACCACCCACGAGGCTATGTTTTGAATTTTCTCGTGAGACCTGCCTCATCCTTAGGCGCGCTGGAAAGGTCGGGAACCCCTTCCAGACATAGCAGGGGAATCGACACTCCTGTCGCGATCACGAGGGGAGAAGGAGCTCAAATGATGTGGTTCCGGGAACCTCGGTGTTCCTTTCGAGTGAGACCGGTATGTCGGGGAATTTTGAGATTGCATCAAGGGTGCCAAGTACCGTTTCGCACTTCAAGACAGAAAGTGGGACTTCTCTTGAGTCGCTGTAGCGGGCAAGGGCCTCATTTAGCGCTGATGGGGGAACCACGTGGATTTTCTCGAGTTTCGGCGGGATTCTCGAGTTACGATGTCGAATTCAGGCTTCCAATTGTATTGGCCCAGGGAAGTCCAATCTTCAATTCGATTTGCGAGGGAGAGCTGGCGATTGCGCTCTAGTAACTGCAGTGCAAAATAGACCTCATCTAGGCTTGTGTCCAGGACCGAGTTTTCCTCTCCAGGTGTGACAGGAACTCGGGGTTGCTTTCCAGACTCACACGGAGAGTCAGGCCTCGTCTCGAGGGGAAGCAAAGGACTCTGCTCTCCCTTCAGGTCCTGACAGGTATCTCTTGGAGCCAACTGAGAGGCCTAAAGAGAGTCAAGCCTCCTGTGGAGTCTGGAGAGAGGACTCGGTTTTGCTCTCCATGCCAGGCAGGAAACAAGTCCCTCATCTCGTGATGACGGGGGCGTATCGTGGGTTTTCTCGAGCTGCGGTGCCTGAATGGGGTTTCCGAAAAGGTACGACGGGGAGCTCAGGGAGACTCTCTTCAGGAGTCAGGGAAGTCAGGTCTCCATGCGCATGGCGATGGGGAGCGGGTCTTTGCTCTCGAGTCATGGTAGGGGAATCGGGCCTCAAGACGCGCCGAAGGACTCTCAAGGTCTTTCTCGGGTCGCAGCAGGAAACCCTGGGTTCCCTGGACTTGAGCCGGTGACCTCAGGTAGATTCTCAAGGTGCCTCTGAGAATTCAGGGATACTGTGGAGTTGGGAGGGGCCTCTCGCGACTCCGCTGGGTCTGGCGCAACGGAAGAGGGCCTCACCTCGAGGGGAGGCAGGAACCTCAGGCTTCCTCTGCGTTTCGGACTCCAACCGCAGGGTCCCTGCAGAGTTGGGACAGGAGAGTCAGGCCTCGTCTTGTCTGAGGAAGGGAAACCCGCTGGCCTCTCGAGTTGCTCAGGGGATCTCAGGCCCCTCGTCGAGCTGTGTGTGGAACCCGCGGGTCTTTGCGGACGATGCACGGGGGTGGCAGTGCCCCTTCGTGTTGTGCCTTCCCCCACAGGGTTGCCTTCGAAGAGGGGTCCGGGCCTCGGGTCCTTCTCAAGAGCGGACCGGGGAATCGGGGGCGTTCGGCATGTGGCCCCACCCACGTGGCTCGTCTCGAATTTCCTCGTGAGTCCGGCCTCATCCTGAGGTGCGCCGGGAAGGCCGGGAACCCCTTCCAGACCACGCAGGGGAATCGCCTCTCCTGTTGCGATCAGGAGGGGAGAAGGGGCTCAGAGGAAGCGGTGCCGGGACCCTAGGTGTTCCCCTCAGGGGAACCCGGCGTGTCGGAGGACTCTTTGGGGTCGCAGGAAGGCTGTCAGGGACGGTTTCTCCCTTCAGGGCGGAACAGGGGACTTCCATTGAGACGCCTTGGCGGGCAAGGGCCTCATCTTGCCAAGAGGTGGGAACCACGTGGTTTTTCTCGAGTTGTGGGGGCATTCTCGAGTTACGACGGGGATCTCAGCCTTCCCCTTGGGTTGGCCCTGGGAAGCCTAATCTTCCCCTCGGGTTGCGAGGGAAAGCTGGGGGTTGCGCTCGAGTCACTGCAGGGCCGAAGAGACCTCACCTAGGCGTGTGTCCAGGACCTACTATTCCTCTCCAGGGAAGGCAGGGATCTCGGGGTTGCATTCCAGGCTCCCCCGGGGAGTCAGGCCTCGTCTCGAGGGGAAGCCAAGGACTCCGCTCTCCTCTCGCGTCGCGACGCGGGTCTCTTGGAGCCCCCTGAGCGGCCTCAAGGGAGTCCAGCCTCCTCTTCCGTTTGGAGAGAGGACCCGGGATTGCTCTCCAGGCCATGCAGGAAAAGAAGGCCCTCAGCTCGCGAGGATGGGGGCGTCTCAGGCAGGGGTTTCCTCGAGCTGCGGCGCCCGTGGGGGTTTTCTCCCGAGGCACGACGAGGATCTCAGGGAGCCTCTCGTGCGGCGCCAGGGAAGTCAGGTCTCCATGCGCGTGGTGAGGGGGAGCGCGTCCTGGCTCTCGAGTCACGGGAGGGGACTAGGGCCTCGAGACGCGTTGAAGAAGGACTCTCGAGGTCTTTGTCGGGGGGCGGCGGGAAACCCTCGTTTCCCTCGCCTTCTGCCGGGGACCTTAGGGAACTTGCCAGTGTGCCTCTGAGAGGCGAGCGATCCTGTGGAGGTGGCGGGGCCCCACGGGACTCCGCTGGGTCTGGCGCAACGGAAGAGGGCCTCACCTCGAGGGGAGGCAGGAACCTCAGGCTTCCTCTGCGTTTCGGACTCCAACCGCAGGGTCCCTGCAGAGTTGGGACAGGAGAATCAGGCCTCGTCTTGTCTGAGGAAGGGAACCCCGCTGGCCTCACGAGTTGCTCAGGGGATCTCAGGCCCCTCGTCGAGCTGTGTGTGGAACCCGCGGGTCTTTGCGGACGATGCACGGGGGTGGCAGTGCCCCTTCGTGTTGTGCCTTCCCCCACAGGGTTGCCTTCGAAGAGGGGTCCGGGCCTCGGGTCCTTCTCAAGGGCGGACCGGGGAATCGGGGGCGTTCGGCATGTGGCCCCACCCACGTGGCTCGTCTCGAATTTCCTCGTGAGTCCGGCCTCATCCTGAGGTGCGCCGGGAAGGCCGGGAACCCCTTCCAGACCACGCAGGGGAATCGCCTCTCCTGTTGCGATCAGGAGGGGAGAAGGGGCTCAGAGGAAGCGGTGCCGGGACCCTAGGTGTTCCCCTCAGGGGAACCCGGCGTGTCGGAGGACTCTTTGGGGTCGCAGGAAGGCTGTCAGGGACGGTTTCGCCCTTCAGGGCGGAACAGGGGACTTCCCTTGAGACGCCGTTGCGGGCAAGGGCCTCATCTTGCCAAGAGGTGGGAACCACGTGGTTTTTCTCGAGTTGCGGCGGCATTCTCGAGTTACGACGGGGATCTCAGCCTTCCCCTTGGGTTGGCCCTGGGAAGCCCAATCTTCCCCTCGGGTTGCGAGGGAAAGCTGGGGGTTGCGCTCGAGTCACTGCAGGGCCGAAGAGACCTCACCTAGGCGTGTGTCCGGGACCTCATATTCCTCTCCAGGGAAGGCAGGGATCTCGGGGTTGCATTCCAGGCTCCCCCGGGGAGTCAGGCCTCGTCTCGAGGGGAAGCCAAGGACTCCGCTCTCCTCTCGAGTCGCGACGCGGGTCTCTTGGAGCCCCCTGAGCGGCCTCAAGGGAGTCCAGCCTCCTCTTCCGTTTGGAGAGAGGACCCGGGATTGCTCTCCAGGCCATGCAGGAAAAGAAGGCCCTCAGCTCGCGAGGACGGGTGCTTCTCAGGGGTTTCCTCGAGCTGCGGCGCCCGTGGGGGTTTTCTCCCGAGGCACGACGAGGATCTCAGGGAGCCTCTCGTGCGGCGCCAGGGAAGTCAGGTCTCCATGCGCGTGGCGAGGGGGAGCGCGTCCTGGCTCTCGAGTCACGGGAGGGGACTAGGGCCTTGAGACGCCTTGAAGAAGGACTCTCGAGGTCTTTGTCGGGGGGCGGCGGGAAACCCTCGTTTCCCTCGCCTTCTTCCGGGGACCTTAGGGAACTTGCCAGGGTGCCTCTGAGAGGCGAGGGATCCTGTGGAGGTGGCGGGGCCCCTCGGGACTCCGCTGGGTCTGGCGCAACGGAAGAGGGCCTCACCTCGAGGGGAGGCAGGAACCTCAGGCTTCCTCTCCGTTTCGGACTCCGACCGCAGGGTCCCTCCAGAGTTGGGACAGGAGAGTCAGGCCTCGTCTTGTCTGAGGAAGGGAACCCCGCTGGCCTCTCGAGTTGCTCAGGGGGTCTCAGGCCCCTCGTCGAGCTGTGTGTGGAACCCGCGGGTCTTTGCGGACGATGCACGGGGGTGGCAGTGCCCCTTCGTGTTGTGCCTTCCCCCACAGGGTTGCCTTCGAAGAGGGGTCCGGGCCTCGGGTCCTTCTCAAGGGCGGACCGGGGAATCGGGGGCGTTCGGCATGTGGCACCACCCACGTGGCTCGTCTCGAATTTCCTCGTGAGACCGGCCTCATCCTGAGGTGTGCCGGGAAGGCCGGGAACCCCTTCCAGACCACGCAGGGGAATCGCCTCTCCTGTCGCGATCAGGAGGGGAGAAGGTGCTCAGAGGAAGCGGTGCCGGGACCCTCGGTGTTCCCCTCGGGGGACCCCGGTGTGTCGGGGGACTTTTGGGGGTCGCAGGAAGGCTGTCAGGGACCGTTTCGCACTTCAGGGCGGAACAGGGGACTTCCCTTGAGACGCCGTGGCGGGCAAGGGCCTCATCTTGCCAAGAGGTGGGAATCACGTGGTTTTTCTCGAGTTGCGGCGGGATTCTCGAGTTACGACGGGGATCTCAGCCTTCCCCTTGGGTTGGCCCTGGGAAGCCCAATCTTCCCCTCGGGTTGCGAGGGAAAGCTGGGGGTTGCGCTCGAGTCACTGCAGGGCCGAAGAGTCCTCACCTAGGCGTGTGTCCGGGACCTAATATTCCTCTCCAGGGAAGGCAGGGATTTCGGGGTTGCATTCCAGGCTCCCCTGGGGAGTCAGGCCTCGTCTCGAGGGGAAGCCAAGGACTCCGCTCTCCTCTCGAGTCGCGACGCGGGTCTCTTGGAGCCCCATGAGCGGCCTCAAGGGAGTCCAGCCTCCTCTTCCGTTTGGAGAGAGGACCCGGGATTGCTCTCCAGGCCATGCAGGAAAAGAAGGCCCTCAGCTGGCGAGGACGGGGGCGTCTCAGGGGTTTCCTCGAGCTGCGGCGCCCGTGGGGGTTTTCTCCCGAGGCACGACGAGGATCTCAGGGAGCCTCCCGTGCGGCGCCAGGAAAGTCAGGTCTCCATGCGCATGGCGAGGGGGAGCGCGTCCTGGCTCTCGAGTCACGGGAGGGGACTAGGGCCTGGAGACGCGTTGAAGAAGGACTCTCGAGGTCTTTCTCGGGGGGCGGCGGGAAACCCTCGTGTCCCTCGCCTTCTGCCGGGGACTTAGGGAACTTCCCATGGTGCCTCTGAGAGGCGAGGGATCCTGTGGAGGTGGCGGGACCCCTCGGGTCTCCGCTGGGTCTGGCGCAACGGAAGAGGTCCTCATCTGGTTGGGAGGCAAGAACCTCAGGATTCCTCTCCGTTTTGGACTCCGACTGCAGGGTCCCTGCACAGTTGGGACAGGAAAGTCAGGCCTCGTCTTGTCTGAGGAAGGGAACCCCGCTTGCCTCTCGAGTTGTTCAGGGGGCCACAGGCCCCTCGTCGAGCTGTGTGTGGAACCCGCGGATCTTTCCGGACGATGCACGGTGATGTCATTGCCGCTTAGGACTGTGCCTTCACCCACAGGGTTGCCTTCTAAGAGGGGTACGTCATCGGGTTCTTCTCAAGAGCGGACCGGGGAATCGGGGTCGTTCGGCGTGTGGCACCGCCCACGTGGCTCATTTCAAATGTCCTTGTGAGACCGGCCTCCTCCTGAGGTGCGCCAGGAAGGCCAGGAACCCCTTCCAGACCACGCAGGGGAATCGACTCTCCTGTCGCGCTCAGGAGGGGAGAAGGGGCTCAGATGAAGCGGTGCCGGGACCCTCGGTGTTCCCCTCGAGGGAACCAGGCGTGTCGGGGAACTTTTGGGGTCACATGAAGGCTGTCAGGTCCCTTTTCGCCCTTCAGGGTGGAACAGGGGACTTCCCTTGAGACGCCTTCACGGGCAAGGGCATCATCTTGCGAAGAGGTAGGAACCACGTGGTTTTTCTCGAGTTGCGGCGGGATTCTCGTGTTACGACGGGGGATTACAGGCTTCCTCTTGTGTCGGCCCTGGGTAGCCCAATCTTCTATTCTAGTGGCGAGCGAAAGCTGGGGGTTGCGCTCGAGTCACTGCAGGGCCAAAGAGACCTCATCTAGGCCTGTGTCCAGGACCTAATGCTCCTCTCCAGGGAAGACAAGGATCTCGGAGTTGAATCCCATGCTCCCCCGGGGAGTCAGGCCTCGCCTCGAGGGGAAGCAAAGGACTCCGCTCTCCTCCCGAGTCGCGACGCGGATATCTTGGTGCCCCCTGAGTGGCCTCAAGGGAGTCCAGCCTGCTCTTCACTTTTGAGAGAGGACTCGTGATTACTCTCCAGGCCAGGCAGGAAAAGAAGGCCCTCACCTCGCGAGGAGGGGCCATCTCAGGGGTTTCCTCGAGTTGCGGCACCCGTGGGGGTTTTCTCCCGAGGCACGACGAGGATCTCAGGGAGCCTCTCGTGCGGTTCCAGGGAAGTCATGTCTCCATGCACATGGCGAGAAGGAGCGCGTCATTGTTCTCGAGTCATGGGAGGGGACTAGGGCCTCAAGACGCGTTGAAGAAGGACTCTCGATGTCTTTCTCGGGTTGCAGCGGGAAACCCTCGTTTCCCCCGACTTCTGCCGGGGACCTGAGGAAACTTCCCAGGGTGCTTCTGAGAGGTGAGGGACGCTGTGGATTTGGCGGGGCCTCTCGGGACTCCACTGGGTTTGTCGCAATGGAAGAGGGCCTCATCTCGAGTGGAGGCAGGAACCTCAGGCTTCCTCTCCAATTCTGACTCTGATCGTAGTGTCCCTGCAGAGTTGGGACAGGAGAGTCAGGCTATGTCTTTTCTGAGGAATGGAACTCCGCTTGCCTCTCGAGTTGTTCATGGGGTTTCAGGCCCCTTGTCAAACTGTGTGTGGAATCTGCAGGTTTTTCCAGACGATGCATGGGGGTGTCAGTGACCCTTCGTTTTGTGTCTTCATCCACAGGGTTGCCTTCGAAGAGGTGTCCGGGCATCGTGTTCTTATGAAGAGCGGACTGGGAAATCGGGGTCGTTTAGCATTTGGCACCACCCACGTGGCTAGTCTCGAATTTCCTCATGAAACCGGCCTCATCCTGAGGTGTGCCGCGAAGGTCATGAAACCCTTCCAGACAAAGCAGAGGAATCGACCCTCCTGTGGCGATCAGGAGGGGAGAAGTGGCTCAGATGAAGTGCTGCTGGGAACCTCGGTGTTTCCCTTAAGTGAGACAGGTATGTCGGGTAACTTTTGGGGTCGCATAACGCGTTCCAAGTACCGTTTCGCTCTTCAAATTGGAACGTGGGACTTCTCTTGGGGTACTCCAGCGGGCAAGGGCCTCACCTTGGAATGACTGGGGAACCACTTGGTTTTTCTCGAGTTGCGGTGGGATATTTGAGTTACCACAGGGAATTCATGCTTCCTCTTGTGTTGGCCCACAAAAGTCTTATCTTCCATTCGAGATTCGAGGAAGAGCTGGAGGTGCGCTCTAGTCACTGAAGGCAAAAGAGACCCCACCAAGGCTTGTGTGCAGGACCTAATGTTCATGTCAAGGGGCGACAGGAATCTCGGGGTTGCATTCCAGACTCACCCTGGAGTCAGGCCTCGTCTCGAGGGGAAGCAAAGGACTCTGCTCTCCTCTCGAGTCGGACGGGTATGTCTTGGAGCCCACTGAGTGGCTTAAAGGGAGTCAAACCTCCTCTGGCGTTTGGAGGGAGGACACGGGATTGCTCTCCAGGCAATGCAGGAAATGAAGGCCCTCATCTCCCGATGACTGGGGCGTCTCGTAGGTTTTCTCGAGCTGTGGCGCTAGTGTGGGGTTTCTCACGAAGTAAGACTGGGAGCTCAGTGAGCCTCTCATGTGGTGCCAGGGCAGTCAGGTCTCTATGCACGTGGTGAGAGGGAGCCCGTCATTGTTCTCGAGTCATGGTAGGGGAATTGGGCCTGAAGACGTGTTAAAGAAGGACTCTCGAGGTCTTTCTTGGGTTGCAGCAGGAAACCCTGGGTTCCATCGACTTGTGCCAGTGACCTCAGGAAGCTTCTCAGCGTGCCTCTGAGAAGTCAGGGTCACTGTGGAGTTGGGAGGGGCCTCTCGGAACTCCACTGGGTTTGGTGCAATGGAAGAGGGCCTCATGACAAGTTGAGGCAGGAACCACAGTGTTCCTCTCCTGGCTTCGAATGCGCTGGATCTGACTCGGATCCCAGAGTCCCTGCAGAGTTGGGACAGGAGAGTCAGGCCTCGTCTTGTGTGGAGGAATGGAACTCCACTTGACTCTCGCGTTGTTCATGGGGTGACAGGCCACTTGTCGATTTGTATGTGGAACTTGTGGGTTTTTCTGGACGATGCACCGTGGTGTCTCTGCCCCTTCGTGTTGTGCCTTGTTCCACAGGATTGCCTTCGAGTTGGGTTCTGCCATCGGGTTCTTATCAAGAGCGGACCAGGGAATCGGGGTCTTTTGGCATGCCGCACCACCCACGAGGCTATGTCTCGAATTTCGTCGTGAGACTGGCCTCATCTTGATGTGCGCCAGGAAGGTCGGGAACGCCTTCCAGACAAAGCAGGGGAATCGAACCTCCTGTCGCGATCAAGAGGGGAGAAGAGTCTCAGATGAAGTGGTGCCGGGAACCTCGGTGTTCTCCTCAAGTGAGACTGGTATGTCGGGGAACTTTTGGGGTCGCATCAAGGGTTCCAAGTAACTTTTCGCTCTTCAATATGGAACGTGGGACTTCTCTTGAGATGCTGTAGCGGGCAAGGGCCTCATCTTTCGATGACGGGGGAACCACGTGGTTTTTCTTGAGTTGGGGCGGGATTCTCGAGTTACAACCGGGAATTCAGGCTTCCTCTTCAACTGGCCCAGGGAAGTCCAGTTTTCATTCGAATTGTGAGTCAGAACTGGGGATTGCTCTCGAGACACTGCAGGGCCAAATAGACCTCATCTAGGCTTGTGTCCAGGACCTAATGTTCCTCTGCTGGGGCGAAAGCGATCTCAGCATTGCATTCTCGACTCACCCGGGGAGTCAGGCCTCGTCTCGAGGGGAAGCCAAGGACACCGCTCTCCTGTCAAGTCGCGACGGGTATATCTTGGAGCTCACTGTGTGGCCTAAAATGAGTCAAGCCTCCTGTGGAGTTTGGAGAGAGGACTCAGGATTGCTCTCCAGGCCATACAGCAAAGGAAGGCCCTCATCTCGTGAGGACTGGGGCGTCTCGTGGGTATTCTCGAGCTGTGGCTCCAGTGTGGTGTTGCTCACGAGGTATAATGGGGAGCTCAGGGAGCCTCTCCTGTGGCGCCAGGGAAGTCAGGTTTCTATGCGCGTGGCTAGGGGGAGCGCGTCATTGCTCTCGAGTCATGGTAGGGGAATCGCACCTCAAGACGCGTTGAAGAAGGACTTTCGAGGTCTTTTACGGGTTGGGGCAGGAAACCCTTGGTTCCCTCGACTTGTGCCGGTGATCTCAGGAAGGTCTAAGGGTGACTCTGAGAAGTCAGGGATACTGTGCAGTTGGGAGGGGTCTCTCGGGACTCCACTGGGTTCGGTGCAATGGAAGAGGGCCTCATCTCGAGTGGAGGCAGGAAACTCATGTTTCCTCTCCTGACTTCCCCTGGGCCAGATCTGACTCGGATCACAGTTTCGCTGCAGAGTTCGAACAGGAGAGTCAGGCCTCGTCTTGTGTGGAGGAATGGAACTCTGCTTGCCTCTCCAGTTGTTCATGTGGTGACAGGTCACTTCTCGAGCTGTGTGTGGTACCTGCGGGTTTCTCCGGACGATACCCAGGGGTGTCAGTGCCCCTAAGTGTTGTGCCTTCATCAAAAGGGTTATCTTCAAAGAGGTGTCCGGGCATCAGGATCTTATCAAGAGCAGACCGGGAAATCGGGGTCTTTCGGCATGTGTCACCATCCACGTGGCTATGTCTCGAATATCCTCGTGAGACCGGCCTCATCCTGAGATGCACCGGGAAAGGTGGGAACCCCTTCAAGACAAAACAGGGGAATCGACCCTCCTGTAGCGATCAGGAGGGGAGAAGGGGCCCAGATGTAGTGGTGCCGGGAACCTTGGTGTTCTCCTCGAGTCAGACTGGTGTGTCGAGGAACTTTTGAGGGCGCATCAAGGGTGCCAATACCGTTTCGCACTTCAAGACGGAACGTGGGACTTCTCTTGAGACGCTGTAGGGGGCAAGGGCCTCATCTTGGGATGACGGGGGAACCACGTGGCGTTTCTCGAGTTGTGGCGGGATTCTCGAGTTTCGACGGGGAATACAGTCTTCCTCATGTGTTGGGCCAGGGAAGTCCTATCTTCCATTCGAGTTTAAAGGGAGAGCTGGGGATTGCTCTCGAGTCACTGCAGGGCAAAATAGACCTCATCTAGGCTTGTGTCCAGGACTTAATGCTCGTCCCTAGGGGAGACAGGGATCTTGGGGTTGCATACCAGACTCACCCGGGGAATCAGGCCTCGTCTCGAGGGGAAGCAAAGAACGCCGCTGTCCTTTTGAGTCGCGATGGGTATCTCTTGGAGCCCACTGTGTGCCCTAAAGGGAGTCAAGCCTCCTGTGCTGTTTGGATAGAGGACTCGGGATTCCTCTCCAGGCCATGCAGGAAAAGAAGGCCCTCATCTCGCGATGATGGCGGCGTCTCGTGGGTTTTCTAGACTGCTGCGCTAGTGCCGGGTTTCTGACGAGGTACGAGAGGGAGCTCAGGGAGCCTCTCGTGTGGCGCCAGGGAAGTCAGGTCCCCATGAGATGGCTAGGGGGAGCTCGTCATTGCTCTCAAGTCATGGTAGGGTAATCGGGCCTCAAGACGGGTTGAATAAGGACTCTCGAGGTCTTTCTCCGGTCACTGCATAAAACCCAGGGTTCCCTTGACTTGTGCCTGCGACCTCAGGGAGCTTCTCAGAGTGCCTCTGAGAAGTCAGGGATACTGTGCAGTTTGGAGGGGCCTCTCGAGACTCCTCTGCATTTGGTGGAATGTAAGAGGGACTCATCTCGAGTTGAAGCAGGAACCTCAGTGTTCCTCTCCATTTCTGACTCAGATCGCAAGGTCCCTGCATGTTGGTACAGGAGAGTCAGGCCTCGTCTTTTCTGGAGGATGGGACTCCTCTTGCCTCTCGAGTTGTTCTCGAGGTGACAGGCCACTTGTCGAGCTGTGTGTGTAACCTGCCCGTTTTTCCGGATGATGCACAGGTGTGTTAGTGCCCTTCGTGTTGTACCTTCATACTCAAGGCCGCTTTCCAAGAGGTGTCCGAGCATCGGATTCTTATCAAGAGCGGACCGGGAAATTGGAGTCTTTCAGCAAGTGGCACCACCCACAAAGCTACGTATCGAATTTCCCCATGAGACCGGCCTCATCCTGAGTTGTGCAGGGAAGGTCGGGCCCCCTTGCAGACAAAGCAGGGGAATCGACCCACGGGTCACGATCAGGAGGGGAGAAGGGGCTTAAATGAAGTGGTGCCGGGAACCTCGGTGTTCCCCTTGAGTGAGATCGGCGTATTGGGGGACTTTTGGGGTCGCATCAAGGGTGCCAAGTACCGTTTCGCATTTCAAGACGGAACCTGGGACATCTTTTGAAACGCTGTAGCGGGCAAGGGCCTCATCTTGCGATGACGGGAGAACCACGTGGTTTTGCTCGAGTTGCGGCGGGATTCTCGAGTTATGACCGGGAATTTAGGCTTCCTCTTGTTGGCCTTGAAATCCTATCTTCCATTCGGGTTGCGAGGGGGAGCTGGGGATTGCGCTAGAGTCACTGCAGGGCAAAAGAGACCTAATCTAGGCTTGTGTTTAGGATCTAACATTGCTCTCCAGGGGCGACAGGGATCTCGGGTTTGCATTCCAGACTCATCCGGGGAGTCAGTTCTCACCTCGAGGGTAAGCAAATAATTCTGCTCTCGTCTCGAGTCGCGATGGGTATCTCTTGGAGCCCACTGTGTGTACTAAAGGGAGTCAAGCCTCCTGTGGAGTTTGGAGAGAGGACTCGGGATTGGACTCCAGGCCATGCAGGAAAAGAAGGCCCTCATCTCGAGATGACGGTGGCGTCTCGTGGGTTTTCTCGAGCTGCGGCGCCAGTGTGGGGTGTCTCATGAAGTACCACGGGGATCTCAGGGAGCCTCTTGTATGGCGCCAGGAAAATCCAGTATTCCATTCGAGTTGCAAGTTAGAACTGGGGATTGCTCTCCAGTCACTGCAGGGCAAAATAGACCTCATCTACGCTTGTGTCCAGGACCTAGTGTTCCACTACTGGGCCAACAGGGATCTCAGGGTTGCATTCTCGACTCACCCGGAGAGTCAGACCTCGTCTTGAGGGGAAAAAAAGGACTCCGCTCTCCTGTCGAGTCGCGACGGGTATCTCTTGGAGCCCACTGCGTGGCGTAAAGGGAGTGAAGCCTCCTATGGAGTTTGGAGATGACTCGGGATTGTTTTCCTGGCCATGCAGGAAAAAAGGCCCTCATCTCGCGATGATGGGGGCATCTCGTGGGTTTTCTCCAGCTGCGGCGCCAGTATCAGATTTCTCACGAGGTACAACGGGGAGCTCAGAGAGCCTCTCGTGTGGTGCTAGGGACGTCAGGTCTCCGTGCGTGTGGTGAAGGGGAGTGCGTGATTGCTCTCGAGTCATAGTAGGCGAATCGGGCCTCAAGACACATTGAAGAAGGACTCTTGAGGTCTTTCTCGGGTTGCGGCAGGGAACCCTGGGTTCCCTTGATTTGTGTCAGTGACCTCAGGCAACTTCTAAGGGTGCCTCTGAGAAGTCAGGGACACTGTGGATTTGGGAGGGGCCTTTCGTTACTCAACTGGGTTTGGTGCAATCGAAGAGGGCCTCATCTCGAATGGAGGCAGGAACCTCAGGGGTCCTCTCCATATCTGACTCGGGTCGCAGGGTACCTGCAGAGTATGGACAAGAGAGTCACGCCTCGTCTTCTGTTGAGGAATGGATTTCCCCTGGCCTTTCGAGTTGTTCACGGAGTGACAGGCCACTTGTTGAGCTGAGTGTGGAACCTGCGGGTTTTTCCGGACGATGCACGGGGGTGTCAGTGCCCCTTCGTGTTGTGCCTTCATCCACAGGGTTGCCTTCAAAGAGGTGTCCGGGCATCGGGTTCTTTTCAAGAGCGTATCGGAAAATTGGGGTCTTTCAGCATGTGGTACCACCCACGAGGCTACGTCTCAAATTTCCTCGGGAGACCGGCCTCATCCTGAGGTGCGCCGGGAAGGTCGGGAACCCCTTGCAGACAAAGCAGGGGAATCGACCCACCGCTCGCGATCAGAAGGGGAGAAGGGGCTCAGATGAAGTGGTGCCGGGAACCTCGGTGGTCCCCTCGAGTGAGACCGGTATGTCACGGCACTTTTGAGGTCGCATCAAGGGTGCCAAGTACAGTTTCGCACTTCAAGATGGAACGTGGGAATTCTCTGGAGATGCTGTAGCGGGCAAGGGCCTCATATTGCGATGACGAGGGAAACACGTGGTTTTTCTCGAGTTGAGGTGGGATTCTCGAGTTACAACGGGGAATTCAGGCTTCCTCTTGTGTTGGCCCAGGAAGTCCAATCTTCCATTCAACTTGTCAGAGAGAGCTGGGGGTTGCTCTCGAGTCACTTCAGGGCAAAGAGTCCTCATCTAGGCTTGGGTCCAGGACGTAATGTTCCTCTCCAGGGGCAACAGGGATATCGGGGTCGCATTCCAGTCTCACCCGGTGGGTCACACCTCGTCTCGAGTGGAAGGAAGCAAAGGACTCCACTATCCTCTCGAGTCGGGACGCGTAACTCTTGGAGCCCAATGAGTGGCCTAAAGGGAGTCAAGCGTCCTGTGTAGCTTGGACAGAAGGTTCACGCTTGATCTGCATACCATGCAGTTAAAGATGGCCCTCCTCTCGTGATGACGGGGGCGTCTCATGGGTTTTCTCGAGCTGCGGCGCCAGTGTGGGGTTTCTCACGAGATATGATGGGGAGTTCAGGGAGCCTCTCGTGCGGCGCCAGAGAAGCCTGACTCCATGCGTGTGGCCAGGCAGATCGCGTCATTGCTCTCGAGTCATGGGAGGGACTAGGGCCTCAAGAGGCATTTAAGAAGGACTCTCAAGGTCTTTCTTGGGTTGGGGCGGGAAACACTCGTTTCCATCGACCTCTAAGGGGACCTTAGGGAACTTCCCAGGTGCCTCTGAGAGGTGAGGGATACTGAGGAGTTAGAGGGGCCTCTCGGGACTCCACTAGGTTTGACGAAATGAAAGAGGGCCTCATCTCGATTGGAGGCAGGAACCTCAGGCTTCCTCTCCATTTCTGACTCTGACCACAGGGTCCCTGCAGAGTTGGGACAGGAGAGTCAGGCCTCGTCTTGTCTGAGTAATGGAACTCTGCTTGCCCCTTGAGTCGTTCAGGGGGTCTCAGGGCCCTTGACAAGCTGTGTGTGGAACCTGCGGGTGTTTCCAGAAGATGCATGGGGGTGTCAGTGCCCCTTCGTTTGGTGCCTTCCCCCACAGGGTTTCCTTCAAAGAGGTGTCCGGGCATCGGGTTCATTTCAAGAGCGGACCGGGAAATCGGGGGCATTCGGCATGTGGCACCACCCACGTGGCTCATCTCGAATTTCCTCGTGAGACCAGCATCATCCTGAGGTGCGGCGGGAAGGCCGGGAACACCTTCCACACAAAGTAGGGGAATCGATTCTCCTGTCGCGATCAGGAGGGGAGATGGGGCTCAGATGAAGTGGGGCCGGGACCCTCGGTGTTCCACTCGAGGGAACCCGGCGTTTCAGGGAACTTTAGGGGTCGCATCAAGGGAGCCAAGTACCGTTTCCCACTTCAGGACGGAACATGGGACTTCCCTGGAGACGCTGTAGCGGGCAAGGGCCTCATCCTGTGAAGACGTTGGAACCACGTCGTTTTTCTCGAGTTGCATTGGGATTCTCAAAAACGACAGGAATTTCAGGCTTCCTCTTGGGTTGGCCCTGGGAAGCCCAATCTTCAATTCGAGTTGCGATGGAAAGCTGGGGGTTCTGCTCGAGTCACTACAGGGCCAAAGAGACCTCATCGAGGCGTGTGTCCAGGACCTAATATTCCTCTCAAGGGAAGACAGGGATCACGGGTTTCCATTCCAGACTCCCCCGGGGGGTCAGGACTTGCCTGGAGGGGAAGCAAAGACTCCGCTTTCCTCTCAAGTCGCGACACGGATCTCTTGGAGCCCACTGAGTGGACTCAAGGGTGTCGAGCCTCCTCTTCAGTTTGGAGAGAGGACTCGGGATTGCTCTCCAGGCCAGGCAAGAAAGAAGGCCCTCATCTCGCGATGACGGGGGCGTCTCATGGGTTTCCTCAGGCTGCTGCGCCCATGGGGGTTTTCTCACGAGGCACGATGAGGACCTCAGGGAGCCTCTCGTGCGGCGCCAGGCAAGTCAGGTCTCCATGCGCATGGCGAGGGGGAGCTGGTCATCACTCTCGAGTCATGGGAAACGGCTAGGTCCTCAAGAGGCGTTGAAGAAGGACTCTCGAGGTCTTTCTCGGATTGCGGCGGGAAACCCTTGTTTCCCTCAACTTCTGCAGGGGACCTTAGGGAACTTCCCACGGTGCTTCTGAGAGGTGAGGGATGCTGTGCAGTTGGCAGGGCCTCTCGTGACTCTGCTGGGTTCGGCGCAATGGAAAAGGGCCTCATCTCGAGGGGAGGCAGGAACCTCAGGCTTCCTCTCGGATTCGGACTCCGACTGCACGGTCCCTGCAGTGTTGGGACAGGAGAGTCATGCCTCGTCTTGTCTGAGGAATGGAATTTTGGTTGCCTCTCGAGTTGTTCCGGGAGTCTCAGGCCCCTTGTCGAGCTGTGTGTAGACCCTGCGGGTTTTTCCGGATGATGCACGGGGGTGTCAGTGCCCCTTCGTGTTGTGCCTTCACCCACAGGGTTGCCTTCGAAGAGGTGTCCGGGCATCGGGTTCTTATCAAGAGCGGACCGGAAAATCGGAGTCGTTCGGCACGTGGCACCTCACATGTGGCTAGTCTCGAATTTCCTCCTGAGACCGGCCTCATCCTGAGGTGCGCCAGGAAGGCCGGGAACCCCTTCCAGACAAAGCAGGGGAATCGACTCTCCTGTCGCGATCAGGAGGGGAGACGGGGCTCAGATGAAGTGGTGCCAGGACCCTCGGTGTTCCCCTCGAGGGAACCCAGCGTGTCGGGGAACTTTTGCGGTCGCATCAAGGGTGTCAAGTACCGTGTCGCCCTTCAGGGCGGAACATGGGACTTCCCTGGAGACACCGGGAACGTCGGTGTTCCCCTGGAGTGAGACCGGTATGTTGGGGAACTTTGGGGTCACATCAAGGGTGCCAAGTAGCATTTCGAACTTTAAGATGGAACGTGGGACTTCTCTTGAGACTCTAGCTGGCAAGGGCCTCATATTGCAATGAAGGGGGAACCACATGGTTTTTAAGACTTGAGGCTGAATTCTCGAATTACGATGGGAAATTCAGACTTCCTCTTGTGTTGACCGTGGGAAGACCAATCTTCCATTCAAATTGTGAGGGAGAGGTGGAAGTTGCTCGAGTCACTGTAGGGCAAAATAGACCTCATCTAGGCTTGTGTCTAGGACATAATGTTCCACTCCAGGGGTGACATGGATCTCGGGGTTGCATTCCAAACTCACCCGGGGAGTCAGGCCTCGTCTCCAGGGAAGCAAAGGACTCCACTCTCCTCTCGAGTCGCACCGGGTATTTCTTGGACCCAACTGAGTGGCCTAAAGGGAGTCAATACTCCTGTGAAGTTTGGAGAGAGGACCAGGGATTGCTCTCCAGGTCAGGCAGGAAAAGAAGGCCCCCATCTCTCCTTGACGGGGGCATCTTGTGGTTTTTCTCGAACTGCGGCGCCAGTGTGGGTTTTCTCACGAGGTACGATGGAGTACTCAGGGAGCCTCTTGTGTGGTACTAGGGAAGTCAGTTTTCCTGCTTGTGGCGAGGGGAGCGCGTCCTTGCTCTGGAGTCATGGTAGGGGAATCGGGCATCAAGAGACGTTGAAAAAGGACTCTCCAAGTCTTTCTCGGGTTACTTCAGGAAACTCTGGGTTCCCTCGACTTGTGCCAGTGACCTCAGGTAGCTTCTCAGGGAGCCTCTGAGAATTCAGGGATACTGTGGTGTTGGGAGGGGCCTCTCGGGACACCACTGAGTTTGGTTCAATGGAAGAGGGCCTCTTCTCTAGTTGAGGCAGGAACCTCAGGGTTCCTCTCCATTTCTGACTCCAATTGCAGGGTCCCTGAAGAGTTGGGACAGGAGAGTAAGGCCTCGTCTTGTGTGAAGGAATGCAACTTCACTTCACTTGCCTCTCGAGTTGTTCACGAGGTGACAGTCCACATTTGTAGCTGTGAGTGGAATCTGCGGGTTTTTCCAGACGATGCATGGGGATGTCAGTGTCCCTTCGTGTTGTGCCTTCATCCACAGGGTTGCCTTCGAAGAGATGTCCGGGCGTCAGGTTCTTATCTAGAGTGGACCAGGAATTCGGGATCTTTCAGCATATGGCACCAACCATGAGGCTACTTTTTGAATTTCCTCATGAGACCGGCCTCATCCGGAGGTTCGCGGGGAACGTCGGGAACCCCTTGCAGACAAAACATGGGAATCGACCCTTCTGTCGCGATCAGGAGGGGTGAAGGGGCTCACAGGAAGTGGTGCCGTGAACTTTGGTGTTTCCCTCGAGTGAGACCGGTATGTCAGGGAACTTTGGGGGTCGCATCAAGGGTGCCAAGTACCGTTTTGTACTTCAGGATGGAACGTGGGACTTCTCTTGATACGCTGTAGTGGCCAAGGGCCTCATCTTGCGATGACGGGGGAGCCACGTGGTTTTTCTCGAGTTGCGGCGGGATTCTCGAGTTACGACGGGGATTTCAGGCTTCCTCTTGTGTTGGGCCAGGGAAGTCCAATCATCCATTCGAGTTGCGAGGGAGAGCTGGGGGTTGCGCTCGAGTCACTGCAGGGCAAAGGAGACCTCATCTAGGCTTGTGTCCAGGACCTAATGTTCCTCTCCAAGGGCCACAGGGATCTCAGGTTTGCATTCCAGACTCACCCAGGGAGTCAGGCCTCATGTCGAAGGGAAGCAAAGGACTCCGCTCTCCTTTCGAGTCGCGACGGGCACCTCTTGGAGCCCACTTTGTGGCCTAAAGGGAGTCAAGCCTCCTGTGAAGTTTGGAGAGAGGACTTGGGACTGCTCTCCAGGCCATGCAGGAAAAGATGGCCCTCATCTCGCGATGACGGAGGGATCTTGTGGGTTTTCTCGAGCTGCGGCGCCAGTGTGGGGTTTCTCACGAGGTATGACGGGGAGCTCAGGGAGCCTCTCATGTGGCCCCAGGGAAGTCAGGTGTCCATGCACATGGCGAGGGGGAGCGTGTCATTGCTCTCGAGCTATGGTAGGGGAATCTGACCTCAAGACACATTGAAGAAGGACTCTCGAGGTCTTTCTTCGGTTGTGGCAGGAAACCCTTATTTCCCTCGACTTTTGCCGGTGGCCTCAAGGAGCTTCTCAGAATGCCTATGAGAAGTCAGGGATACTGTGGAGATGGGAGGGGACTCTCGGGACTCCACTGGGTTTGTTTTAATGGAAGAGGGCCTCATCTCGGGTTGAGGCAGGAACCTCAGGTTTCCTCTCCATTTCTGACTCAGATCGAAGCGTGCCTGCAGAGTTGGGATTGGATACTCAGGCCTCGTCTTGTCTGAGGAAGGGGACTCCGCTTTCCTCTCTCATTGTTTAAGGGGTGACAGGCCAGTTGTGGAGCTGTATGTGGATCCTGCGGGGTTTTCCGGACGATGAACAGGGTTGCCAGTGCCCCCTCGTGTAGTGCCTTCATCCACAGGGTTGCCTTAGAAGAGGTGTCCGGGCATCGGGTTCTTATCAAGAGCAAGACCGAGAAATCGGGGTCTTTTGGCACGTGGCACCAACACGAGGCTACGTCTCGAATTTCTTCGTGAGACTGGCCTCATCCTGAGGTGCGCCATGAAGGTCGGGAACCCCTTCTAGACAAAGCAGGGGGATCGACCTTCCTGCCGTGATCAGGAGCGGAGAAGGGGCTCAAATGAAGTGGTGCCAGGAACTTCGGTGTTCCCTTGGAGTGAGACCGGTATATTGGGGAACTTTTGGGGTCGCATCAAGGGTGCCAAGTAGCATCTCGAACTTTATGACGAAACATGGGGCTTCTCTTGAGACTCTGTAGCGGGCAAAGGCCTCATATTGCGATGAATGGGGAACCACGTGGTTTTTAAGAGTTGCGGTGGGATTCTCGAGTTACAACGGGAAATTCAGACTTCCTCTTGTGTTGGCCCAATGAAGACCAATCTTCCATTCGAATTGCGAGGGAGAGATGGGTGTTGCTCTCGAGTCACTGTAGGGCAAAATAGACCTCATCTAGGCTTTTGTCCAGGACATAATGTTCCTCTCCAGGGACAACAGGGATCTCGGGGTTGCATTCCAGACTCACCCGAGGTAAGGCCTCGTCTCGAGGGGAAACAAAGTACTCTGCTCTCCTCTCAAGTCGCGACAGGTATCTCTTGGAGCCCATTGAGTGGCCTAAAGGGAGTAAAGCCTCCTGTGAAGTTTGGAGAAAAGACCAGGGATTGCTCTCCAGGTCAGGCAGGAAAAGAAGTCCCCAATCTCGCGATGACGGTGGGTTTTCCGGAGCTGCGGCGCCAGTGTGGGGTTTCTCACGAGGTATGACGGGGAGCTCAGGGAGCCTCTCATGTGGCGCCAGGGAAGTCAGGTGTCCATGCGCATGGCGAGGGGGAGCGTGTCATTGCTCTCGAGTCATGGTAGGGGAATCCGTCCTCAAGACGCGTTGAAGAAGGACTCTTGAGGTCCTTCTCGGGTTGCGGCAGGATACCCTGTGTTCCCTCGACTTGTGCCGGTGACCTCAGGGAGTTGCTCAGGGTGCCTCTGAGAAGACACTGATACTGTGGAGTTGGGAGGGGCCTCTCGGGACTCCACTGGGTGTGGTATAATACAAGAGGGCCTCATCTCGTGTTGAGGAAGGAACCTCAGGGTTCCTCTCCATTTCAGACTCCGATCTCAGGATTCCTGCAGAGTTGGGACAGGAGAGTCAGGCCTCGTATTCTGTGGAGAAATGAAACTTAGCTTGCCTCTCGAGTTGTTCACGAGGTAACAGGTCACTTGTCGAGCTGTATGTGGAACCTGCAGAATTTTCCAAAAGATGCACGGGTGTTCAGGGTCCCTCCTTGTTGTGCTTTCATCCTACGGGATGCATTCCAAGACGTGTATGGGCATCGGGTTCTTATTAATAGCTGACCGGGAAATGGGGTCTTTCCGCATGTGGCACCACCCACGAGGCTACATCTCCAATTTCCTCGTGAGACAGGCCTCATCCTGATGTGCGCTGGGAAGATCGGTAACCCCTTCCACACAAAGCAGGAGAAAAGACACTCCTGTTGCAATCAGGAGGGGAGAAGGGGCTCAAATGATGTGGTGCGAGGAACATGGGTGTTACCCTCGAGTGAGGCCTGTATGTTGGGGAACTTTGGGGGTGCCATCATGGGTGCCAAGTACCGTTTTGCACTTCAGTAGGAACGTGGGACTTCTTTTGAGACGCTGTGGCGGGCAAGGGCCTCATGCTGCGAAGACGATGGAACCACGTGGTTTTTCTCGAGTTGCGGCGGGATTCTCGAGTTACGACGTGGATTTCAGGCTTCCTCTTGTGTTGGCCCTGGGAAGCCCAAACTTCCCTTCCAGTTGCGAGGGAAAGCTGGATGTTGTGCTCGAACCACTGCAAGGCCAAAGAGACCTCATCTAGGCGTGTGTCCAGGACCTAATAGTCCTCTCAAGGGAAGACAAGGATCTCGGGATTGCACTCCAGACTCTCCCGGGGAGTCAGGCCTCGCCTCGAGGGGAAGCAAAGGACTGCGCTCTCCTCTAGAGCCCCAACGCGGATCTCTTGGAGCCCACTGAGTCGCCTCAAGGGAATCCATCCTACTCTTCAGTTTGGAGAGAGGACTCGGGATTGCACTCCAGGCCAGGCAGGAAAAGAAGGCCCTCAGCTAGCGAGGAAGGGGGCGTCTCAGGGGTTTCCTCGAGCTGCGGTGCCCATGGGGGTTTTCTCCCGAGGCACGACGAGTATCTTAGGGAGCCTCTCGTGCGGCGCCAGGGAAGCCAGGTCTGCATGCGCGAGGCGAGGGGGAGCGCATCATTGCTCTCTAGTCCAGAGACGGGACAAGGGCCTCAAGACACTTTGAAGAAGGAATATCGAGGTCTTTCTCGAGTGGCGGCGGGAAACCCTTATTTCCCTCGACTTCTGCCGGGGACCTGAGGGAACTTCCCAGGGTGCCTCTGAGAGGTGAGGGATGCTGTGGAGTTAGCGGGGTCTCTCGGGACTCCGCTGGGGTTTGCGCAATGGAAGAGGGCCTCATCTCGAGGGGAGGCAGGAACATCAGGCTTCCTCTCTGTTTCTGACTCCGACCCTCCGACTTCAGGGTCCCTGCAGAGTTGGGAGCGGAGAGTCAGGCCTCGTCTTGTCTGAGGAAGGGAACCAAGCTGGCCTCTCGAGTTGCTCAGGGGGTCTCAGGCCCCTCGTCGAGCTGTGTGTGGAACCCGCGGGTTTTTGCGGACGATGCACGGGGGTGGCAGTGTCCCTTCGTGTTGTGCCTTCACCCACAGGGTTGCCTTCAAAGAGGGGTCCGGGCCTCGGGTCGTTCTCAAGGGCGGACCGGGGAATCGGGGGCGTTCGGCATGTGTCACCACCCACGTGGCTCGTCTCGAATTTCCTCGTGAGACCGGCCTCATCCTGATGTGCGCCTGGAAGGCCGGGAACCCCATCCAGACCACGCAGGGGAATCGCCTCTCCTGTCGCGATCAGGAGGGGAGAAGGGGCTCAGAGGAAGCGGTGCCGGGACCCTTGGTGTTCCCCTCGGGGGAACCCGGCGTGTCGGGGGACTTTTGGGGGTCTCAGGAAGGCTGTCAGGGACCGTTTCGCCCTTCAGGGCGGAACAGGGGACTTCCCTTGAGACGCCGTGGCGGGCAAGGGCCTCATCTTGCCAAGAGGTGGGAACCACGTGGTTTTTCTCGAGTTGCGGCGGGATTCTCGAGTTACGACGGGGATCTCAGCCTTCCCCTTGGGTTGGCCCTGGGAAGCCCAATCTTCCCCTCGGGTTGCGAGGTAAAGTTGGGGTTGCGCTCGAGTCACTGCAGGGCCGAAGAGACCTCACCTAGGCGTGTGTCCGGGACCTAATATTCCTCTCCAGGGAAGGCAGGGATCTCGGGGTTGCATTCCAGGCTCCCCCGGGGAGTCAGGCCTCGTCTCGAGGGGAAGCCAAGGACTCCGCTCTCCTCTCGAGTCGCGACGCGGTCTCTTGGAGCCCCCTAAGCGGCTTCAAGGGAGTCCAGCCTCCTCTTCCGTTTGGAGAGAGGACCCGGGATTGCTCTCCAGGCCATGCAGGAAACGAAGGCCCTCAGCTCGCGAGGACGGGGGCGTCTCAGGGGTTTCCTCGAGCTGCGGCGCCCGTGGGGGTTTTCTCCCGAGGCATGACGAGGATCACAGGGAGCCTCTCGTGCGGCGCCAGGGAAGTCAGGTCTCCATGCGCGTGGCGAGGGGGAGCGGGTCCTGGCTCTCGAGTCACGGGAGGGGACTAGGGCCTCGAGACGCCTTGAAGAAGGACTCTCGAGGTCTTTCTCGGGGGGCGGCGGGAAACCCTCGTGTCCCTCGCCTTCTGCCGGGGACCTTAGGAAACTTCCCAGGGTGCCTCTGAGAGGCGAGGGATCCTGTGGAGGTGGCGGGGCCCCTCGGGACTCCGCTGGGTCTGGCGCAACGGAAGAGGGCCTCACCTCGAGGGGAGGCAGGAACCTCAGGCTTCCTCTCCGTTTCGGACTCCGACCGCAGGGTCCCTGCAGAGTTGGGACAGGAGAGTCAGGCCTCGTCTTGTCTGAGGAAGGGAACCCCGCTGGCCTCTCGAGTTGCTCAGGGGGTCTCAGGCCCCTCGTCGTGCTGTGTGTGGAACCCGCGGGTCTTTGCGGACGATGCACGAGGGTGGCAGTGCCCCTTCGTGTTGTGCCTTCACCCACAGGGTTGCCTTCGAAGAGGGGTCCGGGCCTCGGGTCCTTCTCAAGGGCGGACCGGGGAATCGGGGGCGTTCGGCATGTGGCCCCACCCACGTGGCTCGTCTCGAATTTCCTCGTGAGTCCAGCCTCATCCTGAGGTGCGCCGGGAAGGCCGGGAACCCCTTCCAGACCACGCAGGGGAATCGCCTCTCCTGTCGCGATCAGGAGGGGAGAAGGGGCTCAGAGGAAGCGGTGCCGGGACCCTCGGTGTTCCCCTCGAGGGAACCCGGCGTGTCGGGGGACTTTTGGGGGTCGCAGGAAGGCTGTCAGGGACCGTTTCGCCCTTCAGGGCGGAACAGGGGACTTCCCTTGAGACGCCGTGGCGGGCAAGGGCCTCATCTTGCCAAGAGGTGGGAACCACGTGGTTTTTCTCGAGTTGCTGCGGGATTCTCGAGTTACGACGGGGATCTAAGCCTTCCCCTTGGGTTGGCCCTGGGAAGCCCAATCTTCCCCTCGGGTTGCGAGGGAAAGCTGGGGGTTGCGCTCGAGTCACTGCAGGGCCGAAGACACCTCACCTAGGCGTGTGTCCGGGACCTAATATTCCTCTCCAGGGAAGGCAGGGATCTCGGGGTTGCATTCCAGGCTCCCCCGGGGAGTCAGGCCTCGTCTCGAGGGGAAGCCAAGGACTCCGCTCTCCTCTCGATTCGCGACGCGGGTCTCTTGGAGCCCCCCGAGCGGCCTCAAGGGAGTCCAGCCTCCTCTTCCGTTTGGAGAGAGGACCCGGGATTGCTCTCCAGGCTATGCAGGAAAAGAAGGCCCTCAGCTCGCGAGGACGGGGGCGTCTCAGGGGTTTCCTCGAGCTGCGGCGCCCGTGGGGGTTTTCTCCCGAGGCACGACGAGGATCTCAGGGAGCCTCTCGTGCGGCGCCAGGGAAGTCAGGTCTCCATGCGCGTGGCGAGGGGGAGCGCGTCCTGGCTCTCGAGTCACGGGAGGGGACTAGGGCCTCGAGACGCGTTGAAGAAGGACTCTCGAGGTCTTTCTCGGGGGGCGGCGGGAAACCCTCGTGTCCCTCGCCTTCTGCCGGGGACCTTAGGGAACTTGCCAGGGTGCCTCTGAGAGGCGAGGGATCCTGTGGAGGTGGCGGGGCCCCTCGGGACTCCGCTGGGTCTGGCGCAACGGAAGAGGGCCTCACCTCGAGGGGACGCAGGAACCTCAGGCTTCCTCTCCGTTTCGGACTCCGACCGCAGGGTCCCTGCAGAGTTGGGACAGGAGAGTCAGGCCTCGTCTTGTCTGAGGAAGGGAACCCCGCTGGCCTCTCGAGTTGCTCAGGGGGTCTCAGGCCCCTCGTCGAGCTGTGTGTGGAACCCGCGGGTCTTTGCGGACGATGCACGGGGGTGGCAGTGCCCCTTCGTGTTGTGCCTTCACCCACAGGGTTGCCTTCGAAGAGGGGTCAGGGCCGGGGTCCTTCTCAAGGGCGGACCGGGGAATCGGGGGCGTTCGGCATGTGGCCCCACCCACGTGGCTCGTCTCGAATTTCCTCGTGAGACCGGCCTCATCCTGAGGTGCGCCGGGAAGGCCGGGAACCCCTTCCAGACCACGCAGGGGAATCGCCTCTCCTGTCGCGATCAGGAGGGGAGAAGGGGCTGAGAGGAAGCGGTGCCGGGACACTCGGTGTTCCCCTCGAGGGAACCCCGCGTGTCGGGGGACTTTTGGGGGTCGCAGGAAGGCTGTCAGGGACCGTTTCGCCCTTCAGGGCGGAACAGGGGACTTCACTTGAGACGCCGTGGCAGGCAAGGGCCTCATCTTGCCAAGAGGTGGGAACCACGTGGTTTTTCTCGAGTTGCGGCGGGATTCTCGAGTTACGACGGGGATCTCAGCCTTCCCCTTGGGTTGGCCCTGGGAAGCCCAATCTTCCCCTCGGGTTGCGAGGGAAAGCTGGGGGTTGCGCTGGAGTCACTGCAGGGCCGAAGAGACCTCACCTAGGCGTGTGTCCGGGACCTCATATTCCTCTCTAGGGAAGGCAGGGATCTCGGGGTTGCATTCCAGGCTCCCCCGGGGAGTCAGGCCTCGTCTCGAGGGGAAGCCAAGGACTCCGCTCTCCTCTCGAGTCGCGACGCGGGGCTCTTGGAGCCCCCTGAGCGGCCTCAAGGGAGTCCAGCCTCCTCTTCCGTTTGGAGAGAGGACCCGGGATTGCTCTCCAGGCCATGCAGGAAAAGAAGACCCTCAGCTCGCGAGGACGGGGGCGTCTCAGGGGTTTCCTCGAGCTGCGGCGCCCGTGGGGGTTTTCTCCCGAGGCACGACGAGGATCTCAGGGAGCCTCTCGTGCGGCGCCAGGGAAGTCAGGTCTCCATGCGCGTGGCGAGGGGGAGCGCGTCCTGGCTCTCGAGTCACGGGAGGGGACTAGGGCCTCGAGACGCGTTGAAGAAGGACTCTCGAGGTCTTTCTCGGGGGGCGGCGGGAAACCCTCGTGTCCCTCGCCTTCTGCCGGGGACCTTAGGGAACTTGCCAGGGTGCCTCTGAGAGGCGAGGGATCCTGTGGAGGTGGCGGGGCCCCTCGGGACTCCGCTGGGTCTGGCGCAACGGAAGAGGGCCTCACCTCGAGGGGAGGCAGGAACCTCAGGCTTCCTCTCCGTTTCGGGCTCCGACCGCAGGGTCCCTGCAGAGTTGGGACAGGAGAGTCAGGCCTCGTCTTGTCTGAGGAAGGGAACCCCGCTGGCCTCTCGAGTTGCTCAGGGGGTCTCAGGCCCCTCGTTGAGCTGTGTGTGGAACCCGCGGGTCTTTGCGGACGATGCCCGGGGGTGGCAGTGCCCCTTCGTGTTGTGCCTTCACCCACAGGGTTGCCTTCGAAGAGGGGTCCGGGCCTCGGGTCCTTCTCAAGGGCGGACCGGGGAATCGGGGGCGTTCGGCATGTGGCCCCACCCACGTGGCTCGTCTCGAATTTCCTCGTGAGACCGGCCTCATCCTGAGGTGCGCCGGGAAGGCCGGGAACCCCTTCCAGACCACTCAGGGGAATCGCCTCTCCTGTCGCGATCAGGAGGGGAGAAGGGGCTCAGAGGAAGCGGTGCCGGGACCCTCGGTGTTCCCCTCGAGGGAACCCGGCGTGTCGGGGGACTTTTGGGGGTCGCAGGAAGGCTGTCAGGGACCGTTTCGCCCTTCAGGGCGGAACAGGGGACTTCCCTTGAGACGCCGTGGCGGGCAAGGGCCTCATCTTGCCATGAGGTGGGAACCACGTGGTTTTTCTCGAGTTGCGGCGGGATTCTCGATTTACGACGGGGATCTCAGCCTTCCCCTTGGGTTGGCCCTGGGAAGCCCAATCTTCCCCTCGGGTTGCGAGGGAAAGCTGGGGGTTGCGCTCGAGTCACTGCAGGGCCGAAGAGACCTCACCTAGGCGTGTGTCCGGGACCTAATATTCCTCTCCAGGGAAGGCAGGGATCTCGGGGTTGCATTCCAGGCTCCCCCGGGGAGTCAGGCCTCGTCTCGAGGGGAAGCCAAGGACTCCGCTCTCCTCTCGAGTCGCGACGCGGGACTCTTGGAGCCCCCTGAGCGGCCTCAAGGGAGTCCAGCCTCCTCTTCCGTTTGGAGAGAGGACCCGGGATTGCTCTCCAGGCCATTCAGGAAAAGAAGGCCCTCAGCTCGCGAGGACGGGGGCGTCTCAGGGGTTTCCTCGAGCTGCGGCGCCCGTGGGGGTTTTCTCCCGAGGCACGACGAGGATCTCAGGGAGCCTCTCGTGCGGCGCCAGGGAAGTCAGGTCTCCATGCGCGTGGCGAGGGGGAGCGCGTCCTGGCTCTCGAGTCACGGGAGGGGACTAGGGCCTCGAGACGCGTTGAAGAAGGACTCTCGAGGTATTTCTCGGGGGACGGCGGGAAACCCTCGTGTCCCTCGCCTTCTGCCGGGGACCTTAGGGAACTTGCCAGGGTGCCTCTGAGAGGCGAGGGATCCTGTGGAGGTGGTGGGGCCCCTCGGGACTCCACTGGGTCTGGCGCAACGGAAGAGGGCCTCACCTCGAGGGGAGGCAGGAACCTCAGGCTTCCTCTCCGTTTCGGGCTCCGACCGCAGGGTCCCTGCAGAGTTGGGACAGGAGAGTCAGGCCTCGTCTTGTCTGAGGAAGCTAAACCCGCTGGCCTCTCGAGTTGCTCAGGGGGTCTCAGGCCCCTCGTCGAGCTGTGTGTGGAACCCGCGGGTCTTTGCGGACGATGCACGGGGGTGGCAGTGCCCCTTCGTGTTGTGCCTTCACCCACAGGGTTGCCTTCGAAGAGGGGTCCGGGCCTCGGGTCCTTCTCAAAGGCGGACCGGGGAATCGGGGGCGTTCGGCATGTGGCCCCACCCACGTGGCTCGTCTCGAATTTCCTCGTGAGACCGGCCTCATCCTGAGGTGCGCCGGGAAGGCCGGGAACCCCTTCCAGACCACGCAGGGGAATCGCCTCTCCTGTCGGGATCAGGAGGGGAGAAGGGGCTCAGAGGAAGCGGTGCCGGGACCCTCGGTGTTCCCCTCGAGGGAACCCGGCGTGTCGGGGGACTTTTGGGGGTCGCAGGAAGGCTGTCAGGGACCGTTTCGCCCTTCAGGGCGGAACAGGGAACTTCCCTTGAGACGCCGTGGCGGGCAAGGGCCTCATCTTGCCAAGAGGTGGGAACCACGTGGTTTTTTTCGAGTTGCGGCGGGATTCTCGAGTTACGACGGGGATCTCAGCCTTCCCCTTGGGTTGGCCCTGGGAAGCCCAATCTTCCCCTCGGGTTGCGAGCGAAAGCTGGGGGTTGCGCTCGAGTCACTGCAGGGCCGAAGAGACCTCACCTAGGCGTGTGTCCGGGACCTAATATTCCTCTCCAGGGAAGGCAGGGATCTCGGGGTTGCATTCCAGGCTCCCCCGGGGAGTCAGGCCTCGTCTCGAGGGGAAGCCAAGGACTCCGCTCTCCTCTCGATTCGCGACGCGGGTCTCTTGGAGCCCCCCGAGCGGCCTCAAGGGAGTCCAGCCTCCTCTTCCGTTTGGAGAGAGGACCCGGGATTGCTCTCCAGGCTATGCAGGAAAAGAAGGCCCTCAGCTCGCGAGGACGGGGGCGTCTCAGGGGTTTCCTCGAGCTGCGGCGCCCGTGGGGGTTTTCTCCCGAGGCACGACGAGGATCTCAGGGAGCCTCTCGTGCGGCGCCAGGGAAGTCAGGTCTCCATGCGCGTGGCGAGGGGGAGCGCGTCCTGGCTCTCGAGTCACGGGAGGGGAATAGGGCCTCGAGACGCGTTGAAGAAGGACTCTCGAGGTCTTTGTCGGGGGGCGGCGGGAAACCCTCGTGTCCCTCGCCTTCTGCCGGGGACCTTAGGGAACTTGCCAGGGTGCCTCTGAGAGGCGAGGGATCCTGTGGAGGTGGCGGGGCCCCTCGGGACTCCGCTGGGTCTGGCGCAACGGAAGAGGGCCTCACCTCGAGGGGACGCAGGAACCTCAGGCTTCCTCTCCGTTTCGGACTCCGACCGCAGGGTCCCTGCAGAGTTGGGACAGGAGAGTCAGGCCTCGTCTTGTCTGAGGAAGGGAACCCCGCTGGCCTCTCGAGTTGCTCAGGGGGTCTCAGGCCCCTCGTCGAGCTGTGTGTGGAACCCGCGGGTCTTTGCGGACGATGCACGGGGGTGGCAGTGCCCCTTCGTGTTGTGCCTTCACCCACAGGGTTGCCTTCGAAGAGGGGTCCGGGCCTCGGGTCCTACTCAAGGGCGGACCGGGGTATCGGGGGCGTTCGGCATGTGGCCCCACCCACGTGGCTCGTCTCGAATTTCCTCGTGAGACCGGCCTCATCCTGAGGTGCGCCGGGAAGCCCGGGAACCCCTTCCAGACCACGCAGGGGAATTGCCTCTCCTGTCGTGATCAGGAGGGGAGAAGGGGCTCAGAGGAAGCGGTGCCGGGACCCTCGGTGTTCCCCTCGAGGGAACCCGGCGTGTCGGGGGACTTTTGGGGGTCGCAGGAAGGCTGTCAGGGACCGTTTCGCCCTTCAGGGCGGAACAGGGGACTTCCCTTGAGACGCCGTGGCGGGCAAGGGCCTCATCTTGCCAAGAGGTGGGAACCACGTGGTTTTTCTCGAGTTGCGGCGGGATTCTTGAGTTACGACGGGGATCTCAGCCTTCCCCTTGGGTTGGCCCTGGGAAGCCCAATCTTCCCCTCGGGTTGCGAGGGAAAGCTGGGGGTTGCGCTCGAGTCACTGCAGGGCCGAAGAGACCTCACCTAGGCGTGTGTCCGGGACCTCATATTCCTCTCCAGGGAAGGCAGGGATCTCGGGGTTGCATTCCAGGCTCCCCCGGGGAGTCAGGCCTCGTCTCGAGGGGAAGCCAAGGACTCCGCTCTCCTCTCGAGTCGCGACGCGGGTCTCTTGGAGCCCCCTGAGCGGCCTCAAGGGAGTCCAGCCTCCTCTTCCGTTTGGAGAGAGGACCCGGGATTGCTCTCCAGGCCATGCAGGAAAAGAAGGCCCTCAGCTCGCGAGGACGGGGGCGTCTCAGGGGTTTCCTCGAGCTGCGGCGCCCGTGGGGGTTTTCTCCCGAGGCGCGACGAGGATCTCAGGGAGCCTCTCGTGCGGCGCCAGGGAAGTCAGGTCTCCATGCGCGTGGCGAGGGGGAGCGCGTCCTGGCTCTCGAGTCACGGGAGGGGACTAGGGCCTCGAGACGCGTTGAAGAAGGACTCTCGAGGTCTTTGTCGGGGGGCGGCGGGAAACCCTCGTTTCCCTCGCCTTCTGCCGGGGACCTTAGGGAACTTCCCAGGGTGCCTCTGAGAGGCGAGGGATCCTGTGGAGGTGGCGGGGCCCCTCGGGACTCCGCTGGGTCTGGCGCAACGGAAGAGGGCCTCACCTCGAGGGGAGGCAGGAACCTCAGGTTCCTCTCCGTTCGGACTCCGACCGCAGGGTCCCTGCAGAGTTGGGACAGGAGAGTCAGGCCTCGTCTTGTCTGAGGAAGGGAACCCCGCTGGCCTCTCGAGTTGCTCGGGGGGTCTCAGGCCCCTCGTCGAGCTGTGTGTGGAACCCGCGGGTCTTTGCGGACGATGCACGGGGGTGGCAGTGCCCCTTCGTGTTGTGCCTTCACCCACAGGGTTGCCTTCGAAGAGGGGTCCGGGCCTCGGGTCCTTCTCAAGGGCGGACCGGGGAATCGGGGGCGTTCGGCATGTGGCACCACCCACGTGGCTCGTCTCGAATTTCCTCGTGAGACCGGCCTCATCCTGAGGTGCGCCGGGAAGGCCGGGAACCCCTTCCAGACCACGCAGGGGAATCGCCTCCTCTGTCGCGATCAGGAGGGGAGAAGGGGCTCAGAGGAAGCGGTGCCGGGACCCTCGGTGTTCCCCTTCGGGAGAACCCGGCGTGTCGGGGGACTTTTGGGGGTCGCAGGAAGGCTGTCAGGGACCGTTTCGCCCTTCAGGGCGGAACAGGAGACTTCCCTTGAGACGCCGTCGCGGGCAAGGGCCTCATCTTGCCAAGAGGTGGGAACCACGTGGGTTTTCTCGAGTTGCGGCAGGATTCTCGAGTTACGACGGGGATCTCAGCCTTCCCCTTGGGTTGGCCCCGGGAAGCCCAAACTTCCCCTCGGGTTGCGAGGGAAAGCTGGGGGTTGCGCTCGAGTCACTGCAGGGCCGAAATGACCTCACCTAGGTGTGTGTTTGGGACATAATATTCCTCTCCAGGGAAGGCAGAGATCTCGGGGTTGCATTCCAGGCTCCCCCGGGGAGTCAGGCCTCGTCTCGAGGGGAAGCCAAGGACTCCGCTCCCCTCTCGAGTCGTGACGCGGGTCTCTTGGAGCCCCCTGAGCGGTCTCAAGGGAGTCCAGCCTCCTCTTCCGTTTGGAGAGAGGACCCGGGATTGCTCTCCAGGCCATGCAGGAAAAGAAGGCCCTCAGCTTGCGAGGACGGGGGCGTCTCAGGGGTTTCCTCGAGCTGCGGCGCCCGTGGGGGTTTTCTCCCGAGGCAAGACGAGGATCTCAGGGAGCGTCTCGTGCGGCGCCAGGGAAGTCAGGTCTCCATGCGCGTGGCGAGGGGGAGCGCGTCCTCGCTCTCGAGTCACCGGAGGGGACTAGGGCCTCGAGGCGCGTTGAAGTAGGTCTCTCGAGGTCTTTCTCGTGGGGCGGAGGGAAACCCTCGTTTGCCTCGCCTTCTCCCAGGGACCTTAGGGAACTTCCCAGGGTGCCTCTGAGAGGCGAGGGATCCTGTGGAGGTGGCGGGGCCCCTCGGGACTCCGCTGGGTCAGGCGCAACGGAAGAGGGCCTCACCTCTAGGGGAGGCAGGAACCTCAGGCTTCCTCTCCGTTTCGGACTCCGACCGCAGGGTCCCTGCAGAGTTGGGACAGGAGAGTCAGGCCTCGTCTTGTCTGAGGAAGGGAACCCCGCTGGCCTCTCGAGTTGCTCAGGGGGTCTCAGGCCCCTCGTCAAGCTGTGTGTGGAACCCGCGGGTCTTTGCGGACGATGCACGGGGGTGGCAGTGCCCCTTCGTGTTGTGCCTTCACCCACAGGGTTGCCTTCGAAGAGGGGTCCGGGCCTCGGGTCCTTCTCAAGGGCGGACCGGGGAATCGGGGGCGTTCGGCATGTGGCACCACCCACGTGGCTCGTCTCGAATTTCCTCGTGAGACCGGCCTCATCCTGAGGTGTGCCGGGAAGACCGGGAACCCCTTCCAGACCACGCAGGGGAATCGACTCTCCTGTCGCGTTCCGGAGGCGAGAAGGGTCTCAGATGAAGCAGTGCCAGGACACTCGGTGTTCCCCTCGAGGGAACACGGCATGTCGAGGAACTTTTGGGTGTCGCAGGTAGGCTGTCAAGGACCGTTTCACCCTTCAGGGCGGAACAGGGGACTTCCCTTGAGACGCCGTCCCGGGCAAGGGCCTCATCTTGCCAAGAGGTGGGAACCACGTGGTTTTTCTCAACTTGCGGCGGGATTCTCGATTTACGATGGGGATCTCAGCCTTCCTCTTGGGTTGGCCCTGGGAAGCCCAATCTTCCCCTCGAGTTGCGACGGAAAGCTGGGGGTTGCGCTCGAGTCATTGCAGGGGCCAAGAGACCTCACCTAGTCGTGTGTCCGGGACCTAATATTCCTCTCCAGGGAAGGCGGGGATCTCGGGGTTGCATTCCAGGCCCCCCCGGTGAGTCAGGCCTCATCTCGAGGGGAAGCCAAGGACTCCGCTCTCCTCTCGAGTCGCGACGCGGATCTCTTGGAGCCCCCTGAGCGGCTTCAAGGGAGTCCAGCCTCCTCTTCAGTTTGGAGAGAGGACTCGTGATTGGTCTCCAGGCCATGCAGGAAAATAAGGCCCTCATCTCGCGATGACCGGTGTGTCTCATATGTTTCCTCGAGCTGCCGCGCCAGTGTGGGTTTCCTCACGAGGTACGATGAGGAACTCATGGAGCCTCTCGTGCAGTGCCAGGTTAGTCAAGTCTCCATGCGCTTGGCGAGGGGGAGCGTGTCATGGCTCTCGAGTCATGGTAGGGGAATCGCGACTCAACACATTTTGAAGCACTATCGAGGTCTTTCTCGAGTCACGGCAGAAAACCCAGGGGTCCCTCGACTTGTGCCTGTGACCTCAGGGATCTTCTTTTTGTGCCTCTGAGAACTCAGGGATACTGTGGAGTTGGTAGGGGCCTCTCGGGACTCCACTGGTTGTGGTGCAATGGAAGAGGGCTTCGTCTCGAGTGGACGCAGGAACCTCAGGCTTCCTCTCCGTTTCTGACTCGGATCCCATGCTCCCTGCAGAATAGGGACAAGAGAGTCACACCTAGTCTTCTGTTGAGGAATGGACCTTCGTTTGCCTTTCGAGTTGTTTACAGGGTGACAGGCCACTTGTCGAAATGTCTGTGGGACCTGCGGGTTTTTCTGGACGATGCACGCGGTTGTCAGTGCCCCTTCGTGTTGTGCCTTCATCCACAGGTTTTCCTTCAAAGAGGTGTGCTGGCATCGGGTTCTTTTCAAGAGTGGACCGTGAAATTGGGGTCTTTCGACATGTGGCACCACCCACGAGGCTATGTCTCGAACTTCCTCATGAGACCGGCCTCATCCTGAGGTGCCCCCAGAAGGTCGGGAACCCCTTGCAGACAGAGAAGGGGAGTCGACCCTCCTGTCGCAATCAGGAGAGGAGAAGGGGCTCAGATGAAGTGGTGCCGGGAACCTCGGTGTTCCCCTTGAGTGAGTCGGGTATGTCGCGGAACTTTTGGGGTCGCATCAAGGGTGCCAAGTACCGTTTCGCACTTCAGGATGGAACGTGGGACTTCTCTTGAGATGCTGTAGCGGACAAAGGGCCTCATCTTGCGATGACGAGGGAAGCACGTGGATTTTCTCGAGTTTCGGTGGGATTCTCGAGTTACGACGGGGAATTCAGGCTTCCTCTTGTGTTGGCCCAGGAAGTCTAATCTTCCATTCGAGTTGCCAGGGAGAGCTGGGGATTGGGCTCCATTCACTGAAGGGCAAACTAGACCTCATCTAGGCTTGTATCCAGGACTTAATGTTCCTCTCCATAGGCGACAGGGATTTGGGGTTGCATTCCATACTCACCCGGGGAGTCAGGCCTCATCTCGAGGGGAAGCAAAGGACTCCACTCTCTTCTCGAGTCGCGACAGGTATCTCTTGGAGCCCACTGAGTGGTCTTTGCTCTGTAGGAGAGCTCTAGTGTTCATAAGCCTGTACATAAGTGAACACAGACATTCTGTGTGCATGTTGCTGCATACCCAAAATAGGGCCACAAGGAGCCTCATGCTCTCCATGTGGCGCGGAAGCTGTGCAGCCACGCAGCAGCTGAAGAATCCAACCAATTGCTCTTTTCTTACCTCTGACAGAGCTCGCATTGCCGTAGCCCTTGGCAGTTGGAAAACACTGGACCCTAACCCCTCTCAAAGTAGGCCTGGGTTCTAGTGCGAATAGAAATTAATAGCGGAGCTGAGGACAGGAACGCGGCAGTCATTTATCACACGCTCCTGCAGCCTGCTACTACAGGGACACTAACGCTAGAAGCTAGGAATGTCTTTGCAAGGTGCGCAAAGGACAAGGGAGAACCTCGACCCTGACTCTAGTATTTCAGTCCCCTGAGCAGATCTGAGGTTCTCCCGCTGTAGAAGCTAACCCATTCCTTTCAAATACAGGCTTCCTAACACAGGGCCAGTTGGCTGCTTGCTCTTCCACGAAGCAGGCTTCCTTAACTTGCAAACTGCGAATTCCGCTTAACAGCCTGGAGGAAAATCGCTTCTTGGAAGATTTTTTTCAGAGGCTGTATCCCCGGAGCTGGGGCCAAGCTAGGGGACCCATACTGACAAGGGAAGGCCAAACCACATCCAATGTCTTTGCTCTGGAGGACAGCTTTGGTGAGCCTAAGTCTTTCAGGAATATTTCTGGCTCCAACAGAGTCAAATTCTGTGTGTGAAGCTGCACAGCCAAAATAGGGGAACAGAGAGCCTGATTCTCTCTGTGTAGCTTTGAAGCTGTCATTCAAACAACAGCTTGAGAATCCATACAATGCTCTCCCTTACTGCTAAGAGAATTCTCATTGCTGTCGTCCTTGACAGTTTGTAGAAATCCGCACCCTAACCCTTCTCCAAGTAGGCCTGGGCCCTAGCTCGGAATAACAGGCAACGGCGGAGCTGAGGCCAGTAAGGCACAAGTGAGGTCTCACACACTCTTGCAGCCTGATCGTCCAGGAGCAGTAAGGCCTCTTTTTCCCTGTAGGAGGCTCGCTTGCCTTGCCTCCTGTGAACTGCATTTCCCAGCCTGGGCGCAAAGCTGTTCCTGGAGATTTTTTCTCAGGGGCTGTTTCCCTGGAGCTGGGTCGGACCTCGGGGGCCCAACTCACAGGGGAAGACAAAACCACATGGACAGGTCTATGCTCTGTAGGAGAGCTCTAGTGAACCTCATCTCTCAGGAACATTCTTGGCTTCTACAGAGACACCTCTGTGCATGAAGCTACACACCCAACATAGTGGCAAAGGGAGTCTGATTCTCTCCGTGGGTGCTGATGCTTTGTGGCAAAGCACCTGCTAAGAATCCATCCGCATAGGCTTCCCTCACCTTGACAGAGGTCTCATTGCTGTAGTCCTTGGCAGTTTGGAAAGAAGCAGACCCTTACCCTTCACCAAGTAGGCCCTTGTCCTTGTTTGAATGGAAAGGCAGTAGCTGAGCTGAGGCCAGTAAGGCGCCAGTCAAGTCTGACATATTCCCGATGCCTGCTCCTTCATGGAAAATAACGTTAGAATCTGGGAATGTCTTTGCAAGGCTGGCAAAGGGCAGTCAGGAACCTCGACCCTGCCTCTGGAATTTCTATCTTCTCAGCACATCTGGTGGTCTCGGTCAGGAGAAACTAACCCATTCCTTGCAAATATAGGCTTCCAAACACAGGCCGGTTGGCTGTCTCTTCTTGCCGAAGGAAGCTTGCTTATCCCACCTCCTGTGAACTCCACTTCCCAGCCTGGGTGATAAGAGGTTCTTGGAGATCTTTTCTCAGATGCTGTTTCCAAGGAGCAGGGGCTGATCCTAGAGACCCACACGCACAGGGGAAGGGAAAACCGCATGGATAAGTCTTTGCTCTCTAGGAGTGCTCTAGTGAACCTCAGTCTGTGGGGAATGTTCTTGGCTCCAACGGGGACATCTCTGTGTGGGAAGCTGCATTGCCAACATAGAGACACAGAGACCTGATTCTCTCTGTGCAGCTTTGACGCTGTCGTTCAAACAACAAATTGAGAATCCACACAATGCTCTCCCTTACCACTGAGAGAGTTATCATTGCTGTAGCCCTTCGCAGTTTCTGGAAATCGGCACACAAACACTTCTCCAAGTAGGCCTGGGTTCAAGTTCAGATGAACATGCAATAGCAGAGCTGAGGCCAGTAAGGCACCAGTCAGGTGTCACACACTCTGGCAGCCTGCTCCTCCAGGGACAGTAAGGCCTCTATTTCCCTTCAGGAGGCTCGCTTGCCTTACTTCCTGTGAACAGCGTTTCCCAGCCTGGGCGGAAAGCAGTTCCTGGAGATCTTTTCTCAGGGGCTGTTTCCCCGGAGTTGGGGCGGACCTCGGGGACCCAACTCACAGGGGAAGGCAAAACCAAATGGACAGGTCTATGCTCTGTAGGAGATCTCTAGTGAACTGCCGGGGTCCAGCCCCAGCTGATCCAGGGTATTCGAAGCAGAGACGGCGTAGGCGAGGGTCAGGGAACAACTGCTTAATTAAACGTTAATTAAGGATATAAAGAGTAATAAAATGAGGATAGCTCAGTAGGAAAATTCAGTGGAGAAAAGAGGCTGAGTAGCTTGGTTTATGCGGGGGACCAATAAAACTTCAAGACAAGAAGCTTGCACCACTTACGTAGGCCGCAGGCGTCCTTCCGTTCTCCCGAAGGAGAGGAGACACTGAGGCCTCCCCGGTCGGATCTTAGAAGCCCAGGCAAAATTAGTAAGCTTGGTGGGTTCCGCGCTCCAGATGGAGACTCAACCAGAGTGAGAGAGAGAGAGAGACATGGGGAGACCAGTATTTCGAGAAACTGATCCCAATTCTTTATTTTCCATGGTCTACTTTTATACACTGAGATGTTATGCAAAAGTCACGTGGGGTCAGCAGTCCTGACTTTTATCAAAGTCAGGTGCTTCATACAAAAGTATACAGAGGTCTTAGGGGTGTTACATCATCTTCTGGCCGGGGGGCCTGCTGACAATTTACGACCCTCTCCTTGTGACAGCGGTCAGTCAACCAGGACACTTATTTCTCCAGGGGTGATTATTCTTAAAACAGACGCCACACAAATAAAGTTACATTCCTATAGGGTGAGGGTGTAGTGGGTTTTAGTTAAGGAAAGAATTTACTTAGCCTAAGGTCTAACGTGATTTATATCAAAGGTTAATACTTATTTCTTCTATATATTCATTAATGTGTATAAGGGCAGGGGATGTGGAGACTTAGCAGTAAACATCAGCTCAACAAATGAAAAACCCTTCACCAATATGATTTCTAATCAGCCCATTATACTTATACTAATAATTTTCTAACTTTTCTAAGGAACCTGTTTTTAGAAGGTTTAAAGCATCTCGTGCCTCTCATGGTTGGGAGGCTGTGAGCAATCACATGTGGCCGGACAAGCCTGTCAGGCAGGCTAGAGAACCTTCAGAGGAGTTTGTAGGTTAAAACACTCTTGTCACACCCAGGGGTTTTTATCAACTGGAGCTCTAGGTTAACTCCTTCTCCGAAAGAGGTGGTGGGGGACAGCCCCCCGTAAAGTCAGAGGTGTAGGTGAGAGCACAAAGTAGTAAGGTAGGCAGGCTCTGGTTATGGGGGTAGATGCTCGAGGATTTCCAGGGGGACTCCTGAGGCTCGATCCCGCCTTTGTGTATGTCGAGCCTCCTTCCTCATGACCTTTGCCATGGGCGGAGTGCCTCACCCTGGCCCCCAACAGTGAACCTCCTCTCTCAGGAACATTCTTGGCTCCTATCGAGACACCTCTGTGCGTGTAGCTACACACGCAACGTAGGGGCAAAGGGAGCCAGATTCTTTCCGTGGGGTGCTGATGCTTTGTGGCAAAGCACCTGCTTGAGAATCCATCAGGCTTACGCTTCCCTCGCCTTGACAGAGGTCTCATTGCTGTAGCCCTTGGCAGTTTGGAAAGAAGAGGACCCTTACCTTTCATAAAGTGGGCCCTTGTCCTAGTTTGAAAGGAAAGGCAAGAGCTGAGCTGAGGCCAATAAGGCGCCAGTCAAGTCTGACATATTCCCGAAGCCTGCTCCTTCATGGAAAATAATGCTGTAATCTAGGAATGTCTCTGCAAGGCTGGCAAAGGGCAGTCAGGAGCCTGCACCCTGCCTCTGGAATTACCGACTTCTGAACAGATCTGGAGGTCTCCCTTAGGGGAAGCTAACCCATTCTTCCAAATAGAGGCTTCCAAACGCAGGCCGCTTGGCTGCCTCTTGCTCTCTGAAGGAGGCCTGCTTTTCCCGCCTCCTATGAACCCCACATCCCAGCCTCTGGGAAAAGCGGATCTTGAAGATCTTTTCTCAGGGGTTGTTTCCACGGAGCTGGGGCCGAGCCTGGAGCCCCAAACGCACAGGGGAAGAAAAACCACATGGACAAGTCTTTGCTCTCTAGGAGAGCTCTAGTGAACTTCACTCTGTCAGGAACGTTCTTGTTTCCTATGGAGACACCCCTGTCTGTGAAGCTGTGTACCGAACATGGAGACACAGAGTCTGATTCTCTCTGTGCAGCTTTGAAGCTGTCGTTCAAACAACAGCTTGAAAATCCATACAATGCTCTTCCTTACCCGTGACACAGTTCTCATTGCTATACCCCTTGGCAGTATTTAGAAATCCATACCTAAACCCTTCTCCTAGTAGGTCTGGGTCCTAGTTCGGAGAAACACGCAATGGCGGAGCTGAGGCCAGTAAGGCACCAGTCAGGTCTCACACACTCTGGCAGCCTGATCGTCCAGGGAGACTAAGGCCTGTTGTGCCTTGCAGGAGGCTCGCTTGTGTTACCTCCTGTGAACTGCGTTTGCCAGCCTGGGGGAATAGCGGTCCCTGGAGATCTTTTCTCAGGGGCTCCTTCCCCTGAGCTGGGGCGGACCTCGGGGACCCAACTCACAGGGCAAGGCAAAACCATATGGACAGGTCTATGCTCTGTAGCAGACTTCTAGTGAACCTCATCTCTCAGGAACATTCTTGGCTCCTATAGAGACACTTCTGTGTGTGAAGCTGCGTACCTAACATAGGGGCACAGAAAGCCTGATTCTCTCAGTTCATTTTGACCCTGTCGTTCAGAAAACAGCTTGAGAATCCATAAAATGCTCTCCCTTACCGCTGAGAGAATTCTCACTGCTGTAGCCCTTGGCACTTTGTAGAAATCGGCACCCAAACGCTTCTCCAAATAGGCCTGGGTCCTAGTTCGGAGGAACAGGCAATGGTGGAACTGAGGCCAGTAAGGCAACAGTCAGGTTTCACACACTCTGGCAGCCTGCTCCTCCAGGGACAGTAAGGCCTCTTTTTCTCTGCAGGAGATTCGCTTGCCTTACTTCCTGTGAACAGCGTTTCCCAGCCTCAGCGAAGCGGTTCCTGGAGATCTTTTCTCAGGGACAGTTTCCCCGGAGGTGTGGCGGACCTCGGGGACCCAACTCACAGGGGAAGGAAAAACCACATGGACAGGTCTATGCTCTGTAGGAGAGGTTTAGTGAACCTAATCTCTCAGGAACATTCTTGGCTCCTATAGAGACAACTCTGTGTGTGAAGCTACACTCCCAACATTGGGGAACAGGGATCTTGGTTCTCTCCGTGGGGTGCTGATGCTTTGTAGTAAAGCACCTGCTTGAGAATCCATCCTCTTAGGCTTCCCTCGCTTTGACAGAGGTCTCATTGCTGTAGCCCTTGGCAGTTTCAAAGAAGAAGACCCTTACCCTTCATAAAGTAGGCCCTTGTCCTAGTTTGAATGGAAAGGCAATAGCTGAGCTGAGACCAATAAGGAGCCAGTCCCCTCTGACACATTCCCGAAGCCTGCTCCTTCATGGAATATAACTCTAGAATGTTGGAATGTGTTTGCAAGGCTGGCAAAGGGCAGTCAGGAACCAGCACCCTGCCTCTGGAATTACCGACTTCTGAGCAGATCTGGAGGTCTCCTTTAGGAGAAGCTAACCCATTGCTTCCAAATAGAGGTTTCAAAACACAGGCAGGTTGGCTGCCTTTCGTGCCCGAAGGAGGCTTGCTTTTCTCTCCTCCTATGAACCCCAGTTCCCAGCCTCTGGGAAAAGCGTATCTTGAAGATATTTTCTCAGGGGTTGTTTCCACGGAGCTGGGGCCGAGCCCGGGGCCCAAAGGCACAGGGGAAGGCAAGACCACATGGACAGGTCTATGCTCTGTAGCAGACCTCTAGTGAACCTCATCTCTCAGGAGCATTCTTGGCTCCTACAGAGACACCTCTGTGTGTGAAGCTGCGTACCTAACATAGGGGCAGAGAGAGCCTGATTCTCTCTGTTCATTTTGACGCTGTCATTCAGAAAACAGCTTGAGAATCCATAAAATGCTCTCCCTTACCACTGAGAGAATTCTCACTGCTGTAGCCCTTGGCACTTTGTAGAAATCTGCACCCAAACGCTTTTCCAAGTAGGCCTGGGTGCTAGCTCGGATGAACAGGCAATGGTGGAGCTGAGGCCAGTAGGGCAACAGTCAGGTTTCACACATTCTGGCAGCCTGCTCCTCCAGGGACAGTAAGGCCTCTTTTACTATGCAGGAGATTCGCTTGCCTTACTTCATGTGAACAGCATTTCCCAGCCTCGGCGAAGCGGTTCCTGGAGATCTTTTCTCAGGGACAGTTTCCCCGGAGGTGTGGCAGACCTCGAGGACCCAACTCACAGGGGAAGGCAAAACCACATGGACAGGTCTATGCTCTGTAGGAGAGGTTTAGTGAACCTAATCTCTCAGGAACATTCTTGGCTCCTATAGAGACAACTCTGTGTGTGAAGCTACACTCCCAACATTGGTGCACAGGGAGCTTGATTCTCTCTGTGGGGTGCTGATGCTTTGTGGCAAAGCACCTGCTTGAGAATCCATCCTCTTAGGCTTCCCTCACCTTGACAGAGGTCTCATTGCTGTAGCCCTTGGCAGTTTGCAAAGAAGAAGACACTTGCCCTTCATAAAGTAGGGCCTTGTCCTAGTTTGAATGGAAAGGCAATAGCTGAGCTGAGGTCAATAAGGAGCCAGTCCCATCTGACACATTCCCGAAGCCTGCTCCTTCATGGAAAATAACTCTAGAATCTAGGAATATCTTTGCAAGGCTAGCAAAGGGCAGTCAGGAACCAGTACCCTGCCTCTGGAATTACCGACTTCTGAGCAGATCTGGAGGTCTCCTTTAGGAGAAGCTAACCCATTCCTTCCAAATAGAGGCTTCAAAACACAGGCAGGTGGGCTGCCTTTTCGTTCCCTATGGAGGCGTGCTTTTCTCTCCTCCTACGAACCCCGGTTCCCAGACACTGGGAAAAGTGGATCTTGAAGATATTTTCTCAGGGGTTGTTTCCACGGAGCTGGGGCCGAGCCTGGAGACCCAAAGGCACAGGGGAAGGCAAGACCACATGGACAAGCCTTTGCTCTTTAGTATAGCTCTAATGAACCTCACTCTGTCAGGATCTTTCTTGATTCCTACGGAGACACACCTGTGTGTGAAGCTGCGGCCACAGAGAGCCTGATTACCCCTGTGCAGCGCTGAGTCTGGGCGGCTAAACAACAGCTTGGGAATGCAGCCTGGGGCGCTTCCCTTCCCTCGGACAGAGCTCTCCTTGCGGTAGGCCTTGGTAGTTTGCATACAATGGGGCCCTAAGCCCTCTGCAAGTTGGCCTGGCTCCTAGGTCCAAAGGGCAGGCCAGAGCGGAGCTGAGGCTGTCAGGCTCCAGACACATCTCCCATACTCCTACATCCTGCTCCTCCCCGGGCGTGAACGCTAGAAGCTGGGAAGGTACCTGGACCGTGCAGGGGCGGGGCGAACGCGGGCGGCGTGGGGCGGGGGTCGGCTTCTGGCGGGGGTGGGGGCGGGCTTCCCAGTTGTGCTCTCAGAGGTGGACACTGAGGCTGCAAACGCGCCGGGAGCGCACCCGGGACTGGGTAAACCCGGGCTGCGCGGGTCGAGATTCCGATGGCTTTGGGTGGGGGTCGGTCCCAGTTGTGCTCCCGGGGGTCGCCACTGCGGCTGGGAACGCGCAGGGAGCGCGGCAGGGGCGGGGCTAACCCTGAGGGCGCGGGGGGGGGTCGGCTCATGGGGGGGATGGGGAGGGGTTCCCAGTTGCGCTCTCGGGGGTTGCAACTGCGGCTGGGAACGCCCATTTCGTCCGCTCCTGGGTCCCCAAGGATCGCCATCCCGTGGGTGCAGTGGAGGGCTGCGGACCACAGGTAAGGGAACTGGGACTGCGTGGAGCAGGGAACCAAGTATTCCGCCGTCTGTTGGCACATTCTCGGAGCTCCCCAACCTGGCGGTCGCAGAAAGGCCTTGCCTTTGGGGTCAAGGCCTTTACCGCTCCACCCCTCTGCTGAAAAATCTCCGAGTGTGCGCGGTTCTTCCAAGCAGCCTAGTGTCCGCTGGAAGTCCAAGGGACAGAACCCTGAACTCTGGCCGGCTGGCCCAGCCCTGCTTCTGGCACTTTGTAAGCCAGCGGGCCCTTGAGCACCTGCTGGGATGGGAAAGGGAAGGGTCCACGGATTGCACCCTAGAAACTTAGTAGGGTGCATGGATTTCAAACCCTGGTGGCCGCCCAGGCAGCAAAGAAGGGGGGAGGGCACCTTGCTGCCCTTTCATGGCAGAATCTGTGGTTGTCCAGCTGCGTGGGCCTTTTCATGAGGACCCTGTGCAATAAAAGTTTGGTGTTTTGGAACTGAATAATTAGAACGTGTAAAAGCTTTAAATTATGTGGTGGTGTAATTAAAAAACAAAACAAAACAAAACCAAGCTCCAAGTGTTTTGCAAATGGAGGTTTAAATATTGAAGGACTGTATTCCTTGCACTGTGGCATTCTATCAAGAAGTGTGCAGGATTTTTTTTTTTTTTAAGAAAAGTGTTCGAAGTGAGGGAAACAGGAAACCCAGAGGTGCCCCTGTATTTTGGGGAAGGCCTTAGGAGGTCACTTGGAAATGCTGCTGGATGTGCGGGAGGGCGGCAGATGGGCTGTGCAGGCTTGTCCTTTGCATGGATGTTCCTGTGTGTGGAAACCCAGCTCGGAGCCATCTCCTGATGTGTAAGAATTTCGCAGACAAACCTTGAGCTAAGCAATGCATTTTTTCCTAAGAAAATGTTTGTCTTAAGCGATGTAAATATCCTATGTATTTCCGCTAGACTCTGGCTTCAGGTCGGTTCCCCCAAAAGGCTCAGAAGCGATTTGAACAAAACAGCATGTTTTCCTCCTAGCTTGTTCTCCTTATCTATGTTAAGGAAATGATATATTTGCCTGCAATACTGCCTTTCTTCAAGATTCATGTCAATCAAGTTTTGGCCCGGGATGACTCACCTGCTGCCAATATTATCTCAATGCATGTCGTGGGGGAAGGGCCTGGTGCCATTCCCTGAAACAGTTCCTTTCTTTCCTTAGCTGACTGCTAGTGCCTGTAGAATATCTGGCTAAAGACCAGCAGGGGGTACTCTTACTACCCCCCCCACCCCGCCTCAAGTCTAAGTCAGCAGCTTTCTCTATCTCTTTAATACTTTAATAACACTTGATGACACAAAAGCTCTGAGCGATCAAATCATATCAAATCTTCATTTCAGATTGAAGATGCATTCCATGGTATTGCCATCTTAAGTCTTTCCATCGTTATGGAATATCTGTCCATGTATTCAGGATAGTTTTCAGCCAGGGTGTATAATTTCCAGTGTGCCAGTCTTGTCATCCTCGTTACATCCATGGCAAAGTGTTTTATTCATGTTGATATTATTGAAAGGGAAGTTTTTAAAATTCCTTTTCAGATTATTATCTGCTAATGTATACAGATAAAACTGTGTAATCATTCATTTTTATCAGTTTGGACAGCTTGAGAGTTGTCTTTAATTTCTTTACTTTCTGACACTTTAAGATTATCCTGGGACACATATGTAATGCCTCACCCCTAAATTCAGACATGTGTTCAAAGAACTTCTGTCCTTTTATTTATTTATTTATTTATTCTTTAACATTGAAATCGTTTTGACTATGCTGGGTGTTTGTTGCTAAATGGAAGTAGCTAGGACCTCTGGACTGCAGTCTCTCATCTCTTGCTGACCTCTTGTTGACCTCTGCAGATTCCTGGTAGGTGGGAGCTTGTTAGTTCCTTGTTCCTTATCAGAACCTCCTGTGGTAAGTGTTTTTCTCTTCTCTGTTGCCTGGTAAGGGTGGGTGGTCATGGGAATTCCAAAGTTGGCTAGAAGTCAATTATTTAGGCAGGCTTGTGCATAGATATGGGAGAAGGCAATGGCACCCCACTCCTGGAAAATCCCAAGGACGGAGGAGCCTGGTAGGCTGCAGTCCATGGGGTGGCTAAGAGTCGGACACCACTGAGCGACTTCATTTTCACTTTTCACTTTCATGCATAGGAGGAGGAAATGGCAACCCACTCCAGTGTTCTTGCCTAGAGAACCCCAGGGACTGTGGGGCCTGGTGGGCTGCCATCTATGGCGTGGCACAGGGTCGGCCTCAACTGAACCACTTAGCAGCTGCAGCAGCAGCAGCAGCAGTGCATAGATATCAAAGGGGATGAGAACAGTCAGGTAGGATCACATATGTCACCGTGAAACAATACTTCTCCTCTTAGCCAAAGCTAACAAAAGATTTCTGTTCTAGGTCAACCTAGAAGAGATCACTTAAGAGGTAAAGAAACTTAAACTCCATTAGCAAAGGCAGTTCAACATCTCAAGAAAACTTGTGCTAGGCACAAAACTCTTTTCTGGGGGCCTACTTTCCCTACAACCTCCTTATCCCATTCTGTACCCATTCCTTTGCTTCTCCCGTCCTGAAAATGCCACCTCTAAGACAGAACTACTTCGTTTTCCTTCTTAAAGTGTGATTGCATTCCATACATTCTTGTAATAACAAGTCATACATTTCCCTTCAGCAACCAAGAACTGACTCTTATATTGGCATTTGATAGATTGGTGAGCATACCTATCAGTGATAATAGCGCCCACCCCGCTTCCTGCAAGAACAGAACAAAACAAAACTAAACAAAAAAAATTGCTTTCTTACATTTAATATGTTCGGATGGTGCCAGTCACTATTCATGCATAGTCAAAAATCTCTTTTGTTTCTGTGTAAAAGGGAGGTCCTTTCAAGTCGTGAATGTTTAAGAAGTTTCATTTATTTGGAAGTGACCTAGCTATTCAATACACTGTCGTCACTTAGTTTAGCACCAGGATAGAAACTCAGGTAACCAAAACACCTGGAGGAACGATTGTAAGTTCAGTTCAGTTCAGTTGCTCAGTCGAGTCTGACTCTTTGGGACCCCGTGGCCTGCAGGACGCCAGGCTTCCGTGTCCATCACCAACTCCAGGGGCTTGCTCAAACTCATGTCCATCGAGTCAGTGATGCCATCCAACCATCTTATCCTCTGTCATCCCCTTCTCCTCTGCCTTCAATCAAGACTATGAGAGGCGGATATTTTAGAGTATAATTATTGTTAAGAGTTTATCTAAAAGCTCATATCACATTTACATTTTTTACATTGGTTGTTGCTGTTTCCAGGTACTTTCTTGCTGACAAGCTTGTGACACATATAACAATAGAGCAATTTTTACCTCAAAAGAAACCTAGGCACTATGAACATGTTGTGCTTAATGTTGTTGACTCTTAGACATGTCTATAGTGGAGGAGCAAAACCAAAAATACTAGATATTTAATATTGACTAGTTCCCAGTTCACGGGACTCTGACATTCATTTACGTCAATGTTTTCTTGTATTTCCAGCAGTTTGATTTGGAAGGGCTGCCTTGTCTTGAGACCATTGAAATCAGAACTCAGAACTTGAGCAATATTATCAAAAAACACAAGGCTCACACTGACACATACCTTAATCCAGACAGACAGACAAGACATCTTCCAGTTTTCCGCCTGAGATTTAAAATATTTCTTTGAGCCGTTTTCCTGGGGAGTGGGGGGGGGGAGTGGGGGTGGCAGCGAGGCAGGCTTGGGTAACAAGCTAATTGTTGGTCATTGCATATGCAAAGAACCAGCTTTCCGGGTTCCAAGGAAAAAAGTTTCCTTGGTACCCAATTTTGTTTGGATCTATAGACTCTCATGGCCCTCCTAGGTCAGGACATCTTTCCTTTCTGTAGTCCTCATTTTATCCCTAAATCATAGACAGCTTGGATTGTCTCTGTGGGGTGGATGTATTGTCCTCGTGTTTGACCTGGCGGCAGTAGCGAGGTCCGAGATCCTCTCCTGGAACCGGGCGTGGGGACGGGGCTCACCAGGAGCCCCTGGTGGAAGTGGGCAACGCCCCGGGAGCGCGCCAGGGGCGGGGCGATCCCGGGCGGCGCGGTTCGGGGTTCTGGTCGGGAGGGGGTGGGGGGCGGTAACAGTTGTGCTCTCGGGGGTCCCCACTGCAGCTGGAAACGCGCTGGGAGTGTGGCAGGGGCGGGGTGAACCCGGGTGGCGCGGGGCGGGGTTCGGCTCCTGGCGGGGGTGGGGGAGGGCTTCCCAGTTGTGCTCTCGGTGGTGGCCACTGCGGCTGGAAACGCGCCGGGAGCGCACCCGGGGCGGGGTAAACCTGGGCTGCGCGGGTCGAGATTTAGATGGCTGTGGGTGGGGGTTCGGTCCCAGTTGTGCTCTCGGGGGTCGCCACTGCGGCTAGGAACGCCCATTTCCTATGCTCCTGTGTCCCCAAGGATCAACATCTAGTGGGTGCAGTGGAGGGCTGCGGGCCACAGGTCAGGGAACTGGGACTGCTTGGAGCAGGGAACCAAGTATTCCACCCTCTGTTGGCACATTCTCGGAGCTCCCCAACCTGGCGGTCGCAGAAAGGCCTCGCCCTTGGTGTCAAGGCCTTTACCGATCCACCCCTTTGCTGAAAAATCTCAGTCTGCACGGTTTTCCCAAGCAGCCTAGTGTCCCCTGGAAGTCCAAGGGACAGAACACTGAACTCTGGCCGGCTGGCCCAGCCCTGCTTCTGGCACTTTGTAAGCCAGCGGGCCCTTGAGCACCTGCTGGGATGGGAAAGGGAAGGGTCCACGGATTGCACCCTAGAAACTTAGTAGGGTGCATGGATTTCAAACCCTGGTGGCCGCCCAGGCAGCAAAGAAGGGGGGAGGGCACCTTGCTGCCCTTTCATGGCAGAATCTGTGGCTGTCCTGATGCGTGGGCCTTTTCATGGGGACCTTGTGCAATAAAAGTTTGGTGTTTTGGTACTGAATAATTAGAAATTGTAAAAAGTTTAAATTATGTGGTGGTGTAATTAAAAAACAAAACAAAACAGAACCAAGCCCCAAGTGTTTGGCACCGGGAGGTTTAAGTATCGAAGGCCTGTTTTCCTTGCACTGTGGCATTCTATCAAGAAGTGTGCAGGATTTTTTTTTTTTTAAGAAAAGTGTTCGAAGTGAGGGAAACAGGAAACCCAGAGGTGCCCCTGTATTTTGGGGAAGGCCTTAGGAGGTCACTTGGAAATGCTGCTGGCTGTGGGGGAGGGGGGCAGATGGGCTGTGCAGGCTTGTCCTTTGCATTCATGTTCTTGTGTGTAGAAACCCAGCTCGGAGCCATCTCCTGATGTGTAAGAATTTCGCAGACAAACCTTGAGCTAAGCAATGCATTTGTTCCTGAGGAAATGTTTGTCTTAAGCGATGTAAATATCCTATGTATATCTGCTGGACTCTGGCTTCAGGTCGGTTCCCCCAATAGGCTCAGAAGCGACTTGAACAAAACAGTATGTTTTCCTCGTACCTTGTTCTCCTAATCTATGTTAAGGAAATGATATATTTGCCTGGAATACTGCCTTTCTTCAAGATTCATGTCAATCAGTTTTTGGCCCAGGATGACTCACCTGCTGCCAATGTGACCTCAAGGCATGTCGTGGGGGAGGGGCCTGGGGCCATTCCCTGAGACAGTGCCTTTCTTTCCTTAGCTGACTGCTAGTGCCTGTAGAATATCTGGCTAGAGACCAGCAGGGAGTACACCCCGCCTCAAGTCTAAGTCAGCAGTTTTCTCTATCTCATTTATACTTTAATAACAATTGATGACACAAAAGCTCTGAGCGATCAAATCATATCAAATCTTCATTTCAGATTGAAGATGCATTCCATGGTATTGCCATCTTAAGTCTTTCCATTGTTATGGAATATCTGTCCATGTATTCAGGATAGTTTTCAGCCAGGGTGTATAAGTTCCAGTGTGCCAGTCTTGTCATCCTCGTTACATCCATGGCAAAGTGTTGTATTCATGTTGACATTATTGAAAGGGAATTTTTTTTAATTCCTTTTCAGATTATTATCTGGTAATATATACAGAAAAAACTGTGTAATCTTTCGTTTTTATCAGTTTGGACAGCTTGATAGTTGTCTTTAATTTCTTTCCTTTCTCATACTTTAAGATTTTCCGGGCACTGTACATGTACTGCCTCACCCCTAATCTCAGTCATGTGTTCAAAGAACTTCTGTCCTTTATTTGTTTACTTATTTTTTGCAACATTGAATTCGTTTTGACTATGCTGGGTGTCTGCTGCAAGATGGAAGTTGCTAGGACCTCTGGACTGCAGTCTTCCATCTCTTACTGACCTCTTGTTGACCTCTGCAGAATCCTGGTTGGCGGGAGCTTGTTAGTTCCTCGTTCCTTACCAGGACCTCCTGTGGTAAGTGTTTTTCTCTTCTCTGTTGCCTTGTAAGGGTGGATGGTCATTGGCATCCCAAAGCTAGCTAGAAGTCAATGATTTAGGCAGGCTTGTGCATAGATATGGGAGAAGGCAATGGCACCCCACTCCAGTACTCTTGCGTGGAAAATCCCATGGATGGAGGAGCCTGGTAGGCTGCAGTCCATGGGGTCGCTAAGAGTCGGACACCACTGAGCGACTTCACGTTCACTTTTCACTTTCATGCATGGGAGGAGGAAATGGCAACCCACTCCAGTGTTCTTGCCTAGAGAACCCCAGGGACTGCGGGGCCTCGTGGGCTGCCGTCTATGGGGTCGCACAGAGTCGGACACGACTGAAACAACTTAGCAGCAGCAGCGGCGGCAGCAGCAGCAGAAGCAGTGCATCGATATCAAAAGGGCTGCAAACAGTCAGGAAGGATCACATATGTCACCGTGAAACACTACTTCTCCACTTAGCCAAAGCTAACAAAAGATTTCTGTTCTAGGTCAACCTAGAAGAGATCACTTAAGAGGTAAAGAAACTTAAACTCCATTAGCAAAGGCAGTTCGACATCTCAAGAAAACTTGTGCTAGGCACAGAACTCTTTTCTGGGGGTCCACTTTCCCTACAACCTCCTTATCCCATTCTGTACCCATTCCTTTGCTTCTCCCATCCTGAAACGGCCACCTGTAAGACAGAACTACTTTGTTTTCCTTCCTCAAGTGCCATTGCATTCCACATACTTTCTTGTAATAACAAGTCATATATTTCCCTTCAGCAACCAAGAACTGACTTTTATATTGGCATTCGCTATAGCCCGCCCCCCTCCCCCCACCCCCAAGAACAGAACAAAACAAAACAAAACAATTGCTTTTTTACATTTAACATGTCAGGATGGTGCCAGACACTATTCATGGAGAGTCAAAAATCTCTTTTGTTTCTGTGTAAAAGGGAGGTCCTTTCAAGTCGTGAATGTTTCAGAACTTTCATTTATTTGGAAATGACCTAGCTATTCAATACACTGTCGTCACAAGGATAGAAACTCGGGTAAACAAAACACCTGGAGAAACGTTTGTTAGTTCAGTTCAGTTCAGTTGCTCAGTCGTGTCTGACTCTTTGGGACCCCGTGGCCTGAAGGACGCCAGGCTTCCGTGTCCGTCACCAGCTCCAGGGGCTTGCTCAAACTCATGTCCATCGAGACAGTGATGCCATCCAACCATCTTATCCTCTGTCATCCCCTTCTCCTCTGCCTTCAATCAAGACTATGAGAGGCAGATATTTTAGAGTATAATTATTGTAAAGAGTTTGTCTAAAAGCTCATATTACATTTACATTTTTTACTTTTGTTGTTGTCGTTTCCAGGTAGTTTCTTGCTGACAAGCTTGTGACAGATATAACAATAGAGCAATTTTTACCTCAAAAGAAACCTAGGCACTATGAACATGTTGTGCTTAATGTTGTTGACTCTTAGACATGTCTATAATGGAGGAGCAAAACCAAAAATACTAGATATTTAATATTGACTAGTTCCCAGTTCACGGGACTCTGACATTCATTTAGGTCAATGTTTTCTTGTATTTCCAGCAGTTTGATTTGGAAGGGCTGCCTTGTCTTGAGACCATTGAAATCAGAACTCAGAACTTGAGCAATATTATCAAAAAACACAGGGCTCACACTGACACATACCTTAATCCAAACAGACAGACAAGACATCTTCCAGGTTTCCGCCTGAGATTTAAAATATTTCTTTGAGCCAGTCTTCTGGGGAGTGGGGGGATGGGGGTGGCAGTAAGGCAGGCTTGGGTAACAAGCTAATTGTTGGTCATTGCATATGCAAAGAACCAGCTTTCCGGGTTCCAAGGAAAAAAGTTTCCTTGGTAACCAACTTTGTCTGGTTCTATAGAATATCATGGCCCTCCTAGGTCAGGTCATCTTGCCTTTCTGTAGTCCTCGTTTTATCCCTAAATCATAGACAGCTTGGATTGTCTCTGTGGGGTGTATGTATTGTCCTCATGTTTGACCTGGCGGCAGCAGCGAGGTCCGAGAGCCTCTCCTGGAACCGGGCGTGGGGACGGGGCTCACCGAGAGCCACTGGTGAAGGTGGGCAGCGCCCTTGGAGCGCGGCAGGGGCGGGGCGAACCCGGGCGGCGCAGGGCGGGTGTCGGCTCCTGGCGGGGGTAGGGGAGGGCTTCCCAGTTGTGCTCTCGGAGATGGCCACTGCAGCTGGAAACGCGCCGGGAGCGCAGCCAGGGTGGGGTAAACCTGGGCTGCACAGGTCGAGATTCCGCTCACTGTGGGTGGGGGGTCGGTCCCTGTTGTGCTCCCGGGGGTCGCCAATATTGCTGGGAACCCACCGGGAGCCCGGCAGGGCCGGGGCGAAACCTGGCGGTGCGGGGCGGGGTGGGGTTCCGTTCGCAGTGGGGGTCGGCTCCTGGCGGGGGTGGGGGAGGGCTTTCCAGATGTGCTGTTGGGGGTCGCCATTGCGGCTGGGAATGCCCATTTCGTGAACTCCTGGATCCCCAAGGATCGGCATCCATTGGCCACAGCGGAGGGGTGCGGAACACAGGTAAGGGAACGGGGACTGCGTGGAGCAGGGAACCATGTATTCCGCCCTGTGTTGGCACAGTCTCAGAGCTCCCCAACCTGGCGGTCGCAGAAAGGCCTCGTCTTTGGGGTCAAGGCCTTTACCGCTCCACCCCTCTGCTGAAAAACCTCAGAGTCTGCGCGGTTTTCCCAAGCAGCCTAGTGTCCGCTGGAACTCCAAGGGACAGAACCCTGAATTCTGGCCGGCTGGCCCAGCCCTGCTTCTGGCACTTTGTAGGCCAGCGGGCCCTGGAGCACCTGCTAGGATGGGAAAGGGAAGGGTACGCGAATTGCACCCTGGTGGCCGCCGAGGCAGCAAAGAAGGGGGAGGGCACCTTACTGCCCTTTAATGGCAGACAGAATCTGTGGCTGTCCTGCTGCGTGGGCCTTTTCATGGGGACCTTGTGCAATAAAAGTTTACCGGTGACCTTAGGGAACTTCCCAGTGTGCTTCTGACAGATGAGGGATGCTGTGGAGTTGGCGGGGCCTCTCAGGACTCCGCTGGGTTTGGCGCAATGGAAGAGGGCCTCATCTCCAGGGAAGGCAGGAACCTCAGGCTTCCTCTCCGTTTCAGACTCCGACCGCAGGGTCCCTGCAGAGTTGGGACAGGAGAGTCAGGAGTCGTCTTGTCTGAGGAAGGGAACTCCGCTTGCCTCTCGAGGTGCTCAGGGGGTCTCAGGCCCCTTGTTGAGCTGTGTGTGGAACCTGCGGGTGTTTCCGGAAATGCACGACGGTGACAGTGCCCCTTCGTGTTGTGCCTTTACCCACTGGGTTGCCTTCGAAGAGGTGTCCGGGCCTCGGGTTCTTTTCAAAAGCGGACCGGGAAATCGGGGTCTTTCGGCATGAGGGACCACCCACGGGGCTAGTCTCAAATTTCCTAGTGAGGCCGGCTTCATCCTGAGTTGTGCTGGGAAGGCCGGGGACACTTCCAGACAATGCAGGGGGATCGACTCTCCTGTCGCCATTAGGAGGGGAGAAGGGGCTCAGATGAAGTGGGGACGGAACCCTCGGTGTTACCCTCGAGGGAAACCGGCGTGTGGGGGACTTTTGGGGGTTGCATGAAAGGAGTCAGGTACCGTTTCGCACTTCAGGACAGAACCTGGGACTTCCCTTGAGACGCCGTAGCGGGCAAGGGTCTCATCTTGCGAAGACGTTGGGACCATGTGGATTTTCTCGAGTTGCGGCGGGATTCTAGAGTTACGAAGTGGATTTCAGGCTTCCTCTTGTGTTGGCCCCGGGAAGCCTAATCTTCCATTCGAGTTGCGAGGGAAAGCTGAGGGTTGCACTCGAGTCACTGCAGGGCCAAAGAGACCTCATCTAGGCCTGTGTCCGGGACTTAACGTTCCTCTCAAGGGAAGACAGGGATCTCAGGGTGGCGTTCCAGACTCCCCCGGGGAGTCAGGCCTCGCCTCGAGGGCAAGCCAAGGATGCCGCTCTCCTCTCAAGTCGCGACGCAGATCTCTTGGAGCCCACTGAGTGGCCTCAAGGGAGTCAGGCCTTCTCTTCAGTTTGGAGAGAGGACTCGGGATTGTGCTCTGGGTCAGGCAGGAAAAGAAGGCCCTCACCTCGCGAGGATGGGGGCTTCTCAGGGGTCTCCTCGAGCTGCGGCGCCCATGGGGGTTTTCTCACGAGGCAAGACGAGGATCTCAGGGAGCCTCTCGTGCAGTGCCAGGGAAGTCAGGTCTCTGTGCACGTGGCGAGGGGGAGCGCGTCATGGCTCTCCAGTCATGGGAGAGGACTAGGGCCTCCAGAGGCATTGAAGAAGGACACTCGAGGTCTTTCTGTGGTTGCAGCGGGAAAGCCTCGTTTCCCTCGACTTCTGCCGGGGACCTGAGGGAACTTCCCATGGTGCCTCTGATAGGTGAGGGATGCTGTGGAGTTGGCGGGGCCTCTCGGGACTCCGCTGGGCTTGGCGCAATGGAAGAGGGCCTCATCTCGAGGGGAGACAGGAAACTTAGGCTTCCTCTCCTTTTCGGACTCCAACCACAGGGTCCCTGCAGAGTTGGGAAAGGAGAGTCAGGCCTCGTCTTGTCTGAGGAAGGGAACTCCGCTTGCCTCTCGAATTGCTCAGGGTGTCTCACGCACCTCGTCAAGCTGTGTGTGGAAACCGCGGGTTTTTCCGGATGACGCACGGGGGTGTCAGTGCCCCTTCGAATGGTAACTTCACCCACAGGGTTGCCTTCGAAGAGGTGTCCGGGCATCGGGTTCTTATCCAGAGCGTACTGGGAAATCGGGGTCGTTCGGCATGTGGCACAACCCACGGGGCTCGTCTCGAATTTCCTCGGGAGGCCGGCCTCATCCTGAGGTGTGCCGGGAAAGCCGGGAACCCCTTCCAGAATACGCAGGGGAATCGACTCTCCTGTCGTGATGAGGAGGGGAGAAGGGGCTCAGATGAAGGGGTGCCAGGACCCTCGGTGTTCCCCTCGAGGGAACCCGGCGTGTCTGGGAAATTTTGGAGGTCGCATGAAGGGTGTCAGGTACCGTTTCGCAACTCAGGACGGAACGTGAGACTTCCCTTGAGACGCCGTAGCGGGTAAGGGCCCCATCTTGCGAAGACGTTGGGACCACGTGGTTTTTCTCGAGTTGCGGCGGGATTCTCGAGTTACGACGGGGATTTCAGGCTTCCTCTTGGGTTGGCCCTGGGAAGCCCCATCTTCCATTCGAGTTGCTAGGGAAAGCTGGGGGTTGCGCTCGAGTCACTGCAGGGCCCAAGAGACCTCATCTAGGCGTGTGTCCAGGACCTAGTAGTACTCTCAAGGGAAGACAGGGATCCCGGGGTTGTACTCCAGAGTCCCCCGAGGAGTCAGGCCTCGCCTCGAGGGGAAGCAAAGGACTCTGCTCTTCTCTTGAGCCACGACGCGCATCTCTTGGAGCCCTCTGAGTGGCCTCAAGGGAGTCAAGCCTAATCTTCAGTTTGGAGAGAGGACTCGGGATTGCTCTCCAGGAAAGGCAGGAAAAGAAGGCCCTCACCTCGCGAGGACTGGGGCTTCTCAGGGGTTTCCTCGAGCTGCGGCGTCCGTGGGGCTTTTCTCACGAGGCACGACGAGGTTCTCAGGGAGCCTCTCGTGCGGCACCAGGGAAGTCAGGTCTCCATGAGCGTGGCGAGGGGGAGCGCGTCATTGTTCTTGAGTCCTGGGAGGGGACTAGGGCATCAAGGCGTGTAGAAGAAGGTCTCTCGAGGTCTTTCTCGGCTTGCAGCGGGAAACCATCGTTTCCCTCGACTTCTCCCGGTGACCTGAGGGAACTTCCGAGGGTTCCTCTTAGAGGTGAGGGATGCTGTGGAGTTGGTGGGCCATCTCGGGACTCCTCTGGGTTTGGCGCAATCGAAGAGGGCCTCATCTCGAGGGGAGACAGGACCTCAGGCTTCCTCTCCGTTTCGTACTCCGACAGCAGTGTCCCTGCAGCTTTGGGGCAGGAGAGTCAGGCCTCGTCTTGTCTGAGGAAGGGAACTCCGCTTGCCTCTCGAGTTGCTCAGGGAGTCTCAGTCCCCTCGTGGAGCTCTGTGTGGAAACCGCGGGTGTTTCCGGACGATGCAGGGGAGTGTCAGTGACCCTTCGTGTTGTTCCTTCACTCACAGGGTGGCCTTCGAAGAGGTGTCCGGGCATCGGGTTCTCCTCAACTGCGGACCGGGAAATCAGGGTCGTTCAACATGGGGCACCAGCACGGGGCTTGTCTCGAATTTCCTCGCGAGGCCGGCCTCATCCTGAGGGGCGCCGTGCAGGCCGGGAACCCCTTCCAGACCACGCAGGGGAATCAACTCTCCTGTCGCGAACAGGAGAGGAGTAGGAGCTCAGAGGAAGTGGTGCCGGGACTCTCGGTGTTCCCCTCAAGGGAACCCGGCATGTCGGGGAACTTTTGGATGTCGCATGAAGGGTGTCAGGTACCGTGTCTCACTTCACGACGGAACATGGGACTTCCCTTGAGACGCCGTACCGGGCAAGGGCCTCATCTTGCGAAGACGTTGAAACCACCTCGTTTTTCTCGAGTTGCGGCAGGATTCTCGAGTTTCGACGAGGATTTCAGGCTTCCTCTTGGGTTGGCCTTGGGAAGCCCCATCTCCCATTCAAGTAGCGAGGGAAATCTGGGGGTAGCGCTCGAGTCACTGCAGGGCCAAAGAGACCTCATCAAGGCGTGTGTCCTGGAACTAATATTCCTCTCCAGGGAAGGCAGGAATCTCGGGGTTGCATTTCAGACTCCCTCGGGGAGTCAGGCCTCATCTCGAGGGGAAGCCAAGGACTCCGCTCTCCTCTCGAGTGGCGACGCGGATCTCTTGGAGCCCACTGAGTGGCCTCAAGGGAGTCCAGCCTCCTCTTCAGTTTGGAGAGAGGACCCGGGATTGCTCTCCAGGCCATGCAGGAATAGAAGACCCTCAGCTCGCTAGGACGGGGGCGTCTCAGGGGTTTCCTCGAGCTGCGGCGCCCGTGGGGGTTTTCTCCCGAGGCACGACGAGGATCTCAGGGAGCCTCTCGTGTGGCGCCAGGGAAGTCAGGTCTCCATGCGCGTGGCGAGGGGGTGCGCGTCATGGCTCTCGAGTCACGGGAGGGGACTAGGGCCTCGAGACGCATTGAAGAAGGACTCTCGAGGTCTTTCTCGGGTGGCGGCGGGAAACCCTGGTTTCCCTCGCCTTCTGCCGGGGATCTTAGGGAACTTCCCAGGGTGCCTCTGAGAGGCGAGGGATCCTGTGAAGTTGGCGGGGCCTCTCGGGACTCTGCTGGGTCTGGCGCAACGGAAGAGGGCCTCACCTCGAGGGGAGGCAGGAACTTCAGGCTTCCTCTCCGTTTCGGCTCCGACCGCAGGGTCCCTGCAGAGTTGGGACAGGAGAGTCATGCCTCGTCTTGTCTGAGGAAGGGAACCCCGCTTGCCTCTCGAGTTGTCAGGGGTTTTCAGGCCCCTGGTCGAGCTGCGTGTGGAACCCGCGGGTCTTTCCGGATGATGCACGGGGGTGTCAGTGCCCCTTCGTGTTGTGCCTTCCCCCACAGGGTTGCCTTCGAAGAGGGGTCCGGGCCTCGGGTCCTTCTCAAAAGCGGACCGGGGAATCGGGGGCATTTGTCATGTGGCACCACCCACGTGGCTCGTCTCGAATTTCCCTGTGAGACCGGCCTCATCCTGAGGTGCACCGGGAAGGCCGGGAACCCCTTCTGAACCACGCAGGGGAATCGACTCTCCTGTCGTGATCAGGAGGGGAGAACGGGCTCAGATGAAGCTGTGCTGGGACCTCGGTGTTCCCTCGAGGGTACCCGGCGTGTCGGGGAGCTTTTGGTGGTCGCACGAAGGGTGTCAGGTACTGTTTCGCACTTCAGGGCGGAACATGGGACTTCCCCTGAGACGCTGTAGTGGGCAAGGGCCTCATCTTGCGAAGACGTTGGAACCACGTGTTTTTTCTCGAGTTGCGCCGGGATTCTCGAGTGACGATGGGGATTACAGGCTTCCTCCTCTGTTGGCCCTGGGAAGCCCAGTCTTCCATTCGATTGGCGAGGGAAAGCTGGGGGTTTCGCTCGAGTCACTGCAGGGCCAAAGAGACCTCATCTAGGCTTGTGTCCAGCACCTAATGTTCTTCTCCAGGGAAGGCAGGGATCTCGGGGTTGCATTCCAGGATCCCCCTGGGTGTCAGGCCTCGTCTTGAGGGGAAGCAAAGGACTCTGCTGTCCTCCCGAGTCGCGACGCGGATATCTTGGAGCCCCCTAGTGGCGTCAGTGGAGTCAAGCCTCCTCTTCATTTTGGAGAGAGGGCTCGGGATTGTTCTCCAGGCCATGCAGGAAAAGAAGTCCCTTCACATCGCGAGGACGGGGGCGTCTCAGGGGTTTCCTCGAGCTGCGGCGCCCGTGGGAGTTTTCTCGCGAGGCACGGCGAGGATCTCAGGGAGCCTCTCGTGCGGCGCCAGGGAAGTCAGGTCTCCCTGCGCATAGCGAGGAGGAGCGCGTTGTGGCTCTCGAGTAATGGGAGGGGACTAGGGCCTCAAGACGCGTTGAAGAGGGACTCTCGAGGTCTTTCTCGGGTTGTGGCGGGAAAAAGTCGTTTCCCTCGACTTCTGCCGGGGACCTTAGGGAACTTCCCAGGGTGTCTCTGAGAGTTGAGGGATACTGTGGAGTTGGCGGTGCCTCTCGGGACTCCACTGGGTTTGTCGCAATGGAAGAGGGGCTCATCTCGAGGGGAGGCAGGAACCTCAGACTTCCTCTCTGTTTCGGACTCCGACATCAGGGTCCCTGCAGAGTTGGGACAGGAGAGACAGGCTACGTATTTTCTGAAGAATGGAACTCCGCTTGTCTCTCGAGTTGTTCATGGGGTTTCAGGCCCCTTGTCAAACTGTGTGTGGAATCTGCAGGTTTTTCCAGACGATGCACGGGGGTGTCAGTGACCCTTCGTTTTGTGTCTTCATCCACAGGGTTGCATTCGAAGAGGTGTCCGGGCATCGGGTTCTTATGAAGAGCGGACCGGGATATCGGGGTCGTTCAGCATTTGGCACCACCCACGTGGGTTGTCTCGAATTTCCTCATGAAACCGGCCTCATCCTGAAATGTGCCGCAAAGTTCATGAAACTCTTCCAGACAAAGCAGAGGAATCGACCCTCCTGTGGCGATCAGGAGGGGACAAGTGGCTCAGATGAAGTGCTGCTGGGAACCTCGGTGTTTCCCTCAAGTGAGACAGGTATGTCGGGTAACTTTTGGGGTCGCATAAAGTGTTCCAAGTACCGTTTCGCTCTTCAAAATGGAACGTTGGACTTCTCTTGGGGTGCTCCAGCGGGCATGGGCCTCATCTTGGAATGACTGCGGAACCACTTGGTTTTTCTCTAGTTGCGGTGGGATATTTGAGTTACTACAGGGAATTCATGCTTCCTCTTGTGTTGGCCCACAAAATTCTTATCTTCCATTCGAGATTCGAGGAAGAGCTGGAGGTGCGCTCTAGTCACTGAAGGCAAAAGAGACCCCACCAAGGCTTGTGTGCAGGACCTAATGTTCATGTCAAGGCTCGACAGAAATCTCGGGGTTGCATTCCAGACTCACCTTGGAGTCAGCCCTCATCTCGAGGGGAAGCAAAGGACTCTGCTCTCCTCTCGAGTCGGACGGGTATGTCTTGGAGCCCACTGAGTGGCTTAAAGGGAGTCAAACGTCCTTTGGTGTTTGGAGGGAGGACACGGGATTGCTCTCCAGGGAATGCATGAAATGATGGCCCTCATCTCCCAACGACTGGGGCGTCTCGTAGGTTTTCTCGAGCTGTGGCACTAGTGTGGGGTTTCTCACGAAGTAAGACTGGGAGCTCAGTGAGCCTCTCACGTGGTGCCAGGGCAGTCAGGTCTCTATGCACGTGGTGAGAGGGAGCCCGTCATTGTTCTCGAGTCATGGTAGGGGAATTGGGCCTGAAGAGGTGTTAAAGAAGGACTCTCGAGGTCTTTCCTGGGTTGCAGCAGGAAACCCTTGGTTCCATCGACTTGTGCCAGTGACTTCAGGAAGCTTCTCAGCGTGCCTCTGAGAAGTCAGGGTCACTGTGGAGTTGGGAGGGGCCTCTCGGAACTCCACTGGGTTTGGTGCAATGGAAGAGGGCCTCATGACAAGTTGAGGCAGGAACCTCAGGGTTTCTCTCCTGGCTTCGAATGCGCCGGATCTGACTCGGATCGCAGAGTCCCTGCAGAGTTGGGACAGGAGAGTCAGGCCTCGTCTTGTGTGGAGGACTGGAACTCCGCTTGACTCTCGCGTTGTTCATGGGGTGACAGGCCACTTGTCGATTTGTATGTGGAACTTGTGGGTTTTTCTGGACGATGCACCGGGGTGTCACTGCCCCTTCGTGTTGTGCCTTGATCCACAGGATTGCCTTCGAGTTGGGTTCTGCCATCGGGTTCTTATCAAGAGCGGACCAGGGAATTGGGGTCTTTTGGCATGCCGCACCACCCACGAGGCTATGTCTCAAATTTCCTCGTGAGACTGGCCTCATCTTGATGTGCGCCAGGAAGGTCGGGAATGCCTTCCAGACAAAGCAAGGGAATCGAACCTCCTGTCGCGATCAAGAGGGGAGAAGAGTCTCAGATGAAGTGGTGCCGGGACCCTCGGTGTTCTCCTCAAGTGAGACTGGTATGTCGGGGAACTTTTGGGGTCGCATCAAGGGTTCCAAGTAACTTTTCGCTCTTCAATACGGAACGTGGGATTTCTCTTGAGACGCTGTAGGGGGCAAGGGCCTCATCTTGCGATGACGGGGGAACCACGTAGCGTTTCTCGAGTTGTGGCGGGATTCTCGAGTTTCGACGGGGAATACAGTCTTCCTCATGTGTTGGCCCAGGGAAGTCCTATCTTCCATTCGAGTTTCAAGGGAGAGCTGGGGATTGCCCTCGAGTCACTGCAGGGCAAAATAGACCTCATCTACGCTTGTGTCCAGGACTTAATGTTCATCCCTAGGGGCGACAGGGATATCGGGCTTGCATACCAGACTCACCCGGGGAATCAGGCCTCGTCTCGAGGGGAAGCAAAGAACTCCGCTGTCCTTTTGAGTCGCGATGGGTATCTCTTGGAGCCCACTGTGTGCCCTAAAGGGAGTCAAGCCTCCTGTGCTGTTTGGATAGAGGACTCGGGATTCCTCTCCAGGCCATGCAGGAAAAGAAGGCCCTCATCTCGCGATGACGGCGGCCTCTTGTGGGTTTTCTAGACTGCCGCGCTAGTGCCGGGTTTCTGACGAGGTACGAGAGGGAGCTCAGGGAGCCTCTCGTGTGGGGCCAGGGAAGTCAGGTCCCCATGAGATGGCTAGGGGGAGTTCGTCATTGCTCTCGAGTCATGGTAGGGTAATCGGGCCTCAAGACGGGTTGAAGAAGGACTCTCGAGGTCTTTCTCGGGTCACTGCATAAAACCCAGGGTTCCCTTGACTTGTGCCTGCGACCTCAGGGAGCTTCTCAGAGTGCCTCTGAGAAGTCAGGGATACTGTGCAGTTTGGAGGGGCCTCTCGAGACTCCTCTGCATTTGGTGGAATGTAAGAGGGACTCATCTCGAGTTGAAGCAGGAACCTCAGTGTTCCTCTCCATTTCTGACTCAGATCGCAAGGTCCCTGCATGTTGGTACAGGAGAGTCAGGCCTCGTCTTTTCTGGAGGATGGGACTCCTCTTGCCTCTCGAGTTGTTCTCGAGGTGACAGGCCACTTGTCGAGCTGTGTATGTAACCTGCCCTTTTTTCCGGATGATGCACAGGTGTGTTAGTGCCCCTTCGTGTTGTACCTTCATACTCAAGGCTGCCTTCCAAGAGGTGTCCGAGCATCGGATTCTTATCAAGAGCAGACCGGGAAATTGGAGTCTTTCAGCAAGTGGCACCACCCACAAAGCTACGTATCGAATTTCCCCATGAGACCGGCCTCATCCTGAGTTGTGCAGGGAAGGTCGGGCCCCCTTGCAGACAAAGCAGGGGAATCGACCCACCGGTCACGATCAGGAGGGGAGAAGGGGCTTAAATGAAGTGGTGCCGGGAACCTCGGTGTTCCCCTTGAGTGAGACCGGCGTGTTGGGGGACTTTTGGGGTCGCATCAAGGGTGCCAAGTACCGTTTCGCATTTCAAGACGGAACCTGGGACATCTTTTGAAACGCTGTAGTGGGCAAGGGCCTCATCTTGCGATGACGGGAGAACCACGTGGTTTTGCTCGAGTTGCGGCGGGATTCTCGAGTTATGACCGGGAATTTAGGCTTCCTCTTGTTGGCCTTGAAATCCAATCTTCCATTCGGGTTGCGAGGGGGAGCTGGGGATTGCGCTAGAGTCACTGCAGGGCAAAAGAGACCTAATCTAGGCTTGTGTCCAGGATCTAACGTTGCTCTCCAGGGGCGACAGGGATCTCGGGTTTGCATTCCAGACTCATCCGGGGAGTCAGTTCTCACCTCGAGGGTAAGCAAAGAATTCCGCTCTCATCTCGAGTCTCGATGGGTATCTCTTGGAGCCCAATGTGTGTACTAAAGGGAGTCAAGCCTCCTGTGGAGTTTGGAGAGAGGACTAGGGATTGGACTCCAGGCCATGCAGGAAAAGAAGGCCCTCATCTCGAGATGACGGTGGCGTCTCATGGGTTTTCTCGAGCTGCGGCGCCAGTGTGGGGTGTCTCATGAAGTACCACAGGGATTTCAGGGAGCTTCTTGTGTGGCGTCAGGAAAATCCAGTATTCCATTCGAGTTGCAAGTTAGAACTGGGGATTGCTCTCCAGTCACTGCAGGGCAAAATAGACCTCATCTACGCTTGTGTCCAGGACCTAGTGTTCCACTACTGGGCCGACAGGGATCTCAGGGTTGCATTCTCGACTCACCCGGAGAGTCAGGCCTCGTCTTGAGGGGAAAAAAAGGACTCCGCTCTCCTGTCGAGTCGCGACGGGTATCTCTTGGAGCCCACTGCGTGGCGTAAAGGGAGTGAAGCCTCCTATGGAGTTTGGAGAGATGACTCGGGATTGTTTTCCTGGCCATGCAGGAAAAAAGGCCCTCATCTCGCGATGACGGGGGCGTCTCGTGGGTTTTCTCCAGCTGCGGCGCCAGTATCAGATTTCTCACGAGGTACGACGGGGAGCTCAGAGAGCCTCTCGTGTGGTGCTAGGGACGTCAGGTCTCCGTGCGTGTGGTGAAGGGGAGTGCGTGATTGCTCTCGAGTCATAGTAGGCGAATCAGGCCTCAAGACGCATTGAAGAAGGACTCTCGAGGTCTTTCTCGGGTTGTGGCAGGGAACCCTGGGTTCCCTCGACTTGTGTCGGTGACCTCAGGCAACTTCTCAGGGTGACTCTGAGAAGTCAGGGACACTGTGGATTTGGGAGGGGCCTTTCATTACTCAACTGGGTTTGGTGCAATCGAAGAGGGCCTCATCTCGAATGGAGGCAGGAACCTCAGGGGTCCTCTCCATTTCTGACTCGGGTCGCAGAGTACCTGCCGAGTACGGACAAGAGAGTCACGCCTCGTCTTCCGTGGAGGAATGGATCTCCGCTTGCCTTTCGAGTTGTTCACGGAGTGACAGGCCACTTGTTGAGCTGTGTGTGGAACCTTCGGGTTTTTCCGGACGATGCACGGGGGTGTCAGTGCCCCTTCGTGTTGTGCCTTCATCCACAGGGTTGCCTTCAAAGAGGTGTCCGGGCATCGGGTTCTTTTCAAGAGCGTACCAGAAAATTGGGGTCTTTCAGCATGTGGTACCACCCACGAGGCTACGTCTCGAATTTCCTCGGGAGACCGGCCTCATCCTGAGGTTCGCCGGGAAGGTAGGGAACCCTTGCAGACAAAGCAGGGGAATCGACCCACCGGTCGCGATCAGAAGGGGAGAAGGGGCTCAGATGAAGTGGTGCCGGGAACCTCGGTGGTCCCCTCGAGTGAGACCGGTATGTCATGGCACTTTTGAGGTCGCATCAAGGGTGCCAAGTACAGTTTCGCACTTCAAGACGGAACGTGGGAATTCTCTGGAGATGCTCTAGCGGGCAAGGGCCTCATATTGTGATGACGAGGGAAACACGTGGTTTTTCTCGAGTTGCGGCGGGATTCTCGAGTTACGACGGGGAATTCAGGCTTCCTCTTGTGTTGGCCCAGGAAGTCCAATCTTCCATTCAACTTGTCAGAGAGAGCTGTGGGTTGCTCTCGAGTCACTTCAGGGCAAAGAGTCCTCATCTAGGCTTGGATCCAGGACGTAGTGTTCCTCTCCAGGGGCAACAGGGATATCGGGGTCGCATTCCAGTCTCACCCGGTGGGTCACGCCTCGTCTCGAGTGGAAGCAAAGGACTCCACTATCCTCTCGAGTCGGGACGCGTAACTCTTGGAGCCCAATGAGTGGCCTAAAGGGAGTCAAGCGTCCTGTGTAGCTTGGACAGAAGGTTCACGCTTGATCTGCATACCATTCAGTTAAAGATGGCCCTCCTCTCGTGATGACGGGAGCGTCTCATGGGTTTTCTCGAGCTGCGGCGCCAGTGTGGGGTTTCTCACGAGATATGATGGGGAGCTCAGGGAGCCTCTCGTGCGGCGCCAGAGAAGTCAGGCCTCCATGCGTGTGGCCAGGCAGATCGCGTCATTGCTCTGGAATCATGGGAGGGACTAGGGCCTCCAGACGCATTTAAGAAGGACTCTCGATGTGTTTCTTGGGTTGGGGCGGGAAACACTCGTTTCCCTCGACCTCTACCGGGGACCTTAGGGAACTTCCCAGGTGCCTCTGAGAGGTGAGGGATACTGAGGAGTTAGAGGGGCCTCTCGGGACTCCACTAGGTTTGAAGAAATGAAAGAGGGCCTCATCTCGATTGGAGGCAGGAACCTCAGGCTTCCTCTCCATTTCTGACTCCAACCGCAGGGTCCCTGCAGGGTTGGGACAGGAGAGTCAGGCCTCGTCTTGTCTGAGTAATGGAACTCTGCTTGCCTCTCGAGTCGTTCAGTGGGTCTCAGGCCCCTTGTCGAGCTGTGTGTGGAACCTGCGGGTGTTTCCAGAAGATGCACGGGGGTGTCATTGCCCCTTCATTTGGTGCCTTCCCCCACAGGGTTGCCTTCAAAGAGGTGTCCAGCATCAGGTTCATTTCAAGAGCGGACCGGGAAATCGGGGTCATTCGGCATGTGGCACCACCCACGTGGCTCATCTCGAATTTCCTCGTGAGACCAGCATCATCCTGAGGTGCGCCGGGAAGGCCGGGAACACCTTCCACACAAAGTAGGGGAATCGATTCTCCTGTCGCAATCAGGAGGGGAGATGGGGCTCAGATGAAGTGGTGCCGGGACCCTCGGTGTTCCACTCGAGGGAACCCGGCGTTTCAGGGAACTTTAGGGGTCGCATCAAGGGAGCCAAGTACCGTTTCCCACTTCAGGACGGAACATGGGACTTCCCTGGAGACGCTGTAGCGGGCAAGGGCCTCATCCTGTGAAGACGTTGGAACCACGTCGTTTTTCTCGAGTTGCGTCTGGATTCTCGAAAACGACGGGGATTTCAGGCTTCCTCTTGGGTTGGCCCTGGGAAGCCCAATCTTCCCCTGGAGTTGCGAGGGAAAGCTGGGGGTTCTGCTCGAGTCACTACAGGGCCAAAGAGACCTCATCGAGGCGTGTGTCCAGGACCTAATATTCCTCTCAAGGGAAGACAGAGATCTCGGGTTTCCATTCCAGACTCCCCCGGGGAGTCAGGCCTCGCCTCGAGGGGAAGCAGAGGACTCCACTTTCCTCTCAAGTCGTGACAAGGATCTCTTGGAGCCCACTGAGTGGACTCAAGGGTGTCGAGCCTCCTCTTCAGTTTGGAGAGAGGACTCGGGATTGCTCTCCAGGTCAGGAAGGAAAAGAAGGCCCTCATCTCGCAATGACGGGGGCATCTCATGGGTTTCCTCAGGCTGCGGCGCCCGTGGGGGTTTTCTCACGAGGCACGACGAGGACCTCAGGGAGCCTCTCGTGCGGCGCCAGGGAACTCATGTCTCCATGCGCATGGCGAGGGGGAGCTGGTCATCACTCTCGAGTCATGGGAAGTGACTAGGGCCTCAAGACGCGTTGAAGAAGGACTCTCGAGGTCTTTCTCGGGTGGCGGCGGGAAACCCTCGTTTCCCTCGACTTCTGCAGGGGACTATAGGGAACTTACCAGGGTGCCTCTGAGAGGTGAGGAATGCTGTGGAGTTGGCAGGGCCTCTCGGGACTCTGCTGGGTTCGGCGCAATGGAAGAGGGCCTCATCTCGAGGGGAGGCAGGAACCTCAGGCTTCCTCTCCAATTCTGACTCCGACTGCACGGTCCCTGCAGTGTTGGGACAGGAGAGTCATGCCTCGTCTTGTCTGAGGAATGGAATTCTGGTTGCCTCTCGAGTTGTTCCGGGAGTCTCAGGCCCCTTGTCGAGCTGTGTGTAGACCCTGCGGGTTTTTCCGGATGATGCACGGGGGTGTCAGTGCCCCTTCGTGTTGTACCTTCACTCACAGGGTTGCCTTCGAAGAGGTGTCCGGGCATCAGGTTCTTATCAAGAGTGGACCGGAAAATCGGTGTCGTTCGGCACGTGGCACCTCACACATGGCTGGTCTCGAATTTCCTCCTGAGACCGGCCTCATCCTGAGGTGCACCAGGAAGGCCGGGAACCCCTTCCAGAGAAAGCAGGGGAATCGCCTCTCCTGTCGCGATCAGGAGGGGAGAAGGGGCTCAGATGAAGTGGTGCCGGGACCCTTGGTGTTCCCCTCGAGGGAACCCAGCGTGTTGGGAACTTTTGCGGTCGCATCAAGGGTGTCAAGTACCGTTTCGCACTTAAGGACAGAACATGGGACTTCCCTGGAGACGCCGGGAATTTCGGTGTTCCCCTGGAGTGAGACCGGTATGTTGGGGAACTTTGGGGTCGCATCAAGGGTGCCAAGTAGCATTTCGAACTTTAAGATGGAACGTGGGACTTCTCTTGAGACTCTAGCTGGCAAGGGCCTCATATTGCGATGAAGGGGGAACCACATGGTTTTTAAGACTTGAGGCTGAATTCTCGAATTACGATGGGATATTCAGACTTCCTCATGTGTTGACCGTGGGAAGACCAATCTTCCATTCAAATTGTGAGGGAGAGATGGAGGTTGCTCTCGATCACTGTAGGGCAAAATAGACCTCATCTAGGCTTGTGTCTAGGACATAATGTTCCACTCCAGGGGCGACAGGGATCTCGGGGTTGCATTCCAAACTCACCCGGGGAGTCAGGCCTCGTCTCGAGGGAAGCAAAGGACTCCGCTCTCCTCTCGAGTCGCACCGGGTATTTCTTGGACCCAACTGAGTGGCCTAAAGGGAGTCAATCCTCCTGTGAAGTTTGGAGAGAGGACCAGGGATTGCTCTCCAGGTCAGGCAGGAAAAGAAGGCCCCCATCTCTCCTTGACGGGGGCATCTTGTGGTTTTTCTCGAACTGCGGCGCCACTGTGGGTTTTCTCACGAGGTATGATGGGGTACTCAGGGAGCCTCTTGTGTGGTACTAGGGAAGTCAGTTTTCCTGCTTGTGGCGAGGGGAGCACGTCCTTGCTCTGGAGTCATGGTAGGGGAATCGGGCATCAAGAGACGTTGAAAAAGGACTCTCCAAGTCTTTCTCGGGTTACTTCAGGAAACTCTGGGTTCCCTCGACTTGTGCCAGTGACCTCAGGTAGCTTCTCAGGGAGCCTCTGAGAATTCAGGGATACTGTGGTGTTGGGAGGGGCCTCTCGGGACACCACTGAGTTTGGTTCAATGGAAGAGGGCCTCTTCTCTAGTTGAGGTAGGAACCTCAGGGTTCCTCTCCATTTCTGACTCCGATCGCAGGGTCCCTGAAGAGTTGGGCCAGGAGGGTAAGGCCTCGTCTTGTGTGAAGGAATGCAACTTCACTTGCCTCTCGAGTTGTTCACGGGGTGACAGTCCACATTTGGAGCTGTGAGTGGAATCGGCGGGTTTTTCCAGACGATGCATGGGGATGTCAGTGTCCCTTCGTGTTGTGCCTTCATCCACAGGGTTGCCTTCGAAGAGATGTCCGGGCGTCAGGTTCTTATCTAGAGTGGACCGGGAATTCGGGATCTTTCAACATGTGGCACCAACCATGAGGCTACTTTTCGAATTTCCTCATGAGACCGGCCTCATCCGGAGGTTTGCAGGGAACGTCGGGAACCCCTTGCAGACAAAGCATGGGAGTCGACACTCCTGTCACGATCAGGAGGGGTGAAGGGGCTCACAGGAAGTGGTGCCATGAACTTTGGTGTTTCCCTCGAGTGAGACCGGTATGTCAGGGAACTTTGGGGGTCGCATCAAGGGTGCCAAGTACCGTTTTGTACTTCAGGATGGAACGTGGGACTTCTCTTGATACGCTGTAGCGGCCAAGGGCCTCATCTTGCGATGACGGGGGAGCCACGTGGTTTTTCTCGAGTTGCGGCGGGATTCTCGAGTTACGACGGGGATTTCAGGCTTCCTCTTGTGTTGGGCCAGGGAAGTCCAATCATCCAATCGAGTTGCGAGGGAGAGCTGGGGGTTGCACTCGAGTCACTGCAGGGCAAAGGAGACCTCATCTAGGCTTGTGTCCAGGACCTAATGTTCCTCTCCAAGGGCCACAGGGATCTCAGGTTTGCATTCCAGACTCACCCAGGGAGTCAGGCCTCGTGTCGAAGGGAAGCAAAGGACTCTGCTCTCCTTTCGAGTTGCGACGGGCACCTCTTGGAGCCCACTTTGTGGCCTAAAGGGAGTCAAGCCTCCTGTGAAGTTTGGAGAGAGGACTTGGGACTGCTCTCCAGGCCATGCAGGAAAAGATGGCCCTCATCTCGCGATGACGGAGGGGTCTTTTGTGTGTTCTCGAGCTGCGGCGCCAGTGTGGGGTTTCACACGAGGTACGACAGGGAGCTCAGGGAGCCTCTCGTGTGGCGCCAGGGAAGTCAGGTCTCCATGTGCGTGGCGAAGGGGAGTGCGTTATTGCTCTCGAGCCATGGTAGCGGAATCTGACCTCAAGACGCGTTGAAGAAGGACTCTCGAGGTCTTTTTCGGTTGTGGCAGGAAACCCTTATTTCCCTCGACGTTTGCCGGTGGCCTCAAGGAGCTTCTCAGAATGCCTATGAGAAGTCAGGGATACTGTGGAGATGGGAGTGGCCTCTCGGGACTCCACTGGGTTTGTTTTAATGGAAGAGGGCCTCATCTCGGGTTGAGGCAGGAACCTCAGGTTTCCTCTCCATTTCTGACTCAGATCGAAGCGTGCCTGCAGAGTTGGGATTGGATACTCAGGCCTCGTCTTGTCTGAGGAAGGGAACTCCGCTTGCCTCTCTCATTGTTTAAGGGGTGACAGGCCAGTTGTGGAGCTGTATGTGGATCCTGTGGGATTTTCCGGACGATGAACAGGGTTGCCAGTGCCCCCTCGTGTAGTGCCTTCATCCACAGGGTTGCCTTAGAAGAGGTGTCCGGGCATCGGGTTCTTATCAAGAGCAAGACCGAGAAATCGGGGTCTTTCGGCACGTGGCACCAACACGAGGCTACGTCTCGAATTTCTTCGTGAGACTGGCCTCATCCTGAGGTGCGCCATGAAGGTCGGGAACCCCTTCTAGACAAAGCAGGGGAATCGACCTTCCTGCCATGATCAGGAGGGGAGAAGGGGCTCAAATGAAGTGGTGCCAGGAACTTCGGTGTTCCCTTGGAGTGAGACCGGTATATTGGGGAACTTTTAGGGTCGCATCAAGGGTGCCAAGTAGCATTTCGAACTTTATGACGAAACATGGGACTTCTCTTGAGACTCTGTAGCGGGCAAAGGCCTCATATTGTGATGAATGGGGAACCACGTGGTTTTTAAGAGTTGCGGCGGGATTCTCGAGTTACAACGGGAAATTCAGACTTCCTCTTGTGTTGGCCCAGTGAAGACCAATCTTCCATTCGAATTGCGAGGGAGAGATGGGTGTTGCTCTCGAGTCACTGTAGGGCAAAATAGACCTCATCTAGGCTTTTGTCCAGGACATAATGTTCCTCTCCAGGGGCAACAGGGATCTCGGGGTTGCATTCCAGACTCACCCAAGGTAAGGCCTCATCTCGAGGGGAAACAAAGTACTCTGCTCTCCTCTCAAGTCGCGACAGGTATCTCTTGGAGCCCATTGAGTGGCCTAAAGGGAGTAAAGCCTCCTGTGAAGTTTGGAGAAAGGACCAGGGATTGCTCTTCAGGTCAGGAGGAAAAGATGTCCCCAATCTCGCGATGACGGTGGCGTCTCGTGGGTTTTCCCGAGCTGTGGCGCCAGTGTGGGGTTTCTCACAAGGTATGACGGGGAGCTCAGGGAGCCTCTCATGTGGTGCCAGGGAAGTCAGGTGTCCATGCGCATGGCGAGGGGGAGCGTGTCATTGCTCTCGAGTCATGGTAGGGGAATCCGGCCTCAAGACCCGTTGAAGACGGACTCTTGAGGTCTTTCTCGGGTTGCGGCAGGATACCCTGTGTTCCCTCGACTTGTGCCGGTGAACTCAGGGAGTTGCTCAGGGTGCCTCTGAGAAGACACTGATACTGTGGTGTTGGGAGGGGCCTCTCGAGACTCCACTGCGTTTGGTGCAATGGAAGATTGCCGGGAGCCAGCGAGAGATATTCCACTCGTGACAAATGTCATGAGGAAAGAGTCTCGGCATACGCAAAGGCGGGATCGAGCCTCCGGGAGTTCCCCCGTATATTCTTCAGCATCTACCCCCAAAAACCAAAGTCTGCCTTCTTTATTGCTTTGTTCTCTCACCTCTGACATTACTGGGGATGTCCCCCACCACCATCTCACTCTCTCTGTCAAAGAGCTAACTTACAGCTCCAACTAATAATGTTCCTGGGCAATTAGGAGTGTTTAAATCCAAACCCCTCAGATGGTTTTCTAACTCGCCTGACAAGTTTACCCGGTCTCCTACAGCTATGCATACGATTGTGTACAGTCTCCCAGCCTCGAGACGCACGGGAAGTTTAAGATATTCAAATAGCTTAGAGCCTCTCAGAGAGTTAGAAACTGTCAGAATAAAACTAGTAAAAGATTTCATTGATGAACCAATGCTTTTTGCCAAGTTTCCACATCCCCTGAATTGTATCCTTGAATGTGTGCTAATTAATATAGTTGGTATGTAGAAAAAATAAGTAGTGGCCTTGATGTTGGTAACTTTAGACCCTTAAGGTAATAAATTCTTTTCTTTGTTGTAAACCCATTACACATCCTCCCTATAGGAATGCAATTTTATCTTCGAAAGATGGCGCCAAACCTTAAACAATTACTCTTAGAGAAAATAACTCTTATGGTTGATAAGTCTTTGTCAAGAGTCATAAAATGTTAATAGGTCTTCTGGCCAGAAGATGATGTAAATCATCTAAACCATTTTTATACGATAAATCTGCAGAAAAGAAACCCTGGTTTTTGATAAGGATTAAAGACTGCTGACTTTGCATCCCCTATTATCCTCTATGTGTAACTTAGGGTATTAAAACCTGTGTTGAAAATAAAGCTACGGGCCTTGCTCGCCAACGCTTGGTCTCCCCATGTCATTCTTCCCCTCAATTTTCAGATGAGTGTCCATCTGGAGCGCGGATATCCTCTGCGACCATTTATTTGCCTGGGCTTCGAAGACCCACTTGATAAGGTGTCTAAGGTGGGGCACCTTCCTCTATTCTAGAGGGCACTTGCAGCCTCCGTGGTCAGAGCTAACCTGGTGTCACGGGTTATATTGATTTTCCGCGTAAACCAAGCTACTCAGCTGCTTTTCTCCACTGAATTTTCCTACTGAGCTATCCTCATTCTATTACTCTTTATATCTTTGATGAATAAATAAATATATAAATAGGTCGCCTACTCCATCTTCCCTTCGAATACCCTGGATCAGCTGGGGCTGGAACTCTGCAGGTGGCGCCCGAGACAGGCATTTCGAAGGTAAATCCCCAACCCCATTCCCCCAGTGTTCAGTTTTGGGGACAGATAGGATCCCACTTAGGGGGCTGCAGATCCCCCTGTAGAATAGACAGGGCGAGAGGAGTGGGAAGTGTTGAAGAGTTAGAGAGAAAAAACGGTTTCTAAAAAGGCTGACAAAAAAGGCCTAATCTTTAGATAGCTAAAAGCAAAATCTTTTACTATCCTTAAGTTTCTGACATGGGCAACACTGAATCAAATGAAAGACAGCTCTTTATAGGAGTAATTTTACAGTTATTAAGTAAAAGAAGAATCAAGGTTAAAAAATCTTCCATTCAATCATTTTTTACATTTGTACAAGACCACTGCCCTTGGTTTCTACAACAAGGCACTGTTAACCTCGATATCTTGAAAAAACTAGGAAAACAGCTAAGAGCTTATTGTGCTCAGCAAGGTTTGGAAAAAATCCCTACTTACACCTTTCCTCTGTGGAATATGACTAGAGATGTTTTAGATCCAGCTCATGAATTTGAAAAGGTACCTGTTAAAGAGGAAAGTAAAGTTGGAAAAGTACCTGTTAAACAAAAAAGCAAATCTGAAAAGGTACCTGTTATAAAGAAAAGTGAAAATGAAGAGGCTATACCTAGCTATCGACAGCTAAATGAATGGCTGGCCGCTATGACTGCCAATGAGCATGTAAAAGATAGGGATGAAAAGAAAGATCAGCTCTCCCCTCAGTTTGAAAAAGGTTTAGAGGAAACAGCAGCTCGATGCCATTCTGATGAGGATTTTTTATTTTTTAAGCTAAAGATGCTCCTAAAAGTTTAAGAAAACATCCCTAATCAGACCATCCGCTCCTAGGAGGTTGAGGGAAACATCCCCGATCAGACAGTTCGTAAGATTTAGTTACCAAACAGTTAAAGGATCTCCGGAACAGAAGAGGAAAACTTCGGGACGCTCCCATCCCCCTATGCCTCCTCCTCCATGTCGGGGTAAAGGGCCACTGCTAGGAGTTTCCCGGAGAAGGATTTTCTCTAGTCCCAAGGATGAACTCGATCCTCACCTTGAGGCTTCTTTTCTAGTCCCCTCTGCAGTTTAGCCAGGGTAAAGAGGTTACAAAATAAATAAAAATATTCTCTAAAATTAAAAAAAAATTAAAAATGGATTTCTCTGCATCTAAGAATAGACAAATATTTATTGACTGTGGAATATGATTAGAAATGTCCTGGACCTCCGTCACGAGGCTGTTAAATAGACTATGGGGGAGGCTATAGAGGTGGATGGTGGTGAGTCTCCATTTACTGCACAGATCATATTTTCTGCCATTGAAGAAAAAAAAAAAAGGAGGGAGAAAGTGGTCTACCTCTCGAGGAAGGAGAGGGCTTACAGGACGCTTCGGCCGAGAGCCCTGGCGAGCTCCCTCCCCCTCTGCGCAAACCTTTAAAAAACTTATCCACCACTTTCTGATTTAAGGCGACTGCCACCGCCTTCGATTGTGCCTCCCAGGACCCAGGAGTTCCCCACTTTGCCCCCAAAGCCTCCCAAAGTGTTGCCTAAGACTGAGGAAGATAAAAAGTTTTTTAAACAAAGGAGCTTTTAGTACACAATATGCAGAGTGTGCTCCTTGGAGAAAACTCCCTCAGGGGGGTCTCACCCAGGCTAGGAGAAAAGCGAAAAGGCAAGGAGATTTAATAACAATATTAACCCCTGATGTGCCGCTTACTCCAATTCCAACCGGAGTGGCTGGCCCCCTATCTGAGGACATTGTAAGATTTGTCCTGGGGCGTAGCTCGCTTTCTTTTAAAAAAAAATTAAATAAAAAAAAAAGAAAGAAAAGAAATTTCGCTGGTGCATGGTGTAGTAGATTCTGATGATATTGAGAAATTAAAGTCTTGATCTCACTGCCTATCAAAACTGTACAAATTAATAAAGGTCAAAGAGTAACACAGCTTTTACTTTTACCTTACTATCAGACAAGGAAAAACTTGACTTCTCAATCTAAGAGCCACAAAACATTTGGATCTAGTGATCTAGCCTTTTGGGTGCAGGAAATTACAGTTCCAAGGCCTTTAAAAGATCTTTTAATTCAAGAGAATAAAACGCCAGGGCTATTAGACACAGGAACAGACGTCTCTTAACATTGCTGGGAAAGACTGGCCCAGCTCCTGGCCAACACATAATACTGAAAATGAGTTGGTGGGATTAGAGAAAGTGGTATGTGGGGTGGAGATGCTGTACAGGTGGTACATTTAACAATACTTTATATATTGTTATAAATACATAATATAAATGTATTTGCCTAATTACAGTTTGCCTAATTAGGTATGGGTATAAATAAAATATAATAAAGGTATACCTAATTCTATTTATAGATCTATACTTAATTAATTTGTATATAAATTAATATGTATACTATATACACACACACATATATATACTGTATAATTAAATATATATGGCAGTAATATAATGTGTGTGTGGCTGATATTAATTGGTATGGATTGATGTGCTGTGATGATATATGTTCTATATACTGTATAATTATAAATGTGTGACATGTATTATTACAGTATATTGGTTTGTGTTGGTTGGTATTAGCTGTGTATGTGTTGTATTGTTGTAATATATATTAATTAATATATTAATTATAAAGATTAATTCAAGTATATTGATTTATATATATTATATGTCAATAACTTTATACTTGTTGCCATATATAAATACATATATAAATGCATTTTGCATTTAGGTATATCTGTATACCTGTATACCAAAATGAGATAAGGAGGTTATACATTTATTACTTAAATTTATACAGAGACCTAAACTAAACATTAGACCTAAATTAACATATCCATAGGGAAACAGCTAGACAAATAGTGAAGTTATGTTCCAATTGTAATTAATCACTTAAACGTAAACACACAGGGGCAGACTACAATGATGAGACACTAGATGCCTGAATTACAGGCTACGACTCGGCCCCTGGTCAAGTAAAAAGGCCTCCTTACGGGAGAGTGAAAAAGGCCAGATGTGTTGCTAACTTGTGGGAGAGGGTATGCTTGTATATTTCTACAGAATGCAGATTCTCCGGTTTGGATCTCAGACAAATTCGTCATGTCACATTCCCCAAAGACCAGGTTCGCGGCGCGCGCACTCGCTCGCTCCCCCTCCCCCAGCCAGCTCTCGCCTCCGCGCCACCAGCAGCGCCTCGCACCCACCTCTCTGCACCCCGTGACCTAGAGCAAAGAAGTCTGTGCAGCGAGTGAGGGCCAGAGAGGAAAGCGCGCCCGCGGAGTGCCGTCCAGACCAGCGTGGCCCCACCGGCGAGAGGGGACCGCCCTGAGCCCAAGCGGTGGCGGCTAGCCCTAAACCACGAACCCTGCCCCTCCGCCCACCATAGGCGCCTTGGCCCACAGCCTGCCGCTCGCGTTCTGCCTCCTGATGCTGGGGACACTGCTCCCCCGGGCTGATGCCTACAGCTGCTCCCTGGTTCATCTTGTTTAAACCCTCAATATAATGTTTGCTCCTTTGTAATGCTACAACATCCACCTTATCTTATGATGTAACCACTTATTGAATTATGGTCTTGCTGTATTACAACAACTACAGGATTTAATGCAAACACGACGGTTTGTGGGCTTACTTATCTTGGGAACAGCAGCTTTGATAAGTGCAATCACTTCTGTTACTGTGGCAGCAATATCATTGACTCAACAAGTACATACTGCTCAATATGTTGATTCTATGTCCAAAAATGTTTCTTTAACATTGGCAACACCGGAAGCTATAGAGAGAAAATTAGAAATGAGGGTAGACGCCCTAGAGGAAGCAGTAATACATATTGGGACTGAATTGCAGGCTTTAAAGGTGAAAATGGCATTGTCTTGTCATGCTGACTATCGGTGGATATGTGTAACACCCCTGAAAGTAAATGAGACAGATTTTGAATGGGAAAAGATTAAAAACATATTTCAGGTATCTGGAAGAGCTCTGACATTGGTTGAGACGTAGGGAAACTTCACTATCAAATAGCAACCATGGAGCACTCCCGATTAGATTTTACTGCTGCTGGAACAGCAAATAATTTCTTCCATACTTTCCCTAACTACATCTCAGGAAAGAATATTCTGTCTAATGTTTTTAGCTATGCTGCGGTGGCTGCTTTAATTCTGCTTCTCATAATCATTCTTCCTTGTATTGTCAGGATTCTTCGGCAGAGTATTCAGAGGCTCGCGACTGAGCTACATCTGGCTGTTTTAAGAAATAAAAAACGGGGAGATGCCGGGAGCCGGCGAGAGACATTCCACTCGTGACAAAGGTCATGAGGAAGGAGGCTGGGCATACACAAAGGCGGGATCGAGCCTCGGGAGTCCTCCCGGATATTCTTGAGCATCTACCCCCCAAAACCAGAGTCTGCCTACTTTATTGCTTTGTGCTCTCCCCTCTGACTTTACTAGGGGGCTGTCCCCCACCACCATCTCACTCTCTCTGTCAAAGAGCTAACTTACAGCTCCAATTAATAAAGTTCCTGGGCAATTAGGAGTGTTTAAATCCAAACACGTCAGATGGCTCTCTAACTCGCCTGACAAGTTTACCCGGTCTCCTACAGCAATGCATACAATTGTTTACAGTCTCCGAGCCTCGAGAGGCACGGGAAGCTTAAGATATTCAAATAGCTTAGAGCCTCTCAGAGAGTTAGAAACTGTCAGAATAAAACTAGTAAAAGATTTCATTGATGAACCAATGCTTGTTGCCAAGTTTCCACATCCCCTGAATTGTATCCTTGAATGTGTATTAATTAATATAGTTGGTATGTAGAAGAAATAAGTAGTGGCCTTGGTGTTACTAACTTTAGACCCTTAAGGTAATAAATTATTTCCTTTGTTGTAAGCCCATTACACATCTGCCCTATAGGAATGCAATTTTATCTTCGAAAGATGGGGCCAAACCTTAAAATAATTACTCTTAGAGAAAATAAGTCTTACGGTTGATAAGTCTTTGTCAAGAGTCATAAAATGTTAATAGGTCTTCTGGCTAGAAGATGATGTAAATCACCTAAACCATTTGTATACGATACATTTGCAGGACAGAAACTCTGGTTTTTGATAAGGATCAAAGGCTGCTGTCTTTGCATCCCCATTATCCTCTATGTGTAACTTAGGGTATAAAAACCCCTGTTGAAAATAAAGCTACGGGCCTTGATTGCCAACGCTTAGTCTCCTAATGTCATTCTTCCCCTCAATTTTCAGATGAGTGTCCATCTGGAGCGCGGATATCCTCTGCGACCATTTATTTGCCTGGGCTTCGAAGACCACTTGAGAAGGTGTCTAAGGTGGGGCACTTTTCGCTATTCGAGAGGGAGCCTGCGGCCTCCGTGGTCAGAGCTAACCTGGTGTCACGGGTTATACTGATTTTCCGCATAAACCAAGCTACTCAGCTTCTTTTCTCCACTAAATTTTCCTACTGAGCTATCCTCATTCTATTACTCTTTATATCTTCGATAAATAAATCAATAGGTCGCCTACTCTGTCTCCCCTTCGAAAACCCTGGACCAGCCGAGGCTGGACCTTGTCAGAAGAGGGCCTCATCTCGATTTGAAGCAGGAACCTCAGGGTTGCTCTCCATTTCTGACTCTGAACACAGAGTCCCTACAGAGTTAGGACAGGAGAGTCAGGCCTCGTCTTGTGTGGAGGAATGGAACTCCACTGGACTCTCGAGTTGTTCACCGGATAACAGGCCACTTGTCGAGCTGTGTGTGGAACCTGCGGTTTTATCCGGACGATGCATGGGGGTGTCAGTTCCCCTTCGTTTTTTGCCTTCATACACAGGGTTGCCTTCGAAGAGGTATCCAGCCTTCAGATTCTTATCAAGAGCAGACCAGGAAATCAGTGTCTTTCGGCATGTGGCACCACCCACAAGCCTACGTCTCGAATTTCTTCTTGAGACGGACCTCAACCTGAGGTGCACCAGGAAGGTCGGTAACCCTTTCAGACAAAGCAAGTGAATCGACCCTCTTGTCCCGATCAGGAGGGGAGAAGGGGCTCAGATGAAGTGGTGCCGGGAACCTCGATGTTCCCCTCGAGTAAAACTGGGATGTCGGGGAACTTTTGGAGTCACATCAAAGGTGCTAAGTACCGTTTCAAACTTCAAGACGAAACGTGAGACTTCTCTTGAGACGCTGTAGCTGGCAAGGGCCTCATCTTGTGGTGACGGGTTAACCACGTCGTTTTTCTCGAGTTGTGGCGGGATTCTCGAGTTAGGTCAGGAAATTCAGGCTTCCTCTTGTGTTGGCCCAGGGAAGTCCAGTCTTCCATTCGAGTTGCGAGGGAGAGCTAGGGATTGCGCTTGAGTTACTGCAGGGCAAAAGAGACCTTATCTAGGCTTGTGTCCAGGACATAATGTTCGTCTCCAGGGGGGACAGGGATCTCGGGGTTGCTTTCCTGATGCACCTGGGGAGTCAGTCCTTGTCTCGAGGGGAAGCAAAGGACTCCGCTCTCCTCTCGAGTTGCGACGGGTATCTCTTGGAGCCCACTGAGTGGCCTAAAGGGAGTCAAGCCTCCTGTGGAGTTTGGAGAGAGGACTCGTGATTGCTCTCCAGGCCATGCAGGAAAAGAAGGCCATCATCTCGCGATGAAGGGGGCGTCTCGTGGGTTTTCTCGAGCTGCAGCGCCAGTGTGGGGTTTCTCATGAGGTACTACGGGGAGCTCAGGGAGCCTCTCATGTGGCGCTTGGGAAGTCAGGTCTCCATGCGCATTGTGAGGGGGAGCGCGTCATTGCTCTAGAGTCATGGAAGGTGTATTGGGCCTCAAGAACCGTTAAAGAAGGACTTTCAAGGTGTTTCTTGGGTCACGGCAGTAAACCCTGGGTTCCCTCGACTAGTGCCGGTGGCCTCAGGGAGCTTCTCAGTGTGCCTCTGAGAAGTCAAGGATACCCTGGAGTTGGGAGGGCCCTCTCGGGACTCCACTGGGTTTGGTGCAATAGAAGAGGGCCTCATCTCGAGTGGAGGCAGGAACCTCAGGGTTCGTCTCCATTTCTGACTCTGATCGCAGGGTCCCTGCAGAGTTGGGACAGGAGAGTCAGGCCTCGTCTTGTAAGGAGGAATGGAACTCCGCTTGCCTCTCGAGTTATTCACGGGGTGACAGGCAACTTGTTGAACTGTGTTTGGAATCTGCGGGTTTTTCCGGACGATGCACGAGGGTGTCAGTGCCCCTTCGTGTTGTGGCTTCTTCCACAGGGTTGCCTTTCAAGAGGTGTCCGGGCATCGGGTTCTTATCAAGAGTGGACCGGGGAATCGGGGTCTTTCAGCATGTGTTACCACCCATGAAGCTACGTCTCAAATATTCTCGTTAGACCGGCCTCATCCTGAGGTGCGCTGGGAAGGTTGGGAACCCCTTCCAGACAAAGCACGGGAGTCGACCCTCCAGTCGCAATCAGGAGGGGAGAAGTGGCTCAGATGAAGTCATACCGGGAACCTCGGTGTTCCCCTCGAGAGAGACCAGGGTGTCGGGGAACTTTTGGAATCGCATCAAGGGTGCCAAGTTTTCACACTTGAAGTGTGAAAACACTTGAAGAAGAAACCTGGGACTTCTCTTTAGACGCTGTAGCGGGCAAGGGCCTCATCTTGCGATGACAGGGTAACCATGTGGTTTTTCTCGAGTTTCGGCGGGATTCTCGAGTTACGATGGGGAATTCAGGCTTCCTCTTGTGTTGGCCCAGGGAAGTCCAATCTTCCATTGGAGTTGCGAGAGAGAGCTAGGGATTGCTCTCGAGTCACTTCAGGGCAAAAGAGACCTCATCTAAGCTTGTGTCCAGGACCTAATGTTCCTCTCCAGGGGCGACAGAGATCTCGGGGTTGCATTTTAGATGCACCCGAGGAGTCAGACCTCATCTCGAGAGGAAGGAAAGGACTCTGCTCTGCTCTCGAGTCCCGACGGGTATTTCTTGGAGACCACTGAGTGGCCTAAAGGGAGTCAAGCCTCCTGTGGATTTTTTTTTAATTTTATTTTATTTTTAAACTTTACATAATTGTATTAGTTTTTCCAAATATCAAAATGAATCCGCCTCAGGTATACATGTGCTCCCCATCCTGAACCCTCCTCCCTCCTCCCCCCCCCCCATAGCATCCCTCTGGGTCGTCCCAGTGCACTAGCCCCAAGCATCCAGTGTCATGCATCAAACCTGGACTGGCAACTCTTTTCATACATGATATTTTACATGTTTCAATGCCATTCTCCCAAATCTTCCCACCTTCTCCCTCTCCCACAGAGTCCATAAGACTCTTCTATACATCAGTGTCTCTTTTGCTGTCTCGTACTCAGGGTTATTGTTACCGTCTTTCAAAGTTCCATATATATGCGTTAGTATACTGTATTGGTGTTTTTCTTTCTGGCTTACTTCACTCTGTATAATAGGCTCCAGTTTCATCCACCTCATTAGAACTGACTCATTCTATTCTTTTTAATGGCGGAGTAATACTCCATTGTGTATATGTACCACAGCTTTCTTATCCATTCATCTGCTGATGGACATCTAGGTTGCTTCCATGTCCTGGCTATTAGAAACAGTGCTGCGATGAACATTGGGGTACACGTGTCTCTTTCCCTTCTGGTTTCCTCAGTGTGTATGCCCAGCAGTGGGATTGCTGGATCATAAGGCAGTTCTATTTCCAGTTTTTTAAGGAATCTCCACACTGTTCTCTATAGTGGCTGTACTAGTTTGCATTCCCACCAACAGTGTAAGAGGGTTCCCTTTTCTCCACACCCTCTCCAGCATTTATTATTTGTAGACTTTTGGATTGCAGCCATTCTGACTGGCGTGAAATGGTACCTCATAGTGGTTTTGATTTGCATTTCTATGATAATGAGTGATTTTGAGCATCTTTTCATGTGTTTGTTAGCCATCTGTATGTCTTCTTTGGATAAATGTCTATTTAGTTCTTTGGCCCATTTTTTGATTGGGTCATCTATTTTTCTGGAGTTGAGCTGTAGGTGTTGCTTGTATATTTTTGAGATTAGTTGTTTGTCAGTTGCTTCATTTCCTATTATTTTCTCCCATTCCAAAGGCTGTCTTTTCACCTTGCTAATAGTTTGCTTTGATGTGCAGAAGCTTTTAAGGTTAATTAGGTCCCATTTGTTTATTTTTGTTTTTATTTCCAATATTCTGGGAGGTGGGTCATAGAGGATCCTGCTGTGATGTATTTCAGAGAGTGTTTTGCCTATGTTCTCCTCTAGGAGTTTTATAGTTTCTGGTCTTACGTTTAGATCTTGAATCCATTTTGAGTTTATTTTTGTGTATTGTGTTAGAAAGTGTTCTAGTTTCATTCTTTTACAAGTGGTTGACCAGATTTCCCAGCACCACTTGTTAAAGAGATTGTCTTTAATCCATTGTATATTTTTGCCTCCTTTGTCAAAGATAAGGTGTCCATATGTGTGTGGATTTATCTCTGGGCTTTCTATTTCGTTCCACTAATCTATATTTCTGTCTTTGTGCCAGTACCATACTGTCTTGATAACTGTGGCTTTGTAGCGGAGCCTGAAATCAGGTAGGTTGATTCCTCCAGTTCCATTCTTCTTTCTCAAGATCGCTTTGGCTATTCGAGGTTTTTTGTATTTCCATACAAATTGTGAAATTATTTGTTCTAGCTCTGTGAAGAATACTGTTGGTAGCTTGATAGGGATTGCATTGAATCTATAAATTGCCTTGGGTAGTATACTCATTTTCACTATATTGATTCTTCCAATCCATGAACATGGTATATTTCTCCACCTATTAGTGTCCTCTTTGATTTCTTTCACCAGTGTTTTATAGTTTTCTCTATATAGGTCTTTAGTTTCTTTAGGTAGGTATATTCCTAAGTATTTTATTCTTTCCGTTGCAATGGTGAATGAAATTATTTCCTTAATTTCTCTTTCTGTTTTCTCATTATTAGTGTATAGGAATTCAAGGGATTTCTGTGTGTTGATTTTATATCCTGCAACTTTACTATAGTCATTGACTAGTTCTAGTGATTTTCTGGTGGAGTCTTTAGGGTTTTCTATGTAGAGGATTATGTCATCTGCAAACAGTGAGAGTTTTACTTCTTCTTTTCCAATTTGGATTCCTTTTGTTTCTTTTTCTGCTCTGATTGCTGTGGCCAAAACTTCCAAAGCTATGTTGAATAGTAATGGTGAAAGTGGGCACCCTTGTCTAGTTCCTGACTTTAGAGGAAATGCTTTCAATTTTTCACCATTGAGGATAATGTTTGCTGTGGGTTTGTCATATATAGCTTTGATTATGTTGAGGTATGTTCCTTCTATTCCTGCTTTCTGGAGAGTTTTTATCATAAATGGATGTTGAATTTTGTCAAAGGCTTTCTCTGCATCTATTGAGAAAATCATATGGTTTTTATTTTTCAATTTGTTAAGGTGGTGTATTACATTGATTGATTTGCGGATATTGAAGAATCCTTGCATCCCTGGGATAAAGCCCACTTGGTCATGGTGTATGATCTTTTTAATGTGTTGTTGGATTCTGATTGCTAGAATTTTGTTAAGGATTTTTGCATCTATGTCATCAGTGATATTGGCCTGTAGTTTTCTTTTTTTGTGGGATCTTTCTCAGGTTTTGGTATTAGGCTGATGGTGGCCTCATAGAATGAGTTTGGAAGTTTACCTTCCTCTGCAATTTTCTGGAAGAGTTTGAGCAGGATAGGTGTTAGCTCTTCTCTAAATTTTTCGTAGAATTCAGCTGTGAAGCCGTCTGGACCTGGGCTTTTGTTGGCTGGAAGATTTTTGGTTACAGTTTCCATTTCCGTGCTTGTGATGGGTCTGTTAAGATTTTCTATTTCTTCCCTGGTCCAGTTTTGGAAAGTTGTACTTTTCTAAGAATTTGTCCATTTCTTCCACGTTGTCCATTTTATTGGCATATAATTGTTGATAGTAGTCTCTTATGATCCTTTGTATTTCTGTGTTTTCTGTTGTGATCTCTCCATTTTCATTTCTAATTTTATTGATTTGATTTTTCTCCCTTTGTTTCTTGATGAGTCTGGCTAATGGTTTGTCAATTTTATTTATCGTTTCAAAGAACCAGCTTTTGGTTTTGTTGATTTTTGCTATGGTCTCTTTTGTTTCTTTTGCATTTATTTCTGCTCTAATTTTTAAGATTTCTTTCCTTCTACTAACCCTGGGGTTCTTCATTTCTTCCTTTTCTAGTTGCTTTAGGTGTAGAGTTAGTTTATTTATTTGACTTTTTTCTTGTTTCTTGAGGTGTGCCTGTATTGCTATGAACTTTCCCCTTAGGACTGCTTTTACCGTGTCCCACAAGTTTTGGGTTGTTCTGTTTTCATTTTCATCCGTTTCTATGCAAATTTTGATTTCTTTTTTGATTTCTTCTGTGATTTGTTGGTTATTCAGCAGCGTGTTGTTCAGCCTCCATATGTTGGAATTTTTAATAGTTTTTCTCCTGTAATTGAGATCTAATCTTACTGCATTGTGGTCAGAAAAGATGCTTGGAATGATTTCTATTTTTTCGAATTTACCAATGCTAGCTTTATGGCCCAGGATGTGATCTATCCTGGAGAAGGTTCCATGTGCACTTTAGAAAAAGTTGAAATTCATTGTTTTGGGATGAATTGTCCTATAGATATCAATTAGGTCTAACTGGTCTATTGTATCATTTAAAGTTTGTGTTTCCTTGTTAAATTTCTGTTTAGTTGATCTATCCATAGGTGTGAGTGGGGTATTAAAATCTCCAACTATTATTGTGTTAGTGTTAATTTCTCCTTTCATACTTGTTAGCATTTGTCTTACATACTGTGGTGCTCCCACGTTGGGTGCATATATATTTATAATTGTTATATCGTCTTCTTGGATTGATCCTTTGATCATTATGTAGTGACCTTCTTTGTCTCTTTTCACAGCCTTTGTTTTAAAGTCTATTTTATCTGATATGAGTATCGCTACTCCTGCTTTCTTTTGGTCCCTATTTGCATGGAAAATCTTTTTCCAGCCCTTCACTTTCAGTCTGTATGTATCCCCTGTTTTGAGGTGGGTCTCTTGTAGACAACATATGTAGGGGTCTTTTTTTTGTATCCATTCAGCCAGTCTTTGTCTTTTGGTTGGAGCATTCAACCCATTTACGTTTAAGGTAATTACTGATAAGTATGATCCCATTGCCATTTACTTTATTGTTTGGGGTTTGAATTTATACACCGTTTTTGTGTTTCCTGTTTAGTATTTGTTGGAGAGCTGGTTTGGTGGTGCAGAATTCTCTCAGCTTTTGCTTGTCTGAAAAGCTTTTGATTTCTCATTCATACTTGAATGAGATCCTTGCTGGGTACAATAATCTGGGCTGTAGGTTATTTTCTTTCATCATTTTAAGTATGTCTTGCCATTCCCTCCTTGCTTGAAGAGTTTCTATTGAAAGATCAGCTGTTATCCTTATGGCAATTCCCTTGTGTGTTATTTGTTGTTTTTCCCTTGCTGCTTTTCATATTTGTTCTTTGTGTTTGATTTTTGTTAATGTGATTAATATGTGTCTTGGGGGGTTTCGCCTTGGCTTTATCCTGTTTGGGACTCTCTGGGTTTCTTGGACTTGAGTGAGTATTTCCTTCCCCATTTTAGGGAAGTTTTCAACTATTATCTCCTCAAGTATTTTCTCACGGTCTTTCTTTTTGTCTTCTTCTTCTGGGACCCCTATGATTCGAATGTTGTAGCGTTTAATATTGTCCTGGAGGTCTCTGAGATTGTGCTCATTTCTTTTAAATCGTTTTTCATGTATCCTCTCTGATTCATTTATTTCTACCATTCTATCTTCGAATTCACTAATCCTATCTTCTGCCTCTGTTATTCTACTATTTGTTGCCTCCAGAGTGTTTTTAATTTCATTTATTGCATTATTCATTATATATTGACTCTTTTTTTATTTCTTCTAGGTCCTTGTTAAACCTTTCTTGCATCTTCTCAATCCTTGTCTCCAGGCTATTTATCTGTGATTCCATTTTAATTTCAAGATTTTAGATCCATTTCACTATCCTTACTCGGAATTCTTTATCAGGTAGATTCCCTATCTCTTCCTCTTTTGTTTGGTTTGGTGGGCATTTATCCTGTTCCTTTATCTGCTGGGTATTCCTCTGTCTCATCTTGTTTAAATTGCTGAGTTTGGGGTGTCCTTTCTGTATTCTGGCAGTTTGTGGAGTTCTTTACTGTGGCATTTCCTCGCTGTGTGTGGGTTTGTACAGGTGTCTTGTCAAGGTTTCCTGGTTAGGGAAGCTTGTGTCCGTGTTCTGGTGGGTGGAGCTGTATTTCTTCTCTCTGGAGTGCAATGAAGTGTCCAGTAATGAGTTATGAGATGTTTGTGGTTTTGGGGTGACTTTGGGCAGCCTGTATCTTGAAGCTCAGGGCTGCGTTCCTTTGTTGCTGGAGAATTGGCTTGGTATGTCTTGCCCTGGAACTTGTTGGCCCTTGTGTGGTGCTTGATTTCAGTGTCGGTATGGAGGCATTTGATGAGCTCCTGTCAATTAATGTTCCTTGGAGTCAGGAGTTCCCTGGAGTCAGGGTTTGGACTTAAGCCTCCTGCTTCCAGTTATCTGTCTTACTTTTACAGTAGTTTCAAAACTTCTCCTTCTATACAGCACCATTGATAAAACATCTACGTTAAAGAAGAAAAGTTTCTCTACTGTGAGGGCCACTCAGAAAGGTTCACAGCATTACATGGAGAAGAGAAGAGGGAGGAGGGAGTTAGAGGTGACCCAAATGAGATCAGGTGGAACCAATAGTGGAGGGAGTGGGCTGGCCAGTAGTCACTTCCTTATGTGCACTCCACAACTGGACCGCTCAGAGATGTTCACAGAGTTATACAGAGATGAGAAGAAGGAGGAAGGAGACAGAGGTGGCCAGAAGGATAAAAGGGGGGAATGAAAAGGAGGGAGACAGATCCAGCCAGTAATCAGTTCCCTAAGTGTTCTCCACCGTCTGGAATACACAGAAATTCACAGAGTTGGGTAGAGTAGAGAGGGGTTAGGGAGGAGACACAGGCGACCTGGTGGAGAAAAAGGAGAGTCCAAAGGGAGAGAGAGCAGTCAAGCCAGTAATCTCGCTCCCTAGTGAAAAATGGGTACTGAAGATTGGGTTCTTAAAGGTACAAAATTGGTAACAAATACATAAAAGCAAAAATTAAAAATCTAGAGTAGAGTTTGGAATTTCAAAAATACGATGTTAAAGAAAAGAAGAAGGAAAAGAAAGAGAGAAAAAACGAACAAAGAAAAACAAACATGGTCGCAAAAATTATCAAGAAAATACAGGTACAAAATTGATAACTAATACCAAAAAGCAAAAATTAAAAATCTAGAGTAGAGTTTGGAATTTCAAAAATACAATGTTAAAAAAAAGGAAGAAGAAAACTAAAGAGAAAACAAACAAACAAAAACAAGCAATGTCGCAAAAATTATAAAGAAACTACAGGTACAAAATTGATATCAAATATCAAAAAGCATAAATTAAAAATCTAGAGTACAGTTTGGAATTTCAAAAATACAATGTTAAAGAAAAGAAGAAAAAAACAAAACAAAAAAACAAGGTCAAAAAATTATTATATATATATATATATATATATATATATATATATATATATATATGAAGTTTGCTGAAGAAGAAAAAAATAGGGTCTTTGTTTTGCAAAGTAATAGGTTATAAAATTGAAAATTAAATGAACAATAGAGAACTTAAAATTAAAAAAATTAAAAAAAGTAAGAATGATCATAAAAATATATCTAGGACTTTCTCTGGTTTTGTTGTGAGTATCGTGGGTTCGGTTCATTTTTGGCTAGTTCCTTGGTCCAACTTATATTTCTCAAGATCTATAGGCGCCTTCCTATGTAGTCCTAGTAACCACAGGGTTTTAATTTATTGCCTGTAGCTTCCAAGGCGTTTCCCTCTGTTATAGCTTCTTTTGTTTGCCTGTCTCTTCAGTGTCTGGTTTACGCCCTGACACAAAGGGGACGGTGGAGGACACTTTTTTTTTTTTAGGCTCACTTGTTCAGTTGCGCTGTGGGGAGGGAGGGAGGGAGTGATGCTGCAAACAAATAACACTGGCGTGTGCTCGCAGTGCCTCAGCCACACTGGGTCTGCCCCCGCTCACGGCACGTGTAGCCTCCCTGCCCACACTGCTCGGGCTCTAGGTTGTTCCACCGGGAACAATCCGAGGCTGGCCCTGGGCTTCATGCACCTCCCAGGGCCAAGCCGCTCAGGTTCAGGCACTCGGGTAGTCCTCAGAGGCACAGACTCGGTTGGGCCTGCGTTTTGCGCTCTTCCCAGGTCCGAGCAGCTCAGGTGATGAGGTGTTTGGCGAGCGCCAATGTTGTGACTTATCGCCTCCCCGCCACTCGGTTATCTGGGTGTAAAACAGGCGCACCTTCTCAGGCAGATGTTGACCGTCCAGATCCCCAAGAAGTTTTAGTTAGCAAAGAAGGCTGCTTACAGTTTTATAGATAATGTCTCTCTGGGGCTGCGATTGCCCCCTTCTGGCTCTGGCTGCCTGTCACCGGAGGGGGAAGGTCTGCAGCCGGCTATCTCTGTTCAGTCCTTTGTTCCATGCGCGGGCCTGGCGGTGTCTTAGGTTAGGGCTGGCTTTTTGCGTGGTAGATATCCCAGAGTCTGGTTTGCTAGCCCAAGTTATTTCGTTCAGATAGCGCTCAGGGTATTCAGGCCAGATTCTTACTCTAAGCGATGCAGCCCGCGCCGCGCCTCCCTGCCCAGCCCCTGCTTGCTAATGGTGTGAGCAGGCGTCTGCACTGCTTTGCGGCTGGGGGAGTTACCGTAGGGCTTGCAATCTGCGAGTTTTAATTGTTTATTTATTTTTATCCCCCTTATGTTGCCCTTTGTGCTTCCAAAGCTTGGCAAAGATTTGGCAGTGAAAAGCTTTCCTGGTGTTTGGAAACTTTTCTCTTTTTAAGACTATCTTCCTGGGACGGAAATCCCTCCCTCCCTCTTTTGTCTCTTTTTTTTGTCTTTTATACTTTTTCCTACCTACTTTCCAAGAGTTGGGTTCTTTTCTGGGTGCCTGATGTCCTCTGGCAGCATTCATAAGTTGTATTGTGGAATTTACTCGACGTTTAAATGCTCTTTTGATGAAATTGTTTGGGGGGGGAAGAGTTCTCCCCGTCCTACTCCTCAGCAATCTTGGCTCCTCTCTTGTGGAGTTTGGAGAGAGCACGCGGGATTGCTCTCCAGGCCATGCAGGAAAAGAAGGCCCTCATCTCGCGATGTCGGGGGAGTCTCGTGGTTTTTCTGGAGCTGCGGTGCCAGTGTGGGGTTTCTCACAAGGTACGACCGGGAGCTCAGGGAGCCTCTCGTGTGGTGTCAGGGAAGTCAAGTCTCCATATGAGGGGGTGCACGTCATTGCTCTCGAGTCATGGTAGTGGAATCAGGGCTCAACGCAATGAAAAAGGACGCTCGAGGTCTTTCTCGGGTTGCGGCAGGAAACCCTGGGTTCCCTCGACTTGTGCCTGTGACCTCAGGTAGCTTCTCAGGGTGCCTCTGAGAAGTCAGGGATACTATGGAGCTGGGAGAGGCCTCTCGGGACTCCACTGGGTTTGCTGCAATGGAAGAGGGCCTAATCTCGAGATCAGGAAGGAACCTTAGGGTTCCTCTCCATTTCTGACTCAGATTGCAGGGTCCCTGCAGAGTTGGGACAGGAGAGTCAGGACTCGTCTTGTGTGGAGGAATGGAACTCCGCTTGCCTCTCGAGTTGTTCAAGGAGTGACAGGCCACTTGTCGAGCTGTGTGTGGAACCTGCGGTTTTTTCCAGACAATGCACGGGGGTGTCAGTGCCCCTTCGTGATGTGCTTTCATCCACAGGGTTGCCTTCGAAGTGGTGTGCGGGCATCGGGTTCTTATTAAGAGCGGACCAGGAAATCGGGGTCTTTTGGAATGCGGCACCACACACGAGGCTACGTCTCGAATTTCCTCGTGAGACGGGCCTCATGCTGAGGTGCCCCTGGAAGGTCGGGAAAGCCTTCCAGACAAAGCAGGTTAATAGACCCTACTGTCGCGATCAGGAGGGGAGAAGGGGCTCAGATGAAATGGTGCCGGGAACCTCGGTGTTCCCCTTGAGTGAGACCGGTATGTCAGGGAACTTTTGGGGTCTCATGAAGCTTGCCAAATACTGTTTCAAACTTCAAGATGAAACGTGGGACTTCTCTTGAGACGCTGTGGCGGGCAAGGGCCTCATCTTGTGATGAAGGGGAAACCACGTGGTTTTTTTCGAGTTGCAATGGGATTGTTGACTTACGACGGGGAATTCAGGTTTCCTCTTCTGTTGGCCCAGGGAAGTCCATTCTTCCATTCGAGTTGCCAGGGAGAGCTGGGTGGGAATTGCTCTCAAGTCACGGCAGGTCAAAATAGACCTCATCTATGCTTGTGTCCAGGACCTAATGTTCCTCTCCAGGGGCGATAGGGATGACGGGGATGCATTCCAGACTCACCCAGTGAGTCAGGCCTCAGCTCGAGGGGAAGCAAAGGATTCTGATATCCTCCTGGGTCGCAATAGGTATCTCTTGGAGCCCACTGAGTGGCCTCCAGGGAGTCAAGCCTCCTGTGGAGTTGGAGAGAGGACTCCGGATTGCTCTCCAGGCCATACAGGAAAGAAGGCCCTCAGCTCGCAATGACAGGGGCGTCTTGTGGGTTTTCTCGAGTTGGAGCGCAAGTATGAGTTTTCTCACGAGGTACGACGGGGAGCTCAGGGAGCCTCTCGTGTGGTGCCAGGAAAGTCAGGTGTCTATGCGTGTGATGAGGAGGAGCCCATAAATGCTCTCGAGTCATGGTAGGGAAATCGGGACTCAAGACGCGTTGAAGAAGGAGTCTCGAGGTCTTTCTCAGGTTGCGGCAGGAAACCCTGGGTTCCCTCGACTTGTACCGGTGACCTCAGGGAGCTTCTCAGGGTGCCTCTGAGAAGTCAGGCATACTGTGGACTTGGGAGGCGCTCTCGGAACTCCACTGGGTTTGGTGCAATGGCAAAGGTTCTCATCTCGAGTTGAGGCAGGAACCTAAGGGTTCCTCTCCATTTAAAACTCCGACCACAGGGTCCCTGAAGAGTTGGGACAGGAGAGTCAGGCCTCGTCTTGTGTGGAGGAATGGAACTCCACTTGCCTCTCGAGTTGTTCACAGGATAACAGACCATTTGTCGAGCTGTGAGTGGAACCTTCGGTTTTTTCCGTAAGATGCATGAGGGGGTCAGTGCCCCTTCGTGTTGTGCCTTCATCCACAGGGTTGCCTTCAAAGAGGTGTCCGGACATCGGGTTCTTTTCAATAGCAGAGCAGGAAATCGGGGTCTTTCAGAACGTGGCACCATCCATGAGGCTACGTCTCGAATTTCTTCATTAGACTGGTGTCATCCTGAGGTGCACCATGAAGATCGGGAACCCCTTCCAGACAAAGCAGGGGAATCGACCATCTTGTCACGATCAGGAGGAGTGAAAGGGCTCAGTTGAAGTCGTGCCGGGAACCTCAGTGTTCCCCTCGAGTGGGACCGGTGTGTCGGGAAACTTTTGGGGTCACTTCAAGGGTGCCAAGTACCGTTTTGCACTTCAATACGGACTTGGGGCTTCTCTTGACACGCTGTAGAGGGCAAGGGCCTCATCTTGGGATGACGGGGGAATCACGTGGTTTTTCTCAAGGTGCGGCGGGATTCTCGAGTTACGACGGGGAATTCAGGCTTCCTCTTGTGTTGGCCCAGGGAAGTCCAATCTTCCATTCGAGTTTCGAGGAAGAGCTGGGGTTTGCTCTTGAGTCACTGCAGGGCAAAAGAGACCTCATCTAGGCTTGTGTCCAGGACCTAATATTCCTCTCCAGGGCCGACAGCGATCTCGGGGTTGCATTCCAGACTCACCTGAGGAGTCAGGCCTGGTATATAGGGGAAGCAAAGAATTCCGCTCTCCTCTCGAGTCCCAACGGGTATCTCTTGGAGCCCACAGAGTGGCCTAAAGGGAGTCAGGCCTCCTGTGGAGTTTGAAGAGAGGCCTCGAGATTGCTCTCCAGGCCATGCAGGAAAAGAAGGCCTTCATCTCGCGATGACGGAGGCGTCTCGTGGGTTTTCTCGAGCTGGGGAGCCAGTGTGGGATTTCTCACGAGGTATGACGGGGAGCTCAGGGAGCCTCTCGTGTGGCGCCAGGGAAGTCAAGTCTCCATGCGAGTGGCGAGGGGGAATGCATCATTGCTCTCGAGTCATGGTAGGGGAATCGGGATTCAAGATGCGTTGAAGGAGGATTTTCGAGGTCTTTCTCGGGTTGCGTCAGGAAACCCTGTGTTCCCTCGACTTGTGCCAGTGACCTCAGGGAGCTTCTAAGGGTGCCTCTGAGAAGTCGCGATACTGTGGATTTGGGAGGGGCCTCTCGGGCCTCCACTGTTTTTGGTGTAATGGAAGAGGGCCTCATCTCGAGTGGAGTCAGGAACCTCAGGGTTCCTCTCCATTTCGGACTCCGATCGCAGGGTCCCTTCAGAGTTGGGACCGGAGAGTCAGGCCTCGTCTTGAGTGGAGGAATGGAACTCTGCTTGCCTCTCGAGTTGTTCATGGGATGACAGGCCTCTTGTCGAGCTGTGTGTGGAACCTGCGGCTTTTACCGAATGATGCACGGGAGTGTCAGTGACCCTTCATTTTGTGCCTTCGTCCACAGGGTTGCCTTCGAAGAGGTGTCCGGGCATCGGGTTCTTCTCAAGAGTGGGCCGGGAAATCGGGGTATTTCGGCATGTGACACCACCCACGACGCTATGTCTCGAATTTACTCGTGAGACCGGCCTCATCCTTAGGTGCGCCGGGAATGTGGGAAACCCCTTCCAAACAAAGCAGGGGAATAGACCCTCCTGTCTCGAACAGGAGGGGAGAAGGTGCTCAGATGAAGTGGTGCGGGAACCTCGGTGTTCCTGTCGAGTGAGACCGGCGTGTCCGGGAACATTTGGTGTCGCATCAAGGGTGCAAAGTACCGTTTCGCACTTCAAGACGGAACGTGGTTCTTTTCTTGAGACGCCATAGCAGCAAGGGCCTCATCTTGGGATGACGTTGGAAACACGTGGTTTTTCTCGAGTTGCGGCGGGATTCTCGAGTTACGAAGGGGATTTCTGGCTTCCTCTTGTGTTGGCCCAGGGAAGCCCAATCTTCCATTCGAGTTGCGAGGGAGAGCTGGGGGTTGCGCTCGAGTCACTGCAGGGCAAAAGAAACCTCATCCAGGCTTGTGTCTAGGACCTAATGTTCCTCTCAAGGGATGACTGGGATCTTGGGGTTGCATTCTAGACTCACCCAGGAGTCAGGCGTCCTCTCGAGGGGAAACAAAGGACTTCTCTCTCTTCTCGAGTCGCGACGGGTATTTCTTGGAGCCCACTGAGTGGACTAAAGGGAATCAAGCCTCCTCTGGAGTTTGGAGAGAGGACTCGGGATTGCACTCCAGGACATGCAGGAAAAGAAGGCCCTCATCTCACGATGACGGGGGGGGTCTCGGTGGTTTTACCGAGCTGCAGCGCCTGTGTTGGTTTCTCAGGAGGTACGACGGGGAGCTCAGGGAGCCTCTTGTGTGGCGCCAGGGAAGTTAGGTCTCGATGCGTGTGGCGAGGGGGAGCGCGTCATTGCTCTCGAGTCATGGTAGGGGAATCAGGCCTCTAGACGCGTTGAAGGACTCTCAAGATCTCTCTCGGGTCTTGGCAAGAATACCTGGGTTCCCTCGACTTGTGCCGGTGACCTCAGGGAGATTCTCCGGGTGCCTCTGAGAAGTCAGGGATACTGTGGAGTTGGGAAAGACCTCTCGGGACTCCACTGGGTTTGGTGAAATGGAAGGGGGCCTCATCTCGAGGGGAGGCAGGAACCTCAGGGTTCCTCTCCATTTCTGATTCCGATCGCAGCCCCCTGCATAGTTGGGAGAGGTGAGTCAGGCCTTGTC